>NC_136270.1:51971738-52231738 GCF_964187855.1 Myxine glutinosa
CTGCGCAGCCAGCACCTCTCTCTCCTCTCTCTCTACCCCAAAGCCAGATCCTCGGAGGTGGGAGACAAAAGAAGCAGACAAGTGAGTAAGGTGGTAAGGGCGCAAAAGAAAGTGCACGCAATGTAAGGTGATGCACACTGGGGGCACATGGGAACCAGGTGAGACAGGTACGTTCCTATCGTACGCCCCCCCCCCCCACCAGGTAACCTACATGGCCCCTCCCTTACCCCTTACTGTATCCACAAAACACAACACTACCCATAAACATCTACTTTACAAATCAACAAACATCCCTACTGTCTTCCCCGTTCCTCCCATAAACCAACTTCGTCTTCTCTCCCTCCTAACCAATCAAATTTGCCATTTTCAACTCTCATCAAAATTTGCCATCTCCAACTGCACATCAAAATTTGCCATTACCAATTCATCATCAGTCCCTCCTAGGGAGGGAGAGATGGAATCACCCCAATGTCTCATCCACGTCGTGATGCGTCTCACAAATCCACAGCAATCTCATTTCCTGCAACAAAACAAAGAAAACACAGGTGTGGAGTCATCATCATCACCACAGGCAAGTGGCTGCGTATGGTGCGACAGGTTCATCAATCCTAACTATTTCCTAAATGACTTTAACAACTTTACACTACCCGGGGTCTTTCTCCGGCCAAACCATTGGCCCTCTTACACTATGGGTTCTAAAAACCAATTCCCATTGGCCAAACTGTGGTGCGCTTCAATTTGGGGTCTCACTCCCCCGATTCATCTCCCGGTGCCCTCGTACAATTTCTGGGCTGCGGCGTGTACCTCTGCCAGTGGGTCTACCCACCTGCACACCTCCACCACTGCAGTTGCCTCCGAGCTTACCTGCTCCTTGCCCTAACCTAACTACCTGGGGAAGGCCCTCTGGCACTCTCCCCACTCGGTGCCCTCTCTGGCACTGGGCTACCCGGGTCCGTCCTCCGGATCCTCGGGCCCCATCCACAACTCTACCGGCTCCCAGAGCCCACCTGCGGCCTCACCTGGCCGACATCCTCACAGTGGTGGAGTGCCCAACCAACTACACGCACTAACAGGCTACACGCACAGCCATTTCCACAACACTAATGCACCCATTCACAACACCATTCTGCAACCGCACCACAAATGCCAATATCCAACCACAATTTACCTATACCCTATACCTAACACTTACACTACCCGCCCCGGGTACTCGTGAAAGGGGTCCACTCTTCCCCCATCCACTCCTTCGCACCATGCACACCACTCCATACCACTTACTCCAACTCTCTCCACACACCTGTACTTGCACACCTGTGGTCTCACACCTGGTGCCACCTGCACCCTTCTCTCCCCAAGCGCATTCGCGCTGATCCACAACACTCACTACTCATACACTGCTCCACACACCTGTCCAGTTGCACACCTGTGCAATCACACCTGTTCAATTCTCACACACACAGCATCATCTCAGCTAACTACTCCCTTCTGAAACTTGCGCTTCCCAGTCGTCCCTTTAAACTATTGCGCTCCCACGTCATTATCATCCATACTAATCTACCTGCGTCCCCACTACAGGTATCAGTCACTAACTAATCTTAACGTCACCTAATGTCATCTTCTAGGGCCCTATCAATATAACCTAACCCACCCGGGCTAGTTTTCACTGCCATACACCCCATAAACTATTGCTCCTTTGCCCCCCTCATGGGAAAGGTGGCAGGGATGCCACCCTCTCCCACCGGGCCTATCGCTCCTCAATCCCCCAGTCCTCTGGCACTAATAAGCCCCCCTTATTCAGAGGTACTGGGTCCCGCCTCGGCATCTAAAGCCGAGGCAATCCACGGGGGCGCCTGCTCGCCGGTGTAAGGTCTTATCCGGTCGGCGTGGACGATCCGAGGGAGGGCTCGTGGCCCCATTTTGATCTTAAGGACCACGTCACAGATTTGCGACAGGACGACTCCTGGGCCTTGCCAGGGGGAGGTGAGTTTTGGGCACCTTCCCTTCCGCCTCCGGGGATTAAAGAACCAAATCTTCATCCCCGGAGCGTATTGACTCCCCTGGCTCCGGTCGTCGTACCTGCGCTTCATCTTTTCCCCCGCCAGATGGAGTTGGCGGCGGGCGAAGGCATGGACTAGCTCCATGCCTTCCTCTAGGTGACGTGCGTACCCCTCCCTCGGCGGGTTAACCACTGTGTCTGGCACGGGACCGCATAGCAAGTCGGCGGGAGCCCGTAACTCCCGCCCATACATAAGCAACGCTGGACTGCATGCGGTGGCCCCGTGCTGGCTGGTTCGGTAGGCCATGAGCAAATAAGGGAGATGTTCGTCCCAGTCATCCTGACGGGTGGTGGTGAACAGTGCCAGTTGTTGGATTAGAGTTCGGTTGAATCTTTCCACCATCCCGTCAGATTGAGGTCTTAAAGGCGTTGTCCTGGTTTTTCGAATTGACAGGAGACTGCACACATCTTTTAGCAATTTGCTCTCAAAATTTCGTCCCTGGTCGGTGTGCAACTCCTGTGGAATCCCATGCCGGCACACAAATCCTTCCACGAAGGCCTGCGCTACCACCCCTGCTTCTTGGTTGGGGAGGGCGTAGGCCTCCGGCCACTTGGTGAAGTAGTCCATCACAACGAGGATGTACTTATTACCTAGGCGGGTGCGGGGTAGTGGGCCTAGGATATCCATGGCCACCCGCTCTAGGGGGGCCCCCACCTGGTGTAATTGAAGGGGGGCCCTCATCCTCCGTGCTGGTCCCTTTTTGGCAGTACAGGCGTCGCATCTCCGACACCAGTCCTGTATGTCGCGCCCCATATTCACCCAATAGAACCTCCGGCGGACCCGAGATATTGTCTTTGTCCTGCCCAAATGGCCGCCGGAGCGGGTACCATGCACCTGTTGCAATATGACGTTCTTGAATTTGTCAGGGACTATCACCAGCCAGGAAGTTCTATCAGAGGGAACCTCCACCCACTTGCGATACAAGATGTTGCCTTTCAATTCCAGGGTCTGAAAATGAGCCCAATATGCCTTTGTCTGCGCCCCGAGGGGGGTGACCTCTTCCCCCTTTGGTCTTTGCCCCAATTTGACCCATTGGAACACCGCCCCCAGAACAGGATCCTCCTGCTGGGCCGTGCTCCAAGCCAACTCTCCAAATTCCTCGTCCGCGGTTAGTGGCAAAATTGGCCCTCTCACCCGGGTTGCCCGGACGACGAGAATCGGGGCGGAATCGCCCAATTGCTCCCTCTCCTCGTGTCTCGCACAAAATTTACAGTTTTCCCCCAGACAAGGACGCCGAGAGAGTGCGTCCGCATTACCATGGGCCTTCCCGGCCCTATGGGCCACATCAAAATCGTACTGCTGCAACTTTTCCAACCACCTTGCAATTTGGCCCTCCGGTTCCTTGAACCGAAGGAGCCATTGCAAGGAGGAATGGTCAGTTCTAACCAAAAATTTCCGCCCGTACAAGTACGGGTGGAAATGGTTCATGGCAGCCAGCATAGCCAATAACTCTTTGCGAGTGACACAATAATTTCGCTCGGGCCTACTTAAGGCCCGACTATAATAACCAATCACTCTCTCCACGCCCTCCTGTGTCTGAGACAAAACTGCGCCCAATCCTTCCTGGCTCGCATCCGTGTCCAGGGTAAATGCCCCGTCGCTAGTGGGGTAAGCTAGAAGGGGTGCGGATGTCAGACACCCCTTCAATTTTTGGAAGGCCTCGTGGCACTCCCGTGTCCAATTAAATCGCGTCCCCTTCTCCGTAAGCCGGTGGAGGGGACGGGCCAACTCCGCAAATTTCGCCACAAAGCGCCGGTAGTAGGAGCAGAGTCCCAAAAATCCCCGCACCTCTTTGATGGTACGTGGTGCGGGCCACTCCTCTACCGCTTTAATTTTGTCTGGGTCCGTTTTTACCCCCTCGCGGCCGATCACGTGACCTAGATAGGCCACCTCTCTTGCAAACAAAGTGCACTTACTCGGGTTCAGCTTCAACCCTGCCTGTCTGAGGCACCCGAACACCTGGTCCAAATTAGCTACTGCCTGGGGGAACGTTTGGGCATGTACCAGGACGTCATCCAGGTACACCAGGCATGATTGCCATGGCATGCCGCCTAGTACATGCTCCATCAATCTCTCAAAGGTGGCGGGGGCGTTACACAAACCAAACGGCATCACAGTAAACTGATACAGTCCCTTACCTGTGGAAAATGCCGTTTTCTCCTTCCCTGCCCTATCCATCTCCACCTGCCAATACCCACTCTTGAGGTCCAAAGTTGTGAACCAATTTGAGCCCGCAACGGCATCGAGGGTGTCATCAATCCTTGGCAGGGGATATGAGTCCTTGAGTGTCACGTTGTTTAGCTGGCGATAGTCCACGCAGAACCGCGTGGTCCCATCCTTCTTTTTGACCAGCACAACAGGTGACATCCAAGGACTTCCCGAGGGCTCGATCACACCTGCGTCGAGCATTTTTGCAACCTGCTCGTCAGCTTCCGCCCTCTTGCTCCAAGGGAGCCGTCGGGCGGCCTGACGAATAGGCCGGGCCTCACCGGTGTGGATCTGATGTTTCACCAGGCCCGTACGTCCAATATCCTCGGTGGACAGGGAGAAGAGGTCCAAATGGGACCCAACCAGTTTGTGTAAGGCCTCCCTCTGGGTACCTCCCAACTCTACGCTACTACGATTTACCATCTCGCAAATGGGATCGGGCCAATTCCTACTTGTTATTGAAGGCTCCCCCCGGGGTCGGCTCGGCTGGACGTTCTCGCCCCTCACTGTCGCGACTTCCTCAACTGGGGTGCAGCCAGCTACCCTCGTGCCCCTTACTATAGTGCGTGGTTCTGTACTCACATTTACTACTCGGACGGCCACTACCGGCCCGTCCGTTTTTACAAGGGTGCGGCCCACGATCAAACCCGGTATGGACTGCGCTGCCACCGGTTCGACCAGGCCGCAGGACTCCTGCCATGTTGGGCGAGCTGCCCACCGGGCCGGCACTATCGCCTCGGCCCTTGGGGGAATGGTCACGGACTCGGAAGCCTCCAGCTCCGCTCTCTCGGCCGTGCTCACTCCCCCTAACGGCAGCTCTTCTACTCCCACCTGCAGGATCCCCCGGCACAAGTCGATTTTACAACCGCTGGCAGTCAACAGGTCCAACCCTATTAAACATGGGTCGCACACCTCCGCCACCCAAACATCTATCTCCCTCCTTACCGACCCTAACTTGAGGGTCACAGAACCACGCCCTATGATCGGGGCCGTTACCCCGGTAGCAAGCTGCAAACTATAATTTTGCAGGCGCTGGATCTTATCCCAGCCACCTGCGCTCGAATCAAGGACCACAGGGCTGATGATCGTGGCGCTAGCTCCTGTGTCCACTACGGCGTCTACCCCCACGCCGGCAATTTTGCATCTAATTGTCAGGCTACCGGTTCCAATTTGGCCACAATAAATGACCTGTCGCGTCAATGAGGGCTCTCCTCCATCCTCTGTTGCCGAACACCGCCCTACGTGCCCGACACCTTCTAGTTTCCCGGGGTCTGGCGGGGGGGTGTCTGGGGTCGGCTAACCCGCTCCCCCCTGGGCGGAGTTGAGGACCTCAACCGCCGGGGATCATCCCGGCGCATGGCTCGACAGTGCCGCGCCAGGTGACCCGGACGGTTGCAAGTATAGCACCTCACCTGATAAGGTGCTTGCCTCCGGAATTCCAAATTCCCCCCCCTGTAGGTCCGAATTGGATTACCCGCTCGTGGTCCACCGCGGGCCACCTCCGGGGCCGCCTGCCATGGTCCAGGTCCCGCCAGGCGCTGGTCCACCAGCCTCCGGACCATGCCCGCCAGGTCAGGACCCACGTCGGGGGCGGGTCCCCTAAGGGGTCCGCCCTCCATCGGGGGTCCCACCTGGCGGACCGCCATTGCGAGACGCTCGCCCCCTCGGGCTAGGGGCCTCGCTGCTTCCCAACGGGCCGCAGCGTCAGCCGCCTGGCTCAGAGTCTGCGGGCGCCACATGGCGAGCTGTTGCCGGAGCTCAATATCCGGGAGGGCCTGGATAAAATGGTCCAGCGCCAGGCTTTCCCGGGAATCCGCTGCCATGCTAGCATGTGCGATCCCCACTGCGCGGCGAATGTCGTGGGCAAGTTCCCCGATGGCTTCCTGGGGCTTGCGTTTTCGCAGCGCGAGCTGAGCTTTATTTAACAAGCTCGCTCTGCTGTTCTATGCCGAATCGATTTAATTAGGGCGTCGCGGAGGGCTGGCAGGGTGAGAGCACCCGCTGGTAATGCCGTCAGCACCTCCGCCGCCGCGCCGCGCAATGCGGCCACCAGGTGTACTCCACCTTCGTCCTCACCCCAACCGTTGCCCTTACACACACAGTCGAACTGCGCCAGGTACGCGCGTAGATCACTCTTGCCGTCATACGGCGCGAGTGGGACCTTGTGGGACCACCTCGTATGTGAGTCGTTGCCCGCCTGCCGGACCCCGTGCGTCGCCCCTTGCGGGGTCAGCGCGGGGCCGAACCGGCCGGGCCCCCACAGTACACTACCCCCAAGGGGCTCTCGTGCCTCCCCGGTCCCTCCAACAACTACCCCTGTTGGTGTCGATGCATGGGTCACACCTCCGCAACCCGCTACCCATTCCATACCACCACAACCTTGCTCACCCACACCTCGCACCTCTCGTTCCATACCCTCCGGACCAGCCATACACCTCACTCTTGGCCTCTCACGAACATCCGGGTCTATCTCGACCCCCAAGCTTATTAAATCACCTGGCGCATCATACGCACGACCATATTGGTCACCACTTACACCGGGTCCTCTTTCTCTTCGCTTCTCCTCCATCACCTGCGAATCCCTCATCCGGTTAATGAGCACATCATCACGATCCGAACACAGACTCTGGACCAATTCTTTTACCTCCTCTTTTATCTCTTTCTTATCCTCTCTCCGTCGCTTTTTAATTTCGCTCACCCCCTCTTCCACTTCTTCTAATTTCTGCTTCACCTCCTTCATCTCCTCGTGCGCCCCTTTAAGTTCTTCCTCTAACTCCACTTTATTTTTTTCTATGTGCTCCCGCACCTCCCGCTCTTTAACCTCCATCACCTCTACCACTTTGTTCATTTTTTTCGTCAAGTCCTCATGTACCGTCTGACACTCTTTTTTAATTACCCCTACGTCCTTTTTCATCTCCTTCTGCGTCGATTTTAACCCCTCTATTACCGCTGTGTTCTTCTTTACCTGTTCCCCCAACTCCTTTTGTCCCACTGTCAGTTGTTCTACTCCCAGCGTCAACTCCTCTATACCCCCTTGCAATTTTACAGTCCCCTTTCTCACCTCCTTCTCCATGCGCTCCTTACAGTGCCTCACCTCCTCGCGCACTCCTCCGACCTCCTCACTCACTCCTCTTCTGATCTCCTCTCCCATCACTTGCATCTCCTGCCCAGATGCCACCCTCATCTGCTCCATTTCCTCCCTGTGAGCATCCAGTTTGGTTTCTACCCCCATTCTGACCCCCTCTATCTGCTGCTCCATTTGTTTAACTTCCCTTTCCGCTTGGTCCCTCATGTCCCTCAATTTGCCTTCCATACTGTTTTCTAACCCCTCTAACCCATTTTTCACTCCCTCTATCTGATTCTCCTGGGCAGCCATTCTATTTTCTACCCCCGTTAACCCATGTTTCACCTCTTTTATCCCGTTGTCTAACCCCTCACCGGTACCCCTCGCTTCGTCCCTCATTACCCCCAATTGCTCACTCTGAGCCCTCGCTTCGTCCCTCATTACCCCCATTTCGTTTCCCATTACCCCTAATTGGTTACTCTGCAGTTTGAGGGACGCCTGCATTTGCGCCATAAATTGCTCCATGAGGACCTGCATCTGGGCCATCCCTCCCACTTGTGCAGCGGGTGCGGCCGCCGTAGCTATGTGCGAGGCGCCATTTCGCGCGTCTGCTACCCCCGCTGTTTCGCTCTCCTCACGTGTCTCAATTTGGTCCTGGACCGACCCTGCTTCACTCTCCCCTACCGGACCCCAGCCGTCTTGATCCGCCATAGCGCGACTTTCAAAATTCGAGTTTCGTAACACAAATCCAAATTTTGCTGTTATAATTTCGTCGAGCGCAGTAACCGCGGGACCGCGCTCCGGATCGATTTTGTCGAGCGCAGTACGCGCTCCGAATCGATTTTCCCTCCCAAAATTTGGGCCTAACTAATTTAGTCCCGGGTCCGAATCCCACTCCTGACACCAATTGTTACAGACACGACTTTGATGTTAAGGTGGGCCGAGCGGAATGGCCGTCGTGTCCGCACAAATTACCCGATTATACTCGACGTTGACGGAGCCGCGCTACGCTGGATCAATAAAGGAAAAGAAGACACCCGGCTGGATTATAATGACAGACACCAATGTTTCGATTCTCAATTATATTCGTACGGAAAGGTTAGATTACAGGGGCTAGAGGTATATCACAGGAAGACAGGCACTTAGACACACTCTTATATTGACCCCGGACAGACGACAGATAAACGGGACAACGGCTGACTCACACGGGGATTGATTGCAGGGAAAGGCAGGTATCGGTGGCTCCAGGTGCGCCTGGGCTCGGGGCAGAATCCACACGGTTCGGTCCGGTCCAAAGATGCGGGGAGGTCACAGCGCTCGGAGGTAACGTTCTTTCCCAGGCGGGTTCGCTTCCTCTCAGCGATCGCAGGCAACGTTCTTTCTCAGGCGGGGCGCCTCTGACTCAGCGCGCGCAGGTACTTCTTTCTCCAGCTGGGGGCGCATCTCTCGTCACGTCCGCTAAGTCGCCACGTATATCCGGCGGGGAGTGACACGCCCTCGGCTCGCCAGCGCCGCCCCAGATGGAATCGGTCCGCCCTTCTGATTGGGTGCGGGGGGTTACCAGGCTCCGCCCTTGAGGAGGAGCTGACAGCCAGCCCCTCCGTGGTAACCCCGTGGAGCGCGTGGTCAATGGCGCTAATCGAGCCGGTGTGAGGACGCATCCTCCCCCGCGCCGCCGCCATCTCCTCTGTTGTTGTTGTAATTGTTGGGGAAGAAGATGGAAGGAGGTATGGGAAAGGTCCTAAACTCACTACTGATGCCATATAATCACATTCTGGTGCAACGAAGAGTCAGAATTAATGGAAACGAGTCCTTAACTGACATAGATTAAGAATAACTAGGAAGATGTCCGAAAGTTGTCTACGTGTGGTGCGGTGGACCTGGGCACGACATTTAATGGGGGAATAAGGGGAAGGTCGGCTCTACTGATTGTTGTTTACAGACAATGGGACTAGGGAATGGGGGATTGGGGAAAGTTGGGGAGTGTATTGGAGAAATAGGGGAATATTTACAAGCGGATATGGAGGCCAAATTCCATATTCGCAACAATATATATATGTATATATATATGTATGTATATATATGTATGTATATATATATATATATATATGTATATATATATGTATATATATATATATATGTATATATATATGTATGTATATATATATATGTATATATATATATATATGTATATATATATATGTATATATATATATATATGTATATATATATATATATATATATATATATATATATATATATATATATATATATATATATATATATATATATATATATATATATATATATACACACACACAGTAATACCCCGGCCTACGTCATTAATTGGTTCCATAAGCTGTGACGTAACTTGGTTTTTGACGTAAACCGGGCGTAATGCCTTTTAGCTCTTTCACGAGCCTCGATCTTGTATACAAAAACAAAAAAAAAAGCCTTAAAATGAAGACAAACCGTAAAACTAGAGTAAATAACTCGCGAAGGTATATAACTATCGCTAAACCTTAAAGAACACTAAAAACACATTTTAGTCATATTTTTTAATGAGTAATGAACACAATTAATAAATGAATTTGTAAAGAATAATAAATAAAATTAATAAGATTATGTTATTCACCTTAAACATGGCGTCTCTTCTGAACACAAACACACATTTTAGCAGTCTTAGCCGGCGGCGCTTTTTCAGTGACGTATGCGAGAATACGTTCCCTATCATGAATGATGGTCGATATCGTCGACCGTGGCAGTCCTAAGGCATAGACCTTATCGCGAATCGGTAAATATCGACAGAGGGCGCTCCACCGCAAAGCATGATGGGATCGAAAAGGGGGCAAAGGTAAACACGAACCCAGAAGAGGAAGCTCTGTCTACGATCGACGCTGTGTTTATTGAAAGGAAGATGGCTAATGTGAAACAAATTCAGCGTTTTTTGGCATTAAAATCCAGCGATTTAAAGAAATATTTGAGGGAAAGGGGGTTCCCATTGGAGAAGAGAAACAACCTGCTTATGCAAGAACAGTTCCTGAATGTTGAAACCTCGATCGGCCATACAAATATCGCCGGGCTGGAACTTGTCTACAATGTTCGTCATCTTTACAATTTTTTTTTCGACGTGTTTCCTCCTGTAGGTTTGGAAATGTATGAAATTGTTCCGCCAGGTGTAATACCAACAAGGCACTTGAGAGTAGGTCTTGACTTATATTGGCTGTACACTTGCGAACAAAACTTGGGAGACGGTGCTTTCTCCTAATCCAAAGCGAAATACTATTGCCCCTTTCCGATCCCATGACGCATTGCGGTTCCGATTCGCAATAAGGTCTATGCGCTATCACCGACACTTTTTCACCTTTTTCATACCTTTTAATCAGATTTAACTTATCTTCCATCGTAACCACATTACGCTTGGAAACACTAGCATTATCCTTCTTAGGACCCATGGCTAACACAGACACAGTAAAGGAATACTGTACGTCGCCTGTTTTGAATGAGAACCAGCAGCTGCGCATACGTACAGTATACTGTACGTACATTTTAATATATATTTAATGTGCTTTTTATTGTATTTTAAATTGTTTTTTTAGCTTCTTTTATTGTTAATTTATGTAATATTTTATTTATTTTAAATATATTTTTAAGGAAAAAAAAATTTTTCACGTCCGTAGGAGTGACGTAAAGTCACACATAATGATGTTCGCTGAACTGAAATTTACTCTAGAAGAGTGGCGTAAAGTCGGATTTGACGTAGGTCGAATATCCTTCAATGGATATCCTTCTTCAAACCTTCAATGCAGCAGAAAAATTTTTTGTAGGCTTCCCAGATCTGTGCCTGGACACAATCCTGTCTCAGCTCTGCAAGCAGTTCCTTCGACCTCATGGCTTGGTTTTCGCTCTGATATGCATTGTCAGCTGTGAGACCTTATGTAGATGGGAGGAGGGGGGGGGGGGGCTTTCCAAATCATGTCCATTCAATTGACTTTACCACAGGTGGACTCCAGTCAAGGTGTATAAACATCTCAAAGGTGATCAAGAGAAATGGGAGACACTTGAGCTAAATTTTAAGTGTCATAGCAAAGGGTCTGAATACTTATGTAAATGTGATATTTCAGTTTTTTGTTTTTAATAAATTTGCAAAACTTTCTAAAATCCTGTTTTCTCTTTGTCATTATGGGGCACTGAGTGTAGATTGATGAGGGAAAAAAATGAATTTAAACGATTTCAGCATAAGGCTGCAACATAACAAAATGTGAAAAAAGTGAAGGGCTGTGAATACCTTCTGAATGCATTGTATGTAAGCCATCATTCATTGTCTGTGTGCCACATTTGAGCAAGATCGGAAAATGCATGTCTGAGAAATGGTTTTGGACATGTTCAACATTGGGTTTATACAACTAAAATGGCCGCTTGTCGGCCATCTTTGATTGAATCACGAAACAAAATGAATGTGCATATGCATACCAAGATGTATTGTCGTTTTGCCAAGTTTTCACAAAATCGGTCCACACATTTCTGAGATATGGCAGCGAATGGACGCACAGACGGACGGATGAGACCCAATCCATAAGCCCCCGTGTCGGACTAGGTCCAACGGGGGCTAAAACCACTTGCACTGTTATTCAAGCATGAAAAAGACTTGCACTGTTACCAATGAGCTCTACAAATGTAAATCTGAATGTCAGGTGTAATTTTTGATGACTCGGAACTGGGAGCTGCGAAGGGAGCCAAGTGTTTGTGTGTCTTGGCACTGCATGGATCTAAATTGGTCACATGAGAAACCAGATGAACATAAAAAAATCTGAGAGGCAATGCCAAACAATCACAGGCTAAGCAACAAGTTCAAAGCAAACAAATAAATCCACTTGTTTTCCAAGATGAATGGAATAATGAAGTTGTAATAATTCACCATCTTGTGTACACTTCTTGAACAAGGTGTTCTATTTTTATGACGATGCATTTGAAACGTCTGCTTAGTATTTCAGAAGTGTTGAGGCCCTTTATTGAGTTACATCCCTCCTTTTCTTCAAGGAGTTTCTCATTTTGTTCAGCAGTTGGAACCCTCTGTTCTTGTTCCATGGTGAGATTTCCAGCCAGGCTGTTTATTTTAATATATCACCATGCGTTGAATTTTATTACCTCCTTCTACATGCCCAAGGCTTTTACAGGGCCTTGCACATCTTATTATAATAGAGCAAACGTATATCGTTATGTCGCTATGTTTGTCGCCATGTTTATATGCGAGGAAAAGGTCTTCTTTGCTTCAAAAAAATTACCACCCTCTTAATTGCGTTAAAACTGCTGAGATCCCTCAGACCTTTGAGGAGCCTTTAATTCCCCCAAGACCCTTCAGACCACCAAGACCCCTGAAGACCCAAAATACCCTGAATACCCCAAAGACCCAAAATACCCTTCAAGGCCCTGAGGCTCAAAAATACCCAAAAACCCAAAACACCCCGAAGACCCAAAACACCCCGAAGACCCAAAACACCCCGAAGACCCAAAACACCCCGAAGACCCAAAACACCCCGAAGACCCAAAACACCCCGAAGACCCAAAACACCCCGAAGACCCAAAACACCCCGAAGACCCAAAACACCCCGAAGACCCAAAACACCCCGAAGACCCAAAACACCCCGAAGACCCAAAACACCCCGAAGACCCAAAAAGACCAAGAAGAACCAAAAGACCCTTAAGACCCCAAATATCCCAAAGATCCTGAAGACCCAAAACACCTCAAAGACCCAAAATACCCTTAAAAGCCCAGAGGATCCAAAAGACCCTGAAGACCCAAAAGGCCCTGAAGACCCAAAACACCATGAAGACCCAAAATACACCGAAATGGTCAAAGATGCCCACCCCTCTGAAACAACAAGTGGTGAGGCGTTCTGAGTGCGCCAAGTCATGCTAGTCTATCTATATATATATATAAGAAAGTTTTTGCTTGTTTGTCTGCACGCGCTAATCTCCTGAACGGTGAAAGATAGGAGGAAACCTCTGAAACAAAAAATGTCGGGATGGGCCCCGGGAAGGTTTAGGCTCGGTGGCGAGGCCCGTCGAGGCTGCTTCGGCCGAGCTTGGCCAATTTCGCAATTAAAAGCCGAGCTGAATTATAGTAGTCAATATTCTAAGGCCGCGAGTAAAAGCTGAATTATAGTGGTAAATTCATTCAAAAAGAACCCGGGCAACGCCGGGTGCTTTTGGCTGGTATATGAAATAAAAAAGAGAAACACTCGAAGCTAGTCTTCTGTTAGAATTGAGCCTTGTATGCGAGTGGCAAATTATGGATGTCGCGGTGATTTCGTTTCAAGTGAAACTGCATTATCACCAAGTTTCATGTTTATGTGCTTCGGCAATGAGAATAGACTGGATAACATGGATTGGATCTTGTATCCCTATGGTTATATCAGCCTGGGTACTTTTCTACCATGCTGCTAAGTTATTCAGGACTGCATCAAAGGCAACAAGTGACCTGAGGTTATTGCAATTTCCATTTTTAAAATGGAGCTATTTTCTGCACTGACAATTGTTGAGATTACTAAAATGTGAAATTGTGGAAGAATTGGATGTCAACGTTGAAAGTGTGAAAATGTTCATTCGTATCACTTGAAATTAAATGAGCTGAGTGACAGTTCTCTACCAAAGGACCTCATTTTTGATCAAAAGGCAGCTCTGTGATGGCCATTCCATTACAACAGAGCTTCTGGAATGCTATCAGTGTGAGAAAGGTGGTTTTTCAAAGAGGCTTGTGACATGTGATGAGATCCGGGTGCATCATTTTGCACCACAGTCATAGCAAGCCTCCATGGATTAGAGGTATGTTTGGTGTAACTGCCAAAAAACTTTGAGGTTTGGACAGTGTTGGAGGCAATAGTAATTTTGGGACCTTGATGGTCTAATTTGTGTGCAGTTTCTTGAACTTAGGAAAGGTGTCATTATACAGTACTACAATGACGCAATGAAGCGAAACAAGCAATGCGGTAACTATGGCTAGTTATACTGTCTCAGGGCATGACTTTACCGCATGCTAAACCTTGCCTTCACATGAAAAATGTGACCCGCACTGCTACATCGGCAGAAATGTGTTGTGAAGTTTTAAATCCTCTCCAAGACAGGTCCAGACTTGTGTCCAATTAAATCTCTTTGTACCACTCAAAGAACACCTGCGTGGCATTACGTTTTCCGAATGACGAAGGTTTCAAAGCAGATGTCCTGAAATGGCAGTGCACCCACCCTATAGATTTTGAGGTCGATGGAATCAAGGGTCCATCACATTGAGGGGACAAGTGTGTAGATGTAGAGCATATCAGCATGGGAATTAATTGAAAAATGGAGAAAGTTTCATTAACGACTCCATCCTTTAAAATTTTTGAATAAAAAGTATATGTCAACCTTTAATTACATGAATATACTAGTGTGGTATGCTTACACATTGTGTAAGCAATAACAAACCGAGCTTCGTACATAGGTACATAATAAATAAAAGCTTTATGATTATAGCATCACCAACCTGCTGCTGGATATCAATTTAGCTTTATTTTTTATTTATTTTGCAGACGTGTTTACTTTTTTTCAGTAAATTTTCATTGAGGTCTTTATCGCACAGTCTACAGTTATAGAAATTACAATTTTCAAATGCTAGATATCGATTGAGGTTTTTTACTGACACGTTTACAGTTTTTTATGTAAATTTTAATTTACGGATGCTTTTCATTTTTTTCATGTGCAGACATTATTGCCATGTTTATTTCACAATTTACAGTTGCAGAAATTACAATTTTCAAGTGCTCGATATCGATTGAGTTTTATTTTTTTACAGACATCTTTACAGTGTTTTTTCAATGTGAATTTTCAATTACGGATGCTTTTTCTTTTTTTCATTTATGGATATTATTGTTATGTTAATGTCACAATTTACAGTTGCAGAAATTACAATTTTCAAGTGCTAGATGTCAATTGAGTTATTTATTTTTTACGGATGTCTTTACGGGGTTTTTTTTAATGTAAATTTTCATTTACGGATGCTTTTTCTTTTTTTCATTTACGGATATTATTGTTATGTTTATTTCACAATTTACAGTTGCAGAAATTACAATTTTCAAATGCTAGATATCGATTGAGGTTTTTTTTTTTTTTAACTCCATATTTAACATAAAATATTTTATATAAATTTTCATTTACGGATGCTTTCCGACTTTCGGTGTACCAGCTTCAATGTCCGTCGGCATGCCACATTTCAGCTTTCTATGACACCCGGAAGATGAATGAATGAATGAATGATCGTTTTAAGGCCATTTTTCCCCGCTAGAGCGGGGGTTAGCCTTGTGGGCCCCATGACAATCATGGTTCCCTGTTTGAGGCAATGTTTTCATGGCCGGATGCCCTTCCTGACGCCAACCCTTGGTCATGCTCTTATGATGCGCAGGGATACGGTGTACCTATTCTAAACCGGGGTACACACCGGGGATCATTCATCCCAGCAAGCTAGTACTCAATTTGCCGACCTCGGAAGGATGACAGGCTGAGTCAACCCCCCTTGCGTTAATTCAGCGATCGACCGGGATTCGAAAGCAGGATCCTCGGATCCCAAGCCAGTACCCTAACCGCTAAGCCAACACCAGGCTGACACCCGGAAGATACCGAACATTAATGTCAGTCAGTGGTTACAAAGAGCTTTATATATTAGATGCTGATATACTGTGTGACTGATTGAAAACAATGTCTCAGCAATTTGTCAGTTTGTAGTGCCTTAACTTATATTGATGTAAACTAATACTTCAGAAAGGTGGTTTTGTCCCACTATCAATTTTTATTTCACATAATTGGACCGTATTGGTGCACTGCTGGATAATAACAATTGTGGGATATTCAAGATTTATTGTTTTTTTGCTATCGAATGAACATAAAATCTAAAAAGAGGAATCGTACTAAAATATGCAATTTGGTGTTGGCCTGCCTGTCTGTCTATCTGATTATTCTGTCAATTCTTTCCAATATATGATTACCTTTTTATACAGTCACTACTGTGGTTTAACACTAAACTGAAAAATTTGAAGGACATCCAAAGTCATTGAGGCATTCCACACAGACTAATGGATCCAAGCCGTCTTTAATGGATTATTTATAACTTGGGCCTCATCTTGGGGCCTCATACGTCATTTCTCCCGGCCATGGCTTCAAGTGTGTCATAAGATATTTCCCCTGACACCCTTATGGCTCAATTGTGACCTTTATTTGATGCATAACTCCATTTGTAACGCACACTCGCCCCTAGCTATCCAGCCTGGGTTTGAATCCCAACCCAGCTATAAACTGTCATCCTAATGTTTCACAGGCATGGTGATTCATCAATGTGTGCTGCACCTTGGATGGCCGTTAAACTGGGCTTCCCGTCTGCCAACAAAAGTTGGTGGACTTCAAACATCTGCGTATTTCGCAAGAAGTAAGCAAGCTATCGCCAGCATCCTGAACAGATTTCTGCTCCAACTCGTCAAATGTGAGGCCTGACCAGCTGGTTCATGAAAGCCTTAGGCCAACTTCCCCTTGAGAATAATTGTGGCTGTTAAATAATGATAAGTATATTAGCCCTTTCACCGCCATAACTTGTATTGTAAGCATAGGACACTCATTCGTGGTTTAGAACTGGGTCACGTGACAATTGGCATGGTTGTGTATTGTAATTTAACCAAAAACAAGTCAAATACAGCTTATTTAACCGCAATCAATCAATTACCCTGTATCGTATACACTTTGTAGTACAAATTCAATATTATGCAGTAGTTTCGAACCTGATGACTTATTGTAATTCACACCTGATTCACACACAAAAAGTCATGCTTACGACCTGATACACCTTCATAGGCAGTAAGAATTCTGTTTGAAAGGGATTTTAAAAAGATAAATAAATAATTGATCAAAAATAATTGATCTTGGTGGGCTCGGGGCAGACCTTATATGGCACCTCCCCAATCTTACCCGAATGTTCCAAGCCCCGCCTCCTGCCGCAGTGGTAAGCCACTCCCCTCGAGCCCTGATTGGCGGCTCGTGCTTACCGACCACTCCTCCTGCCCCCCCTTCCTTCGGCCTCGGTCGACTTGTTCAGGCCTGCCGCGTGGTATTTCAGCGCCAAACCAAAAGCATCAAAGCAAAGCGCCAAAAGGACACCTAATCTCACTGGCCTACTCAACGCAAAACTAAACACAGGAAAGGACTACGCTTACATTTACTAAGAAATAACTGACTATCGCGAGGCTACATGTTGTGGTGCAATTAACTAAGAGGGGGAATTAACCTTTGTTTCAAAACCGCAACTATATATATATATATATATATTGTTTTCAGATTTTCAGATTTCAGCCCAGATTGTTTTCATGGTTTTGTTTAAATATTTATTTAAATATGTTTAAACCGCAGCGGTGATCCCCCCCCCCCCCCCCCCCAGGATTTCCATGTTTTAAACGTTTCCCAGTGTGTACCCTGGATAAGAATAGGTATGCCGTATCCCTGCGTGTCGTAGGAGGCGACTAAGAGGGTTGGCGTCAGGAAGGGCATCCGGCTATAAAAAACATTGCCTCAAAAAGAGAACCATGACAATTACAACTACATGTGGGCAGGGTACAGCCCGAAGTGGAGATCGGTTTCTGAGGTTTGGGACATGGAATGTAGGGACAATGACAGGGAGATCAGGAGAAGTGGTGGAAGTATTGGTCAGAAGAAGAGTGGACATATTGTTACGGACACGACTTATTGAGATGTTATGCTGGGCCGAGCGGAATGGCCGCCGTGTTCGCACAAGTTACCCGATTATACTCGAACGTTGGCCGAATCGCGCTACGCTAGATCAATGAAGGAAAGGACACAACGGCTGGGTTAAATGACACGACACCAGGGGTACAGTTCTCAAGACCTCCGGAGGAGGTTATAATGTGGGATATGCAGAACGTTTAGATTACACGGACAAGAGGTACAGCACAGGAAGGTGGGCACTTAGACACGGTCTTATCCTATTCCCGACAGACCACAGACAAACGGGACAAGACTGACTCACACAGGGATTGATGGCAAGGAGGGGCAGGTAGTCGATGGCTCAAGGTGCACCTTGGCTCAGGGGCAGAATCGACCCGGTCCGGTCCAGAGATGCGGGAGGTATCGTCGCGCTTGGAGGTGACGTCCTTTCTCCTTCGTAGCTGAGGCGCATCTGACGTCACCTCCGTCTTCCGACGCATATCCAGCGGGGAGTGACACGCCCTCGGCTCGTTAGCTCCGCCCCAGATGGAATCGGTCCGCCGCTTCTTATTGGGTGCGGGGGGTTACCGGGCTCCGCCCTTGACGAGGAGCTGACAGTGAGCCCCTTCGTGGTAACCCCGTCGGAGCACATGGTCAATGGCGGCTAACCAAGCCGGAGTGAGGACGCGCACTCCCCGCACCGCTGTTGTTGTTGTTGTTGTTGTTTCATGAGGAAGAGATGCGGGGAGGTATTGGGAGGTCCTAAACTTACTAATGGTGCCATAAAATCACATTCTGGTGCAACGAAGAGTCAGAATTAATGGAAACGAGTCCTTAACTGACATAGACTAAGAATAACTAGCAAGATGTCCTATAGTTGTCTACGTGAGATGCGGTGAACCTGGGCACGACATTTAATGGGGGAAAAAGGGGAAGGTCGGGGCTACAGAGTGTTGTTTACAGACAATGGGACTAGGGAATGGGGGCTTGGGGATAGTTGGGGAGTATTGGGGAAATAGGGGAATATTTACAAGCGGATATGGATGGAGGCCAAATCCTATATCCGCAACATTGCACCCTTCTCTACCTCGGGGCGCCTCGACCCGATAAATTTTTTATCTACTTTAGTGTGGCACTCAGATGTAGTTCCCTCTACTATTAACTCTACCCTGAGTGCGACAGTTTTACAGATATTCACAAATGAGTAAATATGTCCCCCTGCGACGTTGCACCCTTCTCCTAACAGAAACACACCCACAGGATAACCGAATCGCGGAAAGAATCCTCAAACTAAACATACAGCCGGTAGGGAGCATTATTTACACAAGACTACACTGATATTTACACTACGATCCAGGACCTGTTTTTGGAGGAACACATGCAGATGTTATGCATAGAGAGAGCACGCATGCCAGCATCGATACACCAACCCACGAGTGCTCTGTGGCCTTACAGCCTTTAATAATGTGCAGAGCACCCCATCCAAGCACCAAAAGCACCACCCCCTAACACAGTCAGCACCATCCGGTGCACCAATAAAGTGTTCAACAATCAGCGGTGGTGTCGCAGCCGGCCGATGTTCTGCCGCTGGTCTTGCCTTGGAGCCCACTTGGTGTTCTGGCTTCCTTAGAAATAAAGAAAGGCGCCAACCGCGTCCATTTCTAAATTGTGGCCGTCAGGGGGCCAACTATTAGTGGTTCACCTGTATGGCATAGGTGCCACGTTGACCCATAGGTCCATCAACGGGTGGTGCTTGCCCGCAAAAGACTGCGGTCCATGGTGGGCGGCCACAAAAATTGCGGTCCATATGGTGTATCGATCCCGGCAGCAAGCAGCAAAAGTGCAGGCCCACAACTGCGGAGCCAGCACCTCTCTCTCCTCTCTCTCTGCCCCAAAGCCAGATCCTCGGAGGTGGGAGACAAAAGAAGAAGACAAGTGAGTAAGGTGGTAAGGGCGCAAAAGTGCACGCAATACAGGATGATGCACACTGGGGGCACATGGGAACCAGGTGAGACAGGTACGTTCCTACCGTACGCCCCCCCCCCCCCACCAGGTAACCTACATTGCCCCTCCCTTACCCCTTACTGTATCCACAAAACACAACACTACCCATAAACATCTACTTTACAAATCAACAACCGTCCCTACTGTCTTCCCCGTTCCTCCCATAAACCAAATTCGTCTTCTCTCCCTCCTAACCAATCAAATTTGCTATTTCCAACTCTCATCAAAATTTGCCATCACCAATTCATCATCAGTCCCTCCTAAGGAGGGAGAGATGGAATCACCCCAATGTCTCATCCACGTCGTGATGCGTCTCACAAATCCAAACAGCAATTCTCATTTCCTGCACATAGAACAAAGAAAACATAGGTGTGGAGTCATCATCATCACCTCAGGTAAGTGGCTGCGTATGGTGCGACAGGTTCATCAATCCTAACTATTTCCTAAATGACTTTAACAACTTTACATTACCCGGGGTCTTTCTCCTGCCAAACCATTGGCCCTCTTACACTATGGGTTCTAAAAACCAATTCCCATTGACCAAACTGTGGTGCTTTTCAATTTGGGGCCTCACTCCCCCGATTCATCTCCCGGTGCCCTCGCACAATTTCTGGGCCGCGACGTGTAGCTCTCCCAGCAGGTCTACCCACCTGCACACCTCCACCACTGCAGTTGCCTCCGAGCTTACCTGCTCCTTACCCTAACCTTGCTACCTGGGGAAGGCCCTCTGGCGCTCTCCCCACTCGGTGCCCTCTCTGGCACTGAGCTACCCGGGTCCGTCCTCCGGATCCTCGGGCCCCACTGACACTAACGGCTCCCAGAGCCCACCTGCGGCCTCACCTGGCCGACATCCTCACAGTGGTGGAGTGCCCAACCAACTACACACACTAACAGGCTACACGCCCAGCCATTTCCACAACACTAATGCACCCATCCACAATACCATTCTGCAACCGCACCACAAATGCCAATATCCAACCACAATTTACCTATACCCTCTACCTAACACTTACACTACCCGCCCCGGGTACTCGTGAAAGGGGTCCACTCTTCCCCCATCCACACCTTCGCACCATGCACACCACTCCGTACCACTTACTCCAACTCTCTCCACACACCTGTACTTGCACACCTGTGCTCTCACACCTGGTGCCACCTGCACCCTTCTCTCCCCAAGCGCATTCGCGCTGATCCACAACACTCACTACTCATCCATTGCTCCACACACCTGTTCAGTTGCACACCTGTGCAATCACACCTGTTCAATCACACAGCATCATCTCAGCTAACTACTCCCCTCTGAAACTTGCGCTTCCCAGTCGTCCCTTTAAACTATTGCGCTCCCACGTCATTATCATCCACACTAATCTACCTGCGTCCCCACTACAGGTATCAGTCACTAACTAAACTTAACGTTACCTATTGTCATCTTCGCTAGATCCCTATCATTATCCTAACCCACCCGGGCTAGTTTTCACTGCCATACACCCCATAAGCTATAGCGCATTTGCCCCACATGGGAAGGATGGTGGATTTGCCATCCCACCACATCGGGGGTCTCTCACTACCAATTTTGCACATCAAATTTCAACAAATCAAAAATTTGCCAATCACTACCCATCATCTGCCAATCATTACTGCCAATCCTTGGCCAATCATCAAATTTTGCTTTTTTCTAATTTCGGGGCCAAAACACTATCCTCATCACCCGTCTACTCACTAATGCCTCTCGGTGCGCCAATTCCTGTCCAAAGCCCGGCTTCGTAAAGCCGAGCAATGAATGCGGGTTGTTTGGTGCCAGCGGCTGGATACGTCCCGCATTCGGTGCAGGGAAGGAGGTTTACCCGGGCCGAGATCCCACGCACCATCTCGGCGTGGAGCCATCCAATGTCCCGATCTCGACCTGCCGGCACGTCTCAACAAAACGTGGTCGCCATGACGACCCTTCCTATCCAGCTGCCTGCTCCACCTAGTGGAGCCTGGACGCGGCCGTTCCACGCGAGGCCCGGCACGCACCGAGGGCCCGATTCGGCTATAAGTCGTTCTAACCGCTGCTCCGTTTAACGTCGATGCTTCACCTGCATGCTTACACCCCGCAGCCCGTTCCTTGCTCACACATCCAGCCGTTCCCATGCTCCTCATACCTTTCCTTACACACCCAGGTACACTCATTCCACTCACAGCCTTGGTCACACACCTGACCACCGAACACTTTGGCACACATTCGTTGGTCGCACACCTCACCAACACACCTCTTCGCGCCCCCTCCTCTGTCACCTCCTCTGTGACAATCACAGGTGTGCTCTCACTCGCACACCCAACCACGTGCCTCACTACCAATTCCAGCGTGCATTCCCACTCACGCTCTACCATTCCAGGTGTGCATCCTTCCATTCCAGGTGGACATCCTCGCTCACCTGCCACAACCAACTCACGCTCCTTGTCACTCTCACTACTCTCACCACCACTTTTGACAACGCACTCACCCTTACTCCCAACAGCGCACTCTTTCCTCATGCTCCCGTCCGTTACACACCTCTCTCGCGCACACTCTCCCGTCACACCCTCTGTAACACTCACCACAGGCGTGCATTCTTCCTTGCCTTTGACGGCGCACTCTTTCCCCATGCACCTGTCCGTCACACACCTTTCTCGCGCACACTCTTGCGCACACTCTCCCATCACACCCTCTGTAACACTTACCACACCACGCTTCCATGTGCTCCCTCGCACACGCGCTACGACCGACTCACTCTCGCCAGCACCCTCACTCCTTGGCACGCACTTTTTCCTCACACACCCCAGAGTCGGACTTTCTCGCACACCTCCTTTTTCGCACACCAGACCTGTCGCACACTTCACCAACGGCCTCTCACGAACACCCGGGTCCATCTCGACCCCCAAGCTCATTAAATCACCTGGCGCATCATACGCACGACCATATTGGTCACCACTTACACCGGGTCCTCTTCCTCTTCGCTTCTCCTCCATCACCTGCGAATCCCTCATCCGGTTAATGAGCACATCATCACGATCCAAACACAGACTTTGGACCAATTCTTTTATCTCCTCTTTTATCTCTTTCTTATCCCCTCTCCGTCGCTTCTTAATTTCGCTCACCCCTTCTTCCACTTCTTCTAATTTCTACTTCACCTCTTTTATTTCCCGCTACGTCTCCTCAAGCTCGTCCTCCAAGGCTACCTTGACCGTTTCCATGTGCGTCCTCACCTGCCGGTCCTTCGTCTCCATTACCTCTGTCACCTCGTCCAACCTCGTTGTCAGTCCCTCACGTACCATCTGACATTCCCTCTTCGTCGCTATCAAGTCATCTTTTAGTTCTTTCTGTGTCGCTTTTAACCCTCCTAATACCGCAGTGTTCCTTTGAACCTGCTCCGTTAGTCCTTTTTGTCCCTCCGTCAGCTGTTCCACCTCCTGCGTCAGGTCCTCTATGCCCCCTTGCAATTTTACAGTCCCCTTTCTCACCTCCTTCTCCATGTGCTCCTTACAGTGCCTCACCTCCTCGCGCACTCCTCCGACCTCCTCACTCACCCCTCTTCTGATCTCCTCTCCCATCACTTGCATCTCCTGCCCAGATGCCACCCTCATCTGCTCCATTTCCTCCCTGTGAGCATCCAGTTTAGTTTCTACCCCCATTCTGACCCCCTCTATCTGCTGCCCCATTTGTTTAACTTCCCTTTCCGCTTGGTCCCTCATGTCCCTCAATTTGCCTTCCATCCTGTTTTCTAACCCCTCTAACCCCTTTTGCATCCCTTCCATTTGATTCTCTTGAGCGGCCATTCTGTTTTCTACCCCCATTAACCCATTTTTCACCTCTTTTATCCCGTTGTCTAACCCCTCACCGGTACCCCTCGCTTCGTCCCTCATTACCCCCATTTGGCCCTCCAATCGCTCACCCTGAGCTACCATCCGGTTCCCCATTACCCCCATTTGGCCCTCCAATCGCTCACTCTGAGCATCCATCCGGTTCCCCATTACCCCCATCATTCTGCTTTCCATTTCTTCGCTATTCTTGTCCATAAGGGCCTTCATTTGTATAAAAAAAAGGTTCAAATCTACCAGCGGCGCTACTACGGTCGCGGGCGTGGACGCCGTGGCCATGTGCGAGGCGCCATTTTGCGCGCCCGTAACCTCGTGCGCGACGACGCTATTTTGCGACCCTGCCACCCTCACTGCTTCGCTCCCCTCATGTCCCTCATTTTGGTCCTGGATCGACCCTGCCTCACTCTCCTCTACCGGAACCCAGCCGTCTTGATTTGCCATAGCGCGACTTTCAAAATTCGGGTTTTTTATTTTCGTAAAACAAAATCAAATTTCGCCGTTATAATTTCGAGCGCGTGAAACGCGCTCCGGGACCGATCCCACTTCCCGACACCAATTGTTACTCTAATAGTACAATTGGTGTTCCAAAATTTGGGCCTAACAAATTTAGTCCCAGGTCCAAATCCAACTCCTGACAACCAATTGTTGCGGACACGACTTATTGAGATGTTATGCTGGGCCGAGCGGAATGGCCGCCGTGTTTGCACAAGTTACCCGATTATACTCGAACGTTGGCCGAATCGCGCTACGCTAGATCAATGAAGGAAAGGACACAACGGCTGGGTTAAATGACACGACACCAGGGGTACAGTTCTCAAGACCTCTGGAGGAGGTTATAATGTGGGATATGCAGAACGTTTAGATTACACGGACAAGAGGTACAGCACAGGAAGGTGGGCACTTAGACACGGTCTTATCCAAATCCCGACAGACCACAGACAAACGGGACAAGACTGACTCACACAGGGATTGATGGCAAGGAGGGGCAGGTAGTCGATGGCTCAAGGTGCACCTTGGCTCAGGGCAGAATCGACCCGGTCCGGTCCAGAGATGCGGGAGGTATCGTCGCGCTTGGAGGTGACGTCCTTTCTCCTTCGTAGCTGAGGCGCATCTGACGTCACCTACGTCTTCCGACGCATATCCAGCGGGGAGTGACACGCCCTCGGCTCGTTAGCTCCACCCCAGATGGAATCGGTCCGCCGCTTCTTATTGGGTGCGGGGGGTTACCGGGCTCCGCCCTTGACGAGGAGCTGACAGTGAGCCCCTTCGTGGTAACCCCGTCGGAGCACATGGTCAATGGCGGCTAACCAAGCCGGCGTGAGGACGCGCACTCCCCGCGCCGCTGTTGTTGTTTCATGAGGAAGAGATGCGGGGAGGTATTGGGAGGTCCTAAACTTACTAATGGTGCCATACAATCACATTCTGGTGCAACGAAGAGTCAGAATTAATGGAAACGAGTCCTTAACTGACATAGACTAAGAATAACTAGCAAGATGTCCTATAGTTGTCTACGTGAGATGCGGTGAACCTGGGCACGACATTTAATGGGGGAAAAAGGGGAAGGTCGGGGCTACAGAGTGTTGTTTACAGACAATGGGACTAGGGAATGGGGGATTGGGGATAGTTGGGGAGTATTGGGGAAATAGGGGAATATTTACAAGCGGATATAGATGGAGGCCAAATCCCATATCCGCAACAATATGTTGTGTGCAAGAGACGAGATGGAAGGGAAGTGGTGTGAGAATGGTGAAGGGTAGGCAGGGACAGAAATACAAGTTTGTGTGGCAAGGGTGCCTGGAGGGCGTGAATGGTGTTGGTGTCCTGTTTTCTGAGGAGTTTGTAGACAGTGTGGTGAGTGTGACTAGAGTGAGTGATAGGTTGATGATGGTGAAAATGATGATTGGAAAGCTCTTGGTGAACGTCATCTCGGGATATGCTCCGCAGGTTGGTCGGAGCGATGAAGAGAAGGACAAGTTCTGGTGTGCGATAGAGAAGCTGATGGAAAACGTGAAAGATGAGGACGTTGTTGTGGTTGGAGGAGACCTAAATGGACATGTGGGAAGGAGTATGGATGGTTTTGACGGAGTTCATGGGGGTTACGGATATGGTGTGAGAAATGGAGAAGGTGAAAGGATTTTGGAGTTTGCTGATGGAGCTGATTTGTTGATTTGTAATACTCAGTTCCAGAAAGAGGATAATAAGCTTGTTACATACACGTCAGGTGGGTCGACGACAACCGTTGACTACCTGATGGTGCGTAGGCAAGATAGGGGGCACCTCCGAGACACAAAGGTGATCCCGGGGGAGGAGGCTGTTTCACAGCACCACTTGGTTGTCTGCGACGTAAGGGTGAAAGGTGCGAGGAGAGCTCGGCGGGTGAAGTACCAACCGAGAATGAAGGTGTGGAGGTTGAAAGAGGTGACAGTAAGGGAGGCATTAAAAGAGAGGCTGAGTAGGGTCGAGGATGATGTGGTTGAGCTTGAAAGTGGTTGGATGTCAATGAAAGCTAGTCTGTTGGGAGCCGTTGGTGAGGTATGTGGATGGACAAAAGGACCACCGAGGCACTCGGAAACATGGTGGTGGGATGATGAAGTTGGAAAGAGGATTGACGAGAAGAGGAAGAAGTTCAAGGAGTGGCAGAACGTGAAGGGTACGGGAGCAGAAACAGCAGAGCATGAAAGTTATAAGGCAGCCAGGAAGGCTGCAAAGAAAGAGGTAGCAAAGGTGCAGGAGGCATGTAGGAAAATGTTCGGAGAACGCTTGGATTCGGAAGAGGGTCAGAGAGCGGTATTCAGGATTGCAAAGCAGATAGCGAAAGAGAGGTGTGATGTGATGGGGGTGAGCTGCTTGAAGGATGAAGTGGGACAAATCGTTGTCGACCCACATGGAATTAAAGGAAGATGGAAAAGATATATGGAAATGCTGTTGAATACAGAGAATGAATGGGATGGCAACATAGAGAGTAACCCAGTTTTAGGACCGGCAGAGAAGATAACTGAGAAGGAAGTTGAGGAAGCGATAAAAGCAATGAAGGGTAGAAAAGCGGGAGGGCCGACGGGAGTTGTGGGAGATATGTTGAAGGCAGCAGGAATTTGGGGTGTGAAGAGAATGACAGAGATCTGTAATCTGGTGGTGAAAGAAGGCCGCATTCCAGTGGCTTGGGAACTGAGTACCCTCGTCCCTCTATACAAGGGGAAAGGTGACCCTCTGGAGTGTGGCTCGTACCGAGCGATAAAGTTATTGGAGCATGGAATGAAGCTATTGGAAAGGGTGTTGGAGAGGAGGATAAGGAAGAAAGTGAAGATCGACGAAATGCAGTTTGGATTTATGCCAGGAAGAGGAATGACAGACACGCTTTTCATTGTGAGGCAGTTGCAGGAGAAGTACATGGAGAAGAGGAAGAAGTTGTTTCTTGGGTTTGTTGATCTGGAGAAAGCATTCGATCGGGTTCCACGCAAAGTATTGACATGGGCATTGAGGAAGCTAGGAGTGGAGGAATGGTTGATCAGAGTAGTGATGGCAATGTACAAAAGAGCGCGCACAGCTGTAAGGACGAAGGACGGGAACAGTGGTGAGTTTGAGGTGAAGGTGGGAGTGCATCAGGGGTCGGTACTAAGTCCACTACTATTTGTAGCTGTGATGGAGGTGCTGGCTCAGAACGTAAAGGAGGGTTTACCGTGGGAGTTGTTGTATGCAGATGATCTGGTGTTGATTGCGGAAAGTATGGATGGACTGAAGGAAAAGATGAACACGTGGAAGGAATGTATGGAGACAAAAGGTCTGAAGGTGAATATCGGAAAGACGAAGGTGATGGCAAGTGGTAAAGCATGTGGTGAGGTGGAAAGAACTGGGAAGTGGCCCTGTGCTGTGTGTAGGAAGGGTGTCGGAGTGAACTCCATTCAGTGTACAATGTGCGCTGAGTGGGTTCATCAAAAATGTAGTGGTCTGAGAGGGTCATTAACCAGTGTGGCAGCTACTTTCAAATGTAAGGTGTGTACAGAGGGAGCTGCAGATGGAGGAAATGTTGAGTTGGATCTTGGAGACGGTGTGAAGCTGGAAGGTGTGAAAACATTTTGCTACCTCGGAGACATGCTGAATGGAGAAGGTGGATCAGACTCGGCAACGGTTGCTCGAGTGAGATGTGCATGGAAGAAGTTTCGGGAATTGAGTGGTGTGCTGATGATGAGGGGAGTGTCGTTGAAGCTGAAGGGAAAGGTGTATGCTGCATGTGTGAGAAGTGTTATGATTTATGGGAGTGAGACATGGGTAATGAACGTAGAGCAGCAACGAAGGTTGGAAAGGGTGGAAATGTGAATGGTTCGACGGATGTGTGGAGTATCGTTGAGAGAGAGGAAGACAAATGATGAATTGCAAAAGATGATGGGAATAGAGCCTGTGATTGATGCTGTGAAGAGGAACAGGTGAGATGGTTTGGTCATGTGTTGAGGAAGGATGAAAGTGACTGGTTGAGAAGAGTGATGGAAATGAATGTAGAAGGAAGTAGAAGACGGGGAAGACCGAGAAAGACTTGGCTAAAGATGGTGGAAGAAGAAATGCGGGCAAGAGGGTTAACAAGGAGAGATGCAGAAAATAGGGCAAAATGGAGAAGATTGTCATGGGGACCGCAAGGCTAACCCCCGCTCTAGCAGGGAAAATGGCCTTTAAAATGCATGTTGTTGTGTGTTGTATATATCTATATATATATATATATATATATTATATATATATATATCTATATATATATATATCTGTGCAGTGTCTGTGTTGTCACTGAACTACTCCCTCAAACTTTTGTAAAATCGTACGAAACTTCTGGCATGCACCTATCTCTCCCGCGGGCATGTCCTGAGGGTATTTTTTTTTTTCAACTTCAATTGTTTATAAAATGTAATATCACGTACAATACGAATACATTTGTGCAAAATAATTGTTTATATTATGATTGGTGTAAACCATGACAAAACAGCAACTCGGGTACCGTCATCTATCTATATATCTACATATCTGGGCAGTGTCTGTGTAGTCGCTGAACTACTCCCTCAAACTTTTTTTTCTGTGGTGGTGAGGTGTTTTTAATAACGTGGTGGCGAGGTGTTTTTAACCCTTTGAGTACGGATGACGTCCAGTGCCGCAACCCGCGAAAATTTTTGTGTACGGATGACGTTACTACACGTCATCTACTATACCTATAGATAGATGGTCAGTACGTGGTTGCATTCCAGTACCAAATGCCAAATTAATCCCATACCGGGGGCATTTTTATCAAAAAAAAAATCCTGTACTCAAAGGGTTAATAACGCGGTGGTGAGGTGTTTTGAATTATGTGGTTGTGAGGTGTTTTTAATAACGTGGTGGTGAGGTGTTTTGAATTACGTGGTGGTGAGGTGTTTTGAATTACCTGGTGGTGAGGTGTTTTTATTTACGTGGGGGTGAGGTGTACTCGTCCCAAACTTCGTCTGCACCTACCCCTCCCGTATGTATGTGCTGAGGGGATTTTTTTTGAAAAAAATAAATAAAAAAATTTCAACTTAAATCTTCAACCTAAATTGCTTATAAAAATTTAATATCACAAACATGACAAATAAATTTGTGGAAAATAATTGTTCGTGTAATGATTGGTGTAAATCATGACAACACAGCAACTCAGGTACAGTCATTGTCCTCAGCTAAAACAAGCCCGTTCCTCTGCAACGACGCGTGATGAGGCGAGCGTAGCGAGCATATATATGTGCACAGGGTGAGCCAGAAATATGGTCATTTTTGAAATTCGTGTGAAGGAAAAATAATAATTTGTATTTCTAAATAAATTCATTCATGATATTGAAGTACAACAGGCATTTTACAACAGGCATTTTACAACAGGCATTTTAAGGCCATTTTCCCTTTAAGAGCGGGGGTTAGCCTTGCGGTCCCCATGACAATCTTCTCCATTTTGCCCTATTTTCCGCATCTCCCCTTGTTAACCCCCTTGCCCGCATTTCTTCTTCCATCATCTTTAGCCAAGTCTTTCTCGGTCTTCCCCGTCCTCCACTTCCTTCTACATTCATTTACATCACTCTTTTCAACCAGTCACTTCCATCCTTCCTCAACACATGACCAAACCATCTCAAACTGTTTCTCTTCACAGCATCCATCACAGGCTCTATTCCCATCATCTTTCGCAATTCATCATTTGTCTTCCTCTCAACGATACTCCACACATCCACCGAACCATTCACATTTCCACCCTTTCCAGCCTTCGTTGCTGCTCTACATTCATTACCCACGTCTCGCTCCCATAAATCATAACACTTCTCACACATGCAGCATACACCTTTCCCTTCAGCTTCAACGACACTCCCCTCCTCGTCAGCACGCCACTCAGTTCCCGAAACTTCTTCCATGCACATCTCACTCTAGCAACCGTTGCCGAGTCTGATCCACCTTCTCCATTCAGCATATCTCCTAGGTAACAAAATGTTTTCACACCTTCTAGCTTCATGCCGTCTCCAAGATCCAACTCAACATTTCCTCCATCTGCAGCTCCCTCTGTGCACACCTTGCACTTGAATGTAGCTGCCACACTGGTTAATGACCCTCTCAGACCACTACATTTTTGATGAACCAACTCAGCGCACATTGTACATTGAATGGAATTCACTCCGACACCCTTCCTACACACAGCACAGGGCCACTTCCCAGTTCTTTCCACATCACCACATGCTTTACCACTTTCCATCACCTTCGTTTTTCCGATATTCACCTTCAGACCTTTTGTCTACATACACTCCTTCCACTTGTTCATCTTCTCCTTCAGTCCATCCATACTTTCCGCAATCAACACCAGATCATCTGCATACAACAACTCCCACGGTAAACCCTCCTTTACGTTCTGAGCCAGCACCTCCATCACAGCTACAAATAGTAGTGGACTTAGTACCGACCCCTGATGCGCTCCCACCTTCACCTCAAACTCACCACTGTTCCCGTCCTTCGTCCTTACAGCTTTGTAAGTGCGCGCTCTTTTGTACATTGCCATCACTACTCTGATCAACCATTCCTCCACTCATAACTTCCTCAATGCCCATGTCACTACTTCACGTGGAACCCTATCGAATGCTTTCTCCAGATCAACAAACCCAAGAAACAACTTCTTCCTCTTCTCCATATACTTCTCCTGCAACTGCCTCACAATAAAGAGCGCGTCTGTCGTTCCTCTTCCTGGCATAAATCCAAACTGCATTTCGTCAATCTTCACCTTCTTCCTTATCCTCCTCTCCAACACCCTTTCCAATACCTTCATTCCATGCTCCAATAACTTTATCGCTCGGTATGAGCCACATTCCAGAGGGTCACCTTTCGCCTTGTATAGAGGGATGAGGGTACTCAGTTCCCAATCCACTGGAATGCGGCCTTCTTTCACCACCAGATTGCAGATCTCTGTCATTCTCTTCACACCCCAATTTCCCGCTGCCTTCAACATATCTCCCACAACTCCCGTGATATTGAAGTACATAACATGCATTTTTATTATTTTCATTTTTTACTGATTTAGTTTTATTTTTTGCAGGCAGAACACTTGAGTGACCATGTGGAACTTCACACTAGCCCCACGCAGGGATTTAATTCCTGTTTATTTAAAAAAAAAAATTCTATATATGTATATATATGTATGTATGTATGTATATATATATATATATCTATATATATATATATATATATATATATATATATATATATATATATATACGTGTATATATATATATATATATATATATATATATATATATATATATATATATATATATACATATATAATATATATATACTGTATATATATATATATATATATATATATATATACTGTATATATATACTGTATATATATATATATATATATATATATATATATATATATATATATATATATATATATATATATATATATATATATATATATATATATATATATATAATTATATATATATATATATATATATGTATATATATTAATCTGTAAGTTTTGTTTCAAAACATGATTTTGCTGTTCTGCTCTTCACAGCGTCGATCTAGCGTCCTGGTCCACCAAGCATCGGTTGCTGCTATGGGGAGTCAGAGCAGAGTGGCAGCATGGCTTCTGGATTCCCATAACATGGACAAATGTGCAAAAGGTTTGCCAGAGGGGTGTGTTGGGTCAGGGCTTCTATATCCAATGCATTACAGCATTGCTTCTTTATAACCATAACTGATGTATGATCTGCTCGAAATCTTCAAGTGTGATCGTAATTTTAAAATTGGGCGTCCAGTTTTGGGTTTTTAGCACGTGCACGGTGAAAAATAAGCTACTCATTTATGAACCGGATTTGTTGTTTTTACCCCTCCATAACCTGGCCCCATCCTACCTGGCTGACCTCCTCTTCAGACACACTCCCACCCGCAACCTCCGCTCTGCTGGTACCAACCTCCTGACCCCCTCCATCCGGACCAAATTCAGATCCTGGGGGGACAGGGCCTTCTCCATCGCTGCTCCCACCCTCTGGAACTCACTACCTCACACCATCAGAGACTCCTCCTCACTCACCACATTCAAAACATCACTAAAGACCCACCTGTTCAACGCTGCATTCAACATTCAACCCACAGCATTTAACCCCTGACTATCTCTTCTCCTTCTCCCTCCTTTTGCTTTAAATATTTCCCTATTGATTCTTGTCTTGTCTTTTTGATTCTTGTCTTATATATATGCCGTATATCGCTGCTGTTTGTTTTCTTGATTCTTGTCTTTTTGCAATTGTTGTTTTCATGTATTGTTATGCATTATGTTTTCCACTCTGTCAAAGCGCCTTTGGGCTTCTGGAAAAGCGCTATACAAAATAAATGAATTATTATTATTATTATTATTATTACCCCACGCACGGATATAGAAAAGCGGGGTTAAGCAATTGGCTCATGTCCATACATTTGTCTGTCTGATCAGCGTTTGATCGAGGAACAACATTTTAAATTGAATGTTATATTTTGAACATGAATCGGAAAATGAACCGGAAGACAAGTTTGCCATTTTACCATACTTTGGCTCTGAATTTGTCCTGATCACACATGCGCAAACATGAGGCAGATTTTTTTTTTTTTACTCTGCATGTCTGACAATCAATCAAAATAGAAAATCATTCCAAACAGGAAACGTACTGTTTTTAAGGATGTTATAAAGGACACAAACAAAAGGCACAAATAACTAATGAAATGTGTTAGATATGGTGGTGTAATAGACGCTGCGTAAAACGGTGGTAAAATCTGGAATTAATTCATCTATTCACATTTAAACGTCTTTAAACATTTATTTCATTAAATTATATACTTGAACACTGCAGAACACAAATAACCTTCTTAATACTTCCGAGATCCATGCTATATATAGATATATTGCAGGAGAGGGCGTGACATGAGAGGGGCAGTATTGGGACGAAGAAGACCCTGCCAATATGGCTATGTAATTATGAGGCCGCTTCAGTGGCGCTAAACTTCCGGATTTGTTTTAACGACATTTAATATCATTCTTTTATTACAATTGAAGTATATACATGAACACTTAGTGAGGCCCCGTCGACAATATTTTGTGCATTTTTGGTTGCACAAGCCCACAATGCAACTCGGGAAGGACAAAGCTGCCATAGAGAGGGTATAATAGCACAGCGCTACTAGACAGATTCCGGGCCTAGCTAGACTCAGCTATGCCTTAATTAGAAGGTGAGGCGTGGAGAGAATCTCAGTGATGCTTTCTTGAATAAATATTTCATTATGGGCCATCTTGTACTGTATGTACAGTGTGGATCTCACCCCACATTCACTTAACTAGCATCGCAGAGGTCATGGGTTCAAGTCCAGATAAATGCAGTATTTTGTATTATAAAAGCCTTATTCAGTTTTTGTCTGTCTTTCCAACGATTTTTCTTAAACTACTTGACTAGGGAGCATAAAGCCCATATGATAAAGGTCTTGGTCAGAGAAGTTCCCGTTTTATTTTATTTTTCTCCATTACGAATGTCCTTATGTGTTTGTTTTAATTGTTTAACTTACCTTATATAATCCCTTCATCGCATATCGTTGGATGGCTGAATCTCGCGAGATTGTGAATTAAACGTTTTTCTGTCATTATTTCCTTTTATTGGTGTTCTTCACAAACAGCAACCGGAATGTTGTTAAGAACGGGAAGAAAGTGGGAGAGGAGGATAGCCGGTTGAGGTGGAAGGGGATGAACAGAGAGGAGGCAGAGAGTTGGTAGGGGGAGGTAGAGACTTTTGGGGGGGGGGGGGGATGGAGAGGGGGTGAGGACTTGTGGTGGGGGGAGAGGGGGATAGATGACTTGCCTGTGGTTGGGTTGGGGGAGTTGAGGATTTGGGGTTGAGGACTGGTAGTCACATCTTGCATTGCACAGAATATTCATGTGTACATACATGTTATTTATGATTTGTATTATAAAAGTCGGAGGGAGGGGGAGGGGGCGGGAATTCCTACTCATGTTATGAAAATGCAATTATCCAGTCTCTGGAGGACTACCATCCACTGCTGGATTGATGGGAAAAAAAAACCCAGCTGGCTCATTAGTGACCATCAAAGTGCGATGAATCTCTCTGCCCGATCTGATCTGGTCTACATGTGATGCAAGTCCACATTTTCTGCTGGCAACTGTTCATGGACTTGTAACTTTGTCAACCTGAACGCCACCACAATGAATGATAGCTAACTGAAGTTGTCTGCTTTTTTCTGTATATGATACAATAAAACAGAATGAAAAATAAAAACCCTGTCCTATTCATCCACCTGGGGGGACACTGCCAGAGATAGCACCCTCATGGTATGAAATTATTTTGCAAGGAGGCAGCTCTGCTGAATCCACATGTGAGACACTCGCAGCAGTGAGAAAGATGAGATGCCATGAATAAAACAGGCCCTGGACCTGCATGCCAACTTACAATGTGAAAACTCTCTACTTTATATATATATACAGTAGATATTATTGTAGCATTGGCCTCTACTCTTTCAATGTCTCCCACCAACGTCATATTCGTCAGTGAGTGACGGCCAATATTGATAATCTATGGAATGTAAATTTTGTGAATGGAATTTTTAAATTTGAAGTGGCTTTTGACTTGATCATAATTATTCCTTTTTCTTTGTTCAACATTTCGCTCGACCATTTTACCCAATAGGCCTTGCTGAATGTGAAGATGATTTGAATGAATTTGGAGACCTGCTGCAAAGCCTCAACGTCTTGCAAAAGGTCCCAAATACCGTGGCCTCTCAGGAACATCAGGTAGGTGTCAGACACTCATTTTCTTGTCCAATTGAATATATATCCTTGTTCATTGATGAGTAAAAACAATGTAAGTGTGGAAAAATCTGTCAGTGTATTTCAAAATAAATTTTTATAGTCCGGACTTTTATTTTTCAATATCTTACCATTTGTGTGGCTTGTTTTACCATGAAATGTAGTCCAAAGTCAAAAACAGACTGATTGTTGATTCTTGTCTTTTCTTTTCAGAGGAACTGTGCAAAAATGAAGTAATAATAATAATAAATTATATAAACTTTATTGTCCCTTATCCAGGGAAATTGCTCTTCACTGACACCACAAGTTCAAAACATAAAACATCAAAATTGTACAAACAAGAAGAAAAAGACATAAAATGTCATAGCCATGGACCATGGTTTTAGTAATTCTGCTGTACCGAGTTAAAGGCAGTCGGTCGGCCATCTTTGGTCAGATTACAAAACAAAATCTTCTTCATAATTATGTATCCTCTCATGTATAGTCTTTGTGCTAAGTTTGAACAAAATCGGTCCATGCATGTCGAGAAATGGTTGGGGACGCGTTTAAGTAACAAAATGGCCATCAGTCGGCCATCTTGGATCTGATCTCGAAAAAAAAATGACGTGCATATGTAACCAATCATTCATTTTGTGTGGCAAGTTTGAACAAGATCGGTAAATGCATATCCGAGAAATGGTTGAGGACGCGTTCAACATCGGGTTTTTTTTTACAACTAAAGTGTCCGCCAGTCTACCAGACGGCCATCTTTGATAAGATCGCAAAATAAAGTGAGGAGCACATATATGCTGTCATGTGCTGTGCTTCTGCCAAGTTTGAACAAAATTGGTCCATGCATGTTCAATAAATGGTTGAGGACACGTTTGAGTAACAAAATGGCAGCCAGTCGGCCATCTTGGATCTGATTTCGAAAGAAAATGACGTGCATATATGTAAGCCATCATTATTTATCTGTCTGCCAAGTTTGAATGACATCGGTAAATGCTTGTCCGATAAATGGTTTAGGACGTGTTCAACATAGTTTTTTAAATAACTAAAATGGCCGCCAGTCAGCCATATTCGATCGCATCATGAAACAAAATGATGTGCATCATGTGTTGCCTTTTGGCCAAGTATGAACAAAATCGGTCCATACATCTCCGAGATACGGTTGCAGACGCACACATGGACGGACGGAAGAGACCCAATCCATAAGCCCCTGTTTCAGACTAAGTCCAACAGGGGCTAATAACAGGCAACATATGGACCAAACATAATGGACCAAACAGAAAATTGCCTAAAAAGTTGAATTTAACAATTGAATTGCACATGGTACAAATGACTTTTTGAGAATGTTCTTATTAATAAGCGTAGACCGAAACCGTCTCCCTGATGTCACTTTTTTCCAGAAAGTCTGTTCAAGAAGTCACTTTGATCAATACATTTATGTATCGACTTCCTTTTCAATGCTCACAAATATGGAGAATCCATACAAGTTGAAGGCCCACAAACTTTAAATACCAGTGTATAAATGACCTTTCCCAGTCTTAACTTATTCCACACAAACAACAATTCCAGGAAACTAAATTAAATGACAAAACATTGACCACAAAGGAATTAGTCAACATCCGCATCACGCGTGAGCCAACACCAAATGAATTCAGCTTCCTGAGAAGAAAATAATAGGTAAAAATAGGTTAAAGAAATACACGAACTCTGTCCCACATCTCTTGGTTTAAATGTGTGAAGGAGTTTTGCCTCATAATGCATGAGAATCAACTCTTTCCAACATGGTCCTCGAGGCTACTTTTGAAAATGGCAAGAAGGACAAGATGATGAACAGGAAATGGAGAACAAAAGTTTCAACTAAAGACATGAAGACACCTTACCAGGTAATGATTTCTTCAACATCTTCATAATTTAAAGTCTTTGTGCCACATGGCTTATCCTTTTCTAGTATGAATGTCAGATTTCCACTGTTTGCCTCCAAATTGGTTGATATTTTATCTGAGTTGAGGTTTTACTATTTTGTCATTAACTGGCATAGCAAACATAAACTAGGAAACATCTGAAAATGCAAAGGCCATCCGCGTCCACTTTGTATTCAGACTTTGTCTTCCATATGCTCAAAATAATGAAAACAGTTTTTTTTTTAATACAAAATTAAAATTCATGATTTTATGCAGCCTTGACCTTTGAAATTTTGATTTAAAAAAAAGAATCAGCTTCTAGCTTTTGATTGGCGATCCAATTCTGTGACTCAATATGCAAATTCTTAAAATTTCAGGTCAATTGGGTGAAAATTGACGATTTTTTGCAACATTGACCTTTGACATTTTGATCTTAAAAAATCTGCTTCGATATTTTGATTGGTGAACCAATTCAGTGGTCCAATATGCAAAAAAAAAAAAATTTCAGGTCAATCGGAAGAAAATTGACGATTTTATGTGACGCTGACCTTTGACCTTTTGACAAAAGTATTAATTTGCCTTCTCCATATTCTCATAATAAAGCTTTGTTGAAAATTTGATGACAAAACTCAAATGGTAAATTGAAATTTCAGGTCCATTGGATGAAAATCGATCATTTTAGGTGGTGCTGACCTTTGAACTTTTTTTCTTTGTATACAAGATTGAGGCTCGTGTAATAGCCAACAGTAATCACAAAAAAAACGGACACATAAAATATATAATAAAGGGAGCGGGAGACAAGATGCGGAGAGATAGGGAAGCACACAAGTACAACAGTAGAGAACAGGGACATCGGGAGATCTGTGGAAGGTAGAGGGCTTGGGGGGAGGAGGCATGGGAAGGGGGGGGGGGGGGGGAGGAGAGGTACAAAACACATGGACCTTTTGACAAGATTATGAATTTGCATCAAAAAAATTTAATTTGCACATAATTTGCATCTGGGACATTATCAAGGATATGTAACACTTTTATGGCTTGATGATTCTGACAATGATAGACTTCTGGATGATAGAATGATAGACATAACAATGGTTTACATTTTTAGTTACCTTCTGCATTCCCACAAAGTTGCTGCCTGTTGTCTGAAGCAGTCCTTTACGTACAGTATATCCCACTTGGCATACATCTCCAAAACAATCCTGTTTCATCAGCATTAAATACTTGCTGAGGCTTGTAACACTCAGCCTCGACAATAGCCTTAAATTTGTGTGGAAAGCTTGCAACTGCGTCACCATAAGCTCAGGCACCTTCACCTGTGAGTTTGATGCAGAGATTTCAACACTTCCTGAATTGATCACACCAGTCTCGACTTGCTACGAAAGACTCGGCAGTCGACGACTCCAACTCCTCTTGTCATAGGCGTGCATATAGCTTCAGCAGCTTCCCTCACGTAATAGTCAGTCGATTGGCATCCTCTTCTGATCTTGGTGTTCCGCCCGTACTGCCAACACGTTCTCAATCTTCTCGATTAAAGGGATTTTTTTTTTTTACTCTCGATGTTGTTTTCGCTGACAGCGAAGTTGATTGGGCGACAGATATATATATATATCTTTTTTAATTATAATTGCTATACAGATACATATATATTATCCCGACGTGGAGATCGGTTTCTGAGGTTTGGGCGAAGGGTATGGGGGCAGAAAAGGCAGAGCATGAAAGTTATAAGGCAGCCAAGAAGGCCACAAAGAAAGAGGTAGCAAAGGCGCAGGAGGCATGTCGGAAAATGTTCGGAGAACGCTTGGATTTGGAAGAGGGCCAGAGAGTGGTATTCAGGATTGCAAAGCAGATAGCGAAAGAGAGGTGTGATGTGATGGGGGTGAGTTGCTTGAAGGATCAAGTGGGACAAATCGTTGTGGACCCAGATGGAATTAAAGGAAGATGGAAGAGATATATGGAAATACTGTTGAATGCAGAGAATGAATGGGATGGCAACATAGAGAGTAACCCAGTTTTAGGACCGGCAGAGAAGATAACCGAGAAGGAAGTTGAGGAAGCGATAAAAGCAATGAAGAGTAGAAAAGCGGGAGGGCCGACGGGATTTGTGGGAGATATGTTGAAGGCAGCGGGAAATTGGGGTGTGAAGAGAATGAGAGATCTGCAATCTGGTGGTGAAAGAAGGCCGCATTCCAGTGAATTGGGAACTGAGTACCCTCGTCCCTTTATACAAGGGGAAAGGTGACCCTCTGGACTGTGGCTCATATCGAGCGATAAAGTTATTGGAGCATGGAATGAAGGTATTGGAAAGGGTGTTGGAGAGGAGGATAAGGAAGAAAGTGAAGATTGATGAAATGCAGTTTGGATTTATGCCAGGAAGAGGAACGATAGACGTGCTTTTTATTGTGAGGCAGTTGCAGGAGAAGTATATGGAGAAGAGGAAGAAGTTGTTTCTTGGGTTTGTTGATCTGGAGAAAACATTCGATAGGGGTCCACGTGAAGTAGTGACATGGGCATTGAGGAAGTTAGGAGTGGAGGAATGGTTGATCAGAGTAGTGATGGCAATGTACAAAAGAGCGCGCACAGCTGTAAGGACGAAGGACGGGAACAGTTTTGAGTTTGAGGTGAAGGTGGGAGTGCATCAGTGGTCGGTACTAAGTCCACTACTATTTGTAGCTGTGATGGAGGTGCTGGCTCGGAACGTAAAGGAGGGTTTACCGTGGGAGTTGTTGTATTCAGATGATCTGGTGTTTATTGCAGAAAGTATGGATGGACTGAAGGAGAAGATGAACAAGTGGAAGGAATGTATGGAGACAAAAGGTCTGAAGGTGAATATAGGAATAACGAAGGTGATGGCAAGTGGTAAAGCATGTGGTGAGGTGAAAAGAACTGGGAAGTGGCCGGGTGCTGTGTGCAGGAAGGGTGTCGGAGTGAATTCCATTCAATGTACAATGTGCGCTGAGTGGGTTCATCAAAAATGTAGTGGTTTGAGAGGGTAATTAACCAGTGTGGCAGCTACATTCAAGTGTAAGGTGTGCACAGAGGGAGATGCAGATGGAGGAAATGTTGAGTTGGATCTTGGAGACAGCGTGAAGCTGGAAGGTGTGAAAACATTTTGTTACCTAGGAGACATGCTGAATGGAGAAGGTGGATCAGACTCGGCAACGGTTGCTCGAGTGAGATGTGCATGGAAGAAGTTTCAGGAACTGAGTGGCGTGCTGACGAGGAGGGGAGTGTCGTTGAAGCTGAAGGGAAAGGTGTATGCTGCATGTGTGAGAAGTGTTGTGATTTATGGGAGCGAGACATGGGTAATGAACGTAGAGCAGCAACGAAGGCTGGAAAGGGTGGAAATGCGAATGGTTCTGTGGATGTGAGGAGTATCGTTGAGAGAGAGGAAGACAAATGATGAATTGCGAAATATGATGGGAATAGAGCCTGTGATGGATGCTGTGAAGAGAAACAGGTTGAGATGGTTTGGTCATGTGTTGAGAAAGGATGAAAGTGACTGGTTGAGAAGAGTGATGGAAATGAATGTAGAAGGAAGTAGAGGACGGTGAAGACCGAGAAAGACTTGGCTAAAGATGGTTGAAGAAGAAATGCAGGCAAGGGGGGGGTTTTTTTTTTTTTTTTGTATACTGAATCGAGGCTCGTGAAAGAGCTAACATTTACTTCACAAACAAATCAACCAGACAAACAAAATACCCAAAAAGAGGGAGCGGAAGACAAGATGGGGAGAGAAGGGGAAGCACACAAACACAACATCCGAGAGCAGGGAGATGTGAGGAAGGGAGAGGGCCCGGGGGGAGGAGGCATGGGAAGGGGGGGGGGGGGGGGAGGGAGAAGTATAAAACACAAGGACACCAAGGAAGGATGATGAAACAGGCAAAACCTTATTAACAAGGGGAGATGCAGGGAATCGGGCAAAATGGAAAAGATTGTCATGGGGACCGCAAGGCTAACCCCCGCTCTTGCAGGGAAAATGGCCTTAAAATGCCTGTTGTTGTGTGTGTGTATATATATATATATATATATATATATATATATATATATATATATATATATATATATATATATTGGCTACATTCCTCAAAATGGACTGTAAGCTCTACTCCCTAAGGTTAAACATGTGGCTTACCATTGCCATGCCATTTCCACTCAAGTCGTCGAAACACCTCTAACTTGGTTTCAAGTGTTATCCTCTTCTTATGCTTCTTCCTGGGGGATCTTCAGAAGGTGAACCACTTGTAGGATATTTGGGTGGGATTTTCCATGTTGAAAGGTGGCGTGGAATGCGCATGGGGTGGATTTTGGAAGAAGAATTAAAATATGAAGGATTCCTGTATACACTACATGACCAAAAGTATGTGGACACCTGAACATCACACAAGTCATTTCAAAATCATGGGCATTCATATGGAGTTTGCTGCTATAACAGCCTCTACTCTTCTGGGAAGGCTTTCCACTAGATGTTGGAACATTGCTGGGGGGATTTGCTTCCATTCAGCCACAGGAGCATTAGTGAGGTCGGGCACAGATGTTGGGCGATTAGGCCTGGCTCACAGTTGGCGTTCCAATTCATCCCAAAGGTGTTTGATGGGGTTGAGGTTAAGACTCTGTGCAGGCCAGTCAAGTTCTTCCACACCGATCTCGACAAACCATTTCTGTATGGACCTCGCTTTGTGCACGGGGGCATTGTCATGCTGAAACAGCAAAGGGCCTTCCCCAAACTGTTGCCACAATCATCTAGAATGTCATTGTTTGCTGTAGCGTTAAGATTTCTCTTCAGTGGACCTAAGGGGCCGAGCCCGAACCATGAAAAACAGCCCCAGACCATTATTCCTTCTCCACCCAGCTTTACAGTTAGCACTATGCATTCGGGCAGGTAGCGTTCTCCTGGCATCCGCCAAACCCAGATTCGTCCGTCGGAATGACAGATGGTGAAGCGTGATTCATCACTCCAGAGAAAGCATTTCAACTTCTCCAAAGTCCAATGGCGGAGAGCTTTACACCTCTCCAGCCGATGCTTGGCATTACACATGGTGATCATAGGCTTGTGTGCAGCTGCTCGGCCATGAAAACCCATTTCATGAACTCCCGACGAACAGTTGTTGTGCTGACGTTGCTTCCAGAGGCAGTTTGGATTTCGGTAGTGAGTGTTGCAACCGAGGACAGACGATTTTTATGCACTACGCGCTTCAGCACTCGGCGGTCCTGTTCTGTGAGCTTGTGTGGCCTACCACTTCGTGGCTGAGATGTTGTTGCTCCTAGACGTTTCCACTTCACAATAACAGCACTTACAGTTGACTGGGGCAGCTCTAACAGGGCAGAAATTTGACGAACTGACTTGTTGGAAAGGTGGCATCCTATGACGGTGCCACGTTGAAAGTCGCTGAGCTCTTCAATATGGCCTACTCTACTGACAATGTTTGTCTATGGAGATTGCATGGCTGTGTGCTTGATTATATATACCTGTCAGCAATGGGTGTGGCTGAAACAGCCGAATCCACTAATTAGAAGGCGTGTCCGCATACTTTTGGCCATGTAATGTATGTCCAAAACTTACGAAGTGTGTGCTGTATTCTTGACAGGGGGTCAACCAAGAACAGTCAGAACCTCATTTACCACTCTGTTCTTCTAATATCCTGCCAATGGATATGAACACAAATAGTTCATCCTCCAATCCCCCCATCTCAATGGAATTTCAAGATGGCGCTGCTGATGGAGGATGTCTTCATTCAGACATTTCTGCAATTGGGCATCGAGGTATTTGTCATCTTAATGCCTTCCTGTTTGGCTACGTTACTTGGTGTACTTGCAGTTTGTTTAATATTTCACATTTCCTACTCATCACTCAACCTCCATTTTTTGCTTGTATTACGAGCCTGGTGTTGGCTTAGCGGTTAGGGTGCAGGGGTTGGCCGAGGCTTCCGAGGCTTCCGAGGTCGGCTTAGCGGTTAGGGTGCCGGTTTGGGATCCTAGGATCCTGGGTTCGAATCCCGGTCGATCGCTGAATTAACGCAAGGGGGGTTGACTCAGCCTGTCATCCTTCCGAGGTCGGCAAATTGAGTACCAGCTTGCGGGGATGAATGATCACGGTGTGCACCCCGACTTAGAACAGGTACACCGTATCCCTGCGCATCGTAAGAGGTGACCAAGGGTTGGCGTCAGGAAGGGCATCCGGCCATAAAAACATTGCCTCAAACAGGGAACCATGATTGTCATGGGGCCCGCAAGGCCAACCCCTGCTCTAGCGGGGAAAAATTGCCTTAAAACGATCATTCATTCATTCATTCATTACGAGTCGTGGACAACTCATTTTTGTGCCTTTGATCAACTTCCCTTGGTTTATTTATAGCAAGTCATAATGATTCATTACTACACGCACTTTGCATAAATTATGTTTGTAAGAACTTTTCACTCAAGTAATGACTGCAGTTGTGCTCCACAAATTTAACTCACTAATTGTGCAAAGTATAATAAATAATTATACCAAGTTTGGTGCAAATCCCATGACTGGTTCACAAATGAGGTCGGTAACAGAATTTTTACCTGACGGAACGTCTGACATTTGACCTTTGACCTCTTGAACCCAAAATCTAATCGGTTGATCTCTACATCATTATACATACTGGTACGAACTTTGGTCAGAATCCTATCACTGGTTCACAAGTTATCGTGGTGAGAGGATTTTTAGCTAACATGACCTCTGACCTTTGAACTCGTGATCCCAAAACCTAAGTAGATCATCTTTACCTCATTATACATACTCGCACCAAGTTTGACTTAGATCCATTCAGCCATTCTCAAGTTATTGTGTTAACGAATACCTATCACGGACGGACAGCCAGACAGACAGACAACCCAAAAACATAATGCTCCAGGCAACTTCGGCGGTGGAGCCATAAAAATATCGACATAGGGGGAGAAAGTGTGTTTTTAGGGTGGAAGAAAAGACATCCGAGACGTTCCGACTCCGAATTCGGACTTTATTAATCTCAAAAACCTCTCAAAAAACCATGTGCGAAACCAGGTTTTTGTTTTATGTTTTACAAGAAAATGACAGCAGATTTATGCTTTGCAATGGCAGTCATAAATGTGTGCTGCAACATCATTTTGTCTTTGTGTGCATAGTGCATGCTGGCCTTCAAACTGCTCATGCACTACTGTCTAATGAGCGGGAGAGATGCAAACAACTTGTGCTTGAACCGGAGCTGGCCAACAGCAATACGGCACAAGTTCTCTTCCTCCGCAAGACACTTGCACAGGTTTGCTTCCCAAATGACCATGGACACATCAATACATAAGCAGACATATTGCTATCGTCATTCGCATGCAGCACAAGACTGCGGGGTGGCATCATTGGCCGAGGGAGCGGCTGTGTCGCTGATGCAATGCCCTCTGCTGGTCAAAGCAGGAATTTGTAATTTGTTAATGGTGCCGGTGGCTCGCCGACTCTTTGCGAAGCACAACCTTGGATTTTTAGCATCCACCAACGAATGATAGCAGATGGATTGCCCGTTTAACATCCATCAGTGGTACGGCGCATACATCGATGAATCGCCCTGCCTGTGAAACACCGGGATGACAATTTCTAGCCGGGTCGGGATTCAAACCCAGGCTAGACGGCTTAGAGGCGACTGTGCATACTTCTAGGCTATCCTGTTAGGCCTTACATTGCCATGACATCTACCATATAAAACAAAATGTCAGCTTGTGTGTTTGTACAGATGTCTGTCCCCCTTCATAAGGGTGGGTTTTAAAGTCCAATATTTTAACACGAATGTGTGTTCACTACGGTCTGTTTTTAAGGACAAAACAAACTCGAAAAACATTTTCGATAAAAGAGTAATTATGTCTATTTTTTTGGGAAATGTAGATGGTGGCTTGCAAACCGAGCCTCAAGGGCGGTGTACCGAAGCGATTTTTAAATAACAATAAATACAGAGTGCAAGGAGGTGAAATTTGCTGCACATGAGGTGCAGCTTGCGCAGAATGAAACAAGTCGTCATTCGGACTCAAAGTATTTCATTCGGACTCAACGCAAAGTATTCACACGAATACGTCATCACGTAAAGCAAACACGCCCTCCATTCCAGCAACGCAAAGTATTCACACCAACACGTCATCACGTAAAGCAAACACGCCCCTCATTTCCAGCAACGCAAAGTTTAAAATAAAAGCCATAACAACCAAACATAAGAAGACGTCCACCAGGCTGAGCAGTTTATGTTTTGTATCCATCCCACTGACGGGTCAGATCTGGATTCCGACCTGAACCCAAATCGAATCGGCTTGTTCTTGTCGCCTACTCAACTCCTCCACCAAGTTTTGTCATAAGTCGTCCACAACTTTTTAAAATATCATGCTATACCGGTATACATCGTTTTTGGCTGCGTCACTCAATGGTGAAGAATCACTTTAAAATTCCTTGACCCGGATCCGGATTTGAATCTTCGCCAAAACCGAATCAATTCATCCTCGTCACACGCCCAACTCTATAAGCTTATATTCAAAACCTTCATATCCTGAATAACGATGAATTGTGACGAACTTGACAAGTGAACTCCGAGCTTTGATGAAATGTTCAATGTCCTGATTTTATCATCTGTTTTGATTGACGTGTCATTTTGTTGTTTTTCCCATACAAAAATCCCCAACAATGAACTGACGTTTAGGCATTCATAAATATGTTCGTTTGCATGTGTCAGGGTCACCTTGCAATATTCACCTTTTTAAAAGATGGCAATCATTGCAGTGTTGTGTGTAAAGTACTAAAACGAAGGTTCTTCACTAGGCCATAGGTCAGAACACAGAAATGCGAACTCGACTGCATAAAATCCACGCGGAGTCGAACGTTGTTGGTGATCTTCCCCATAACGTCGTCCCTTCCCTGGCCACAAACTTGGTAAGTAATGGTGGACCGGTTTCCTAATGATCATTAAACTCATAAATAATATTTATCACACCATTAATAAGCTGTCAACAAAATGAGTTTATGTATATATTTTTATATTTAGTAGACGAGGGGAAAACTTCAAAACTGACGATGCACAAATGGATGAAATCAATAGCATGTTGATCGAAGTATCCCAACCACCATTGGAATCGAGAAAAGCTGACGTTTTGTTCTTTAACCCTTTGTCGGAGCATTTTTAACTTCATGGTATTCATAGAATACTTACCCTGTGCAGTCAACTTGGTGCAAGCCAACTCTTCTGATTTTTAAGGTTTTTTTTTCTTTGATCCAATATGGCTGCCACACCACGTGAGCCATGACATCATAAATTTATATTCTCTAATATAATTGTTGCGTATATCATGCTCAATAAATTTCAAACTGATCAGACTGAGCGTTGTCCGTGTCGAATTATGACGTCATAATTAAGGCACCAATGACGTCATCGTTGACAACACTTATGACCCGTATGGAGTTCTTTACAATGAGTCAGGTCTCAATTTCTTCCATGGAGCTGTTTCGGAGATATATAGGTGTGAAATTTTTCCAAGATGGCCCCTTACCACGTGACACATGACGTCATAAATATCATTACATTCTTCTACAGGAGGAGGAGCTCCTATGGTGAAAATGTAATGTCAACTGGACCAAGAATTGCATAGAAAAAAAATTCATACTGATCGAATCAAGCTTTGTACTTGTTACCACCGCCACCAAAGGTGGATGCAGGTTCGGTTTTCAACCCTGTCTGCCTGTTTCTCTGTCCGTTTTGTCCGTTGGTGAACAAAATATCTTAAAACGTTGTGGACGGATTCGGACGAAATTTGCCAGAGATGTAGCGACTGTGACAAGGACGAAATGATTCGATTTTGGTGAAAATCCGGATTCAGATCCGGCTACTAGAATTTTTAAAGTGATTCTTCACCATTGGGAGATCGGGCCAAAAACGATACATAGCAGGATATCTCAAAACGTTGTGGATGGATTTAGACGAAACTTGTTGGACAGGTTGTGTGTCTGACAAGGAAGAATCGATTCAATTTTGGTGAAGATCCGGATCCAGCCAGTATAATTTTTAAAAGTGATTCTTCACCATTGTGTGATATGGCCAACCAGGCGGAGGTATGGTATGCACTCTACTGAGTGCCGTTCTGGTTGAATTATGACGTCATAATTAAGGCACCAATGACGTCATCGTTAACAACACTTATGACCCGTATGGAGTTCTTCACAATGAGACTTGTTTCAATTATTCTTCATTGAGCTGTTTCGGAGATTTAGAGGTGTAACGTTTTCCAAGATGGCGTCCATAACCACGTGACGTATGATGTCATAATTATGAATAACATTTTACAGATGGAGGCACTCCTATGGTAAAAATGTTGTCAATCGGACCAACGGTTGCCGAGAAATGAATTTTAAAAATGCAGACATGGACGTACGCCACACGTACGCCACACGTACGCCACACGTACGCCACACGTACGCACATAGGCCACACGAATGCGTAACCCTGCTTTTTGGTCGCGAGCGCAGGGTAATAACGTTTTTGTGTGTTTACTCATTACATTTGACAGGGTGATCAGTCAGTAGGTTGGCTTTCGATGCCAGGAGAGCTTTCGGAGAGGCGTCAATCTGTGTCCGAGGGAGAGTTCTATGATGCTAAGGAGGTCATTCGATCTACCAGTTCCTCTGAGGTCAGTGTTATTCGATTATAAACACAAAAAAATGTATATATCTGATGCCTTAAGTTGGTTGCTTTCATGTCTCATGTAATCAGCTCTTTCCTTTGCAGATATACAGTATGTGATTTCATATTATATTAAATTTTTGTCTCATGAGATCAAATATAATTGAATCAAATTTCATGAAAAGAAAAAGAAAAATGAAAAAAAGATGAACCGAGTAGATTTTGGGTTCAAAAGGTTAATGGTCTCGAGTCATGTGCTCTTTAATTGAAAAAAAAAAAACGTTTGCCATGATAACTTGTGAACCACTGAGTACATTTCAACCAAACTCGACACATTTATTTACAGTAATACATATCGATAATGCGATTGAGATTTTGTGTTCAGGAGGTCATATGTCAAAGGTCATGTACACTTTGGAAATTATTATGCAGACCATACCGGTCAAAAGTTTTAGAACACCTCAATTTTTCCAGTTTTTATTGAAATTTACGCAGTTTAATGTCTCGATGTACTCTGAAATTAAGCATAGAATAAATAAACAATTGGAGATGAAAAATAAATCATATAAATCATTTTGTTGAACAAAATTTAATTTAAATTTTTGACTCGGCAAAGTATCCACCTTTTGCAAATATAACCGCCGAACACACTCGTGGCATTCTTTCTACAATGGAAATCAAATATTGTTCGGGAAGTTCTCCCCAACACTGTTGCAGAAGTTCCCACAAATGTGTTGCACTTGTAGGTTGCTTTGCTTTCACCCTTCTGTCCAGTTCATCCCAAACCAGCTCGATGGGGTTTAAGTCTGGAGACTGTGCTGGCCATTCCATGATTTGAAGCCTACCGTCTTGTTCTTTTCCTCGAAGGTAATTTTGACATAGCCCGGATGTGTGTTTAGGGTCATTATCTTGCTGTAGGATGAACCCCAGACCAACTAGGCGTATACCAGAGGGTATTGCATGGCGCTGCAAAAAGCTGTGGTATCCCTTTTGGTTCAGGGTGCCAGTCACTCTGTGCAAGTCGCCGAATCTGGATCCAGCAAAAGAGCCCCAGACCATCACGCTTCCTCCTCCATGTTTGACAGTTGGTGTCTCACACGGAGGAACCATCATTTCGCCTACTCGGCGGCGTACAAAAACCCTGCGTGATGAACCAAAGATTTCAAATTTTGATTCATCGGTCCATAAGACCTTCTTCCAGTCTTCAGTAGTCCACTGGCGGTGCTTCATGGCCCGGGCAAGCCTCTTTTTCTTATTTTGCCATCTTAGCAATGGCTTTCTGACTGCCACTCGACCTGTCAAACCTGCAGCTCGAAGTCTTCTCTTCACAGTTGAAGCTGAGACTTGCTTACTTCGACCAGTGTTAAGCTGTGCTTGAAGCTGTTGTCCTGTGAGCCGCCTATCACGCAAGCTGACTCTCAGAAACTTGTCTTCTGATTCTGTTGTGGCTTTGGGTCTGCCAGACCTCTTCCTGTCAGAGTTTCCTCCAGTTTCCAATATATACTACTTCCTGCAGTGCAATATTGTCCAAATAATGCTTCAGAGGGTGTAATAACAGTCTTTTCCAATACTGCTTTTATACAGATAGGGGGTTTGTAATCAAGTAATCAGCAGAGGTTGGGACACCTGCAGGAATTGTTTGCATCAACTTTCAAGGCTTAATTTACTTACATTGCTACAGAACAGCTGTAAGTTATTAATCCATTACTTGTTCCCTGAAGAAGGCCTTTTTTTTTTTTACAATATAACTGTGCAATTTACATTTTCCCGTTTTTGCGAACCTAAACTTTTTTTTTTTAACCTCGAGCAGTTTACTGCTTACCTTTGTACCATTTCAGGTTATTCACTGGACATTAAACTGCGTAAATTTCAATAAAAACTGGAAAAATTGAGGTGTTCTAAAACTTTTGACCAGTCGTGTAACTCGAGTTAGAAGCATCTGATGTTGTTGCACTTCTACTTATCTCTATTTTCTCACTCACTTCCTGTACTATTACGTTTCAGTTTTCTTGTGATCTTTAATTGAGATCACACGCAACACCGAGTTGGCAACTAATGTGGGCAGAGGCAAATCTATCAGCAAATGTATCTATCCAAATCTATATGTCAAATTTCATGCAAATTCTAATTATAGTAATTTTAAACGAGGTCAGTGTATGTGGAAATGAACCCCATGGACGTATGTTGTGTGTGGAGTGACATGAGGAAAAGGTCTTGAGGTGTGTAAAATACTTCAATACCTCAGCACCTCAAAAAGCCTCTTGCAGTCTCGTCTCGCACTGGCCTTATCATGGTGGAGTTTTTTTTTTCTTTTTTTCTTGTATGCAAGATCGAGGCTCGTGTAAGAGCTAACTTAATCACAAAAAGACAAACTGACGCATAAAACATAAGATAAAGGGAGCGGGAGACAAGATGGGGAGAGAGAGGGAAGCACACAAGTACAACAGCAGAGAACAGGGACATCGGAAGATCTGTGGGAGGGAGAGGGCTTGGGAGGAGGAGGAATGGGAACGGGGGGTGGAGGGGCGTGGGAGAGGAAAAAACCACATGGACACTGCTAGGACTTCCAGGAAAGAAGTCGGCATTTCAAAAAAGTGGATCTGGGGTGAATTAATGGGGGTAGAAAAGATCAAGGTTTTGGATGGGGGAAGATGAGAGATGGTGGTGAACAGCTGTTTTAAACACCTGGAGGTTGCTTCGGACAGATGGAGCTCATTAGCCTTGGTAGGCAGCTCATCTCGGAGAGGGAAACTGTGAATTCAAATTCGCACAGGAAAGAGGTTGCATAGGTGAGCCATGGGTCCTCTTGTTGTGCGACATGTGGCACAAACGTGCTGGAACTTCATGTCTTCTGCCAGGTCTTGTGGCTTCACCTCAAAACATGTTTGGAGCACATTCTGACAACTTTCACCGGCAGAAATGATGGCATTACCATTCAACCTCAGATCCACTTTTTTGAAATTCCCACTTCTTTCCTGGAAGCCCTAGCAGTGTCAGTGTTTTATACCTCTCCCCCCCCCCCCTCCTTCCCGTGCCTCCTCCCCCCAAGCCCTCTCCCTCCCACAGATCTCCCGATGTCCCTGCTCTCAAATGTTGTACTTGTGTGCTTCCCTCTCTCTCCCCATCTTGTCTCTCGCTCCCTTTATCTTCTGTTTTATGTGTCAGTTTGTCTTTTTGTGATTAATGTTAGCTCTTACATGAGCCTCGATCTTGTATCCAAAAAAAACAAAAAACAACAGTCCTCGATAAAGTAAGGTACAACAATGTTTCCACACCATAAAGTGACCCTTTCACCGCTATAACTCCGTGAGGATTCTCTGTTGCACATATTCAACAGTTTTGGTCACAAATCCACTCAGGTGAAAATGTTCCTCACAAGTCATCATCGGCTTCCTCAACAATCTGGTCCTCTGCCAGTTCCAGATGTTTTCTTGCCACTTCGCGTTCGATGCCGAACACTGAAGTGTATGGACAGAAACGTAAATCATTCTTGTGATGCAGTGATTCTTTCAGTACGCGTGACTTTTGCAACAGGTGTGGCACTGGTTTTTTGGGACCTCACACAATTTAGAAACACTTCAGTGTCATAAAGTTATTCAACAAACAATTTCCCTAAGCTTGTGTTGAGCCAACACAGCCATTGCTATCTGCGCCACCAAAGGTGGATGGAGGTTATGCTTTCACCCATGTCTGTTTGTGAACAGGATATGTCAAAAAGTTGTGGTCGGATTAAGCCGAAATTTGCTGGAGAGGTTGGGTATGTGACGAGGACTAAATGGTTAGATTTTGATGAAGATCCGGATCTGGATCCGAGAATTTTTTACGTGATTCTTCCCCATTGAGAAAAAAGAAAAAGAAAAAAATATATATATATTTTTCTTCTTCCCCATTGAGTGATGGGGCAAAAACGAGACATAGCACGATATCTCAAAAAGTTGTTGACAGATTTGGACGAAACTTTGTGGACAGGTTGTGTGTGTGACATGGACTAATCGACTCGATGTTGGTGAAGATCTGAATATGGATTCGGATACGATAATTATTTAATTTCTAAGTGATTCTTCACGATTGAGAGATCGGCCGAAAAGCGACATATAACATGATAATAAAAGTTATGGACGAGTTATGACTAAACTTGGTGGATGAGTTGGCGAGGTGCACACACACATTGCAACACACACATTGCAACACACACATTGCAACACACACATTGCAACACACACATTGCAACACACACATTGCAACACACACATTGCAACACACACACATTGCAACACACACATTGCAACACACACATTGCAACACACACACATTGCAACACACACACATTGCAACACACACACATTACAACACACACACATGGTAACACAAACACAGTAACACACACACACACACACACACACACACACACACACACACACACACACATTGTAACACACACATAGTAACACACACACACACACACACATTGTAACACACACACACACACACACACACACACACATTGTAACACACACACACACACACACACACATTGTAACACACACACATTGTAACACACACACACAGTAACACACACACACACACACACATTGTAACACACACACAGTAACACACACACACAGTAACACACACAGTAACACACACACACACACACACGCACAAACATAGTAACACACATCAACATAGTAACACATCAACATAGTAACACATCAACATAGTAATGCACATCAACATAGTAACACACACCAACATAGTAACGCACATCAACATAGTAACACATCAACATAGTAACACATCAACATAGTAACACATCAACATAGTAACACATCAACATAGTAACACATCAACATAGTAACGCACATCAACATAGTTACACACATCAACATAGTAACACACATCAACATAGTAACACACACAAACATAGTAACACACAACATAGTAACACACATCAACATAGTTACACACATCAACATAGTAACACACAACATAGTAACACATCAACATAGTTACACACATCAACATAGTTACACACATCAACATAGTAACACACATCAACATAGTAACACACACAAACATAGTAACACACAACATAGTAACACACATCAACATAGTTACACACATCAACATAGTAACACACAACATAGTAACACATCAACATAGTTACACACATCAACATAGTTACACACATCAACATAGTAACGCACATCAACATAGTAACACACACCAACATAGTAACACACAACATAGTAACACACATCAACATAGTTACACACATCAACATAGTAACACACAACATAGTAACACATCAACATAGTTACACACATCAACATAGTTACACACATCAACATAGTAACACACATCAACATAGTAACACACACAAACATAGTAACACACAACATAGTAACACACATCAACATAGTTACACACATCAACATAGTAACACATCAACATAGTAACACACAACATAGTAACACACATCAACATAGTTACACACATCAACATAGTAACACATCAACATAGTAACACATCAACATAGTAACACATCAACATAGTAACACATCAACATAGTAACACACATCAACATAGTTACACACATCAACATAGTTACACACATCAACATAGTAACACACATCAACATAGTAACACACACAAACATAGTAACACACAACATAGTAACACACATCAACATAGTTACACACATCAACATAGTTACACACATCAACAAAGTAACACACATCAACATAGTAACACACACAAACATAGTAACACACATCAACAACAAGCTGATTCGATTTTGGTTCAGGTCCGAATCCAGATCCGGCCTATCAGTGGGATACAAAACATAAACTGTTCAGCCTGGCGGAGGTGTGCGCTCTACCGAGTGCCGTTCTAGTTGCTCCTGCTTTTGCTATCAGATTTGTAGCTTGTTAATGTGAATGTCAAACACATCATTAATTTAACCGCATTAACATCATTCGGTTGCTGTACTTCTGGCTAAAAGCAATATCATTTGTAATTCATTTTTACATCAGAAGATGGTATCCCAAGTGCAATTTCGCACCCGTCCGAGAATTTGCATTTTGAAGAATTTGCTCATTTTCTAAAAGTTAAAAAAAATTATGCAATACCATAAAGATTGCTCACACAATATATTGGTTCACCAGATATTATTGTACAGATCTCACTCAGAGCATACAATTCATAAATGATAATCTTGCTAATACTATTCATGGCCTATAAAATGAAACCAGTTAAAACCAGCTGCGTGTTAATACGATTGTGAAGCTATTTTCCTTGATTCTGATATTTCTTTTTATTCGATTTATTCTTTAAAACGACTCTATCAGATGTGTTAACACAAGTTCTAATGACTGAATTGCTCACTAGCAGGGGATCGTGGAAATGCCGCTTAATGTAAAATGTGACTTCAAGTCATCAACTCCCCCCCACCCAAATCCAAATCCCAAACCCCCCACCCCTCCCAACCCCAAGTCCTCAACCCCCCACCCATCCCCAAGTCCTCAACCCCCCACCCCACCCCAAGTCCTCAACCCACCACCCAACCCCAAGTCCTCAACCCTCACCCAACCCCAAATCCTCAACCCTCATCCAACCCCAAGTCCTCAACACCCCACCCAACCCCAAGTCCTCAACGCCCCACCCCACCTCAAGTCCTCAACCCCCCACCCCACCTCAAGTCCTCAACCCCCCACCCCACCTCAAGTCCTCAACCCACCACCCAACCCCAAGTCCTCAACCCACCACCCAACCCCAAGTCCTCAACCCTCACCCAACCCCAAGTCCTCAACACCCCACCCAACCCCAAGTCCTCAACACCCCACCCAACCCCAAGTCCTCAACACCCCACCCAACCCCAAGTCCTCAACACCCGCCCAACCCCAAGTCCTCAACACCCCACCCAACCCCAAGTCCTCAACACCCCACCCAACCCCAAGTCCTCAACACCCCACCCAACCCCAAGTCCTCAACACCCCACCCAACCACAAGTCCTCAACACCCCACCCAACCACAAGTCCTCAACCAACCTCCCAGCACGATATTTCAAAAGGTTATGGACAGATTCAGCCGAAACTTGGTGGACATGTTGGGACAAATTTATTAGATTTCGGTGGAGATCTGGAGAATTTTAAAAATAGATCGCAGGTACAGTGGAATCTGATGCAGGGAATGACACCCTATCCCATGGAAGTTACACTCACAAACTGCTTATGAAGTACCAGACTATGCTTCTGCAATTTAATAAACATGATTTTGCTCCTTCAGCTGACAGTTTCGTTCAGTTTCAGTAACACACAGTAACACACACACACAGTACCACACATACACATAGTAACACACACACACAGAGTAACACACACACACACACACACACACACATTAACACACACACACACACATAGTAACACACACACACCGCACACACACACATAGTAACACACACACACCGCACACACACATTGTAACACACACACCGCCATGCCCACCAAACTCTCCCCGTATGGTATCCATGGAAACCTCCATGCATGGCTTGCGGACTTCCTCTCTGGTTGTAGTCAACGTGTAGCCCTGAATGGATTTCTCTCATCTCCCCTTCCTGTTCAGGCTGGAGTTCCCCAAGGTAGTGTTGTGGGCCCTGTGCTTTTTCTGGTCTTCATCAATGATCTCTCCGACTCTCTGGAAAATCCTCTCTATCTCTTTGCTGATGACTCCACTCTCTGCCGCTCCATACCTCATTCCTCAGATTGGCAGTCTGCAGCCTCTTCAATCTCTGCAGGCCTGGACAAAATCAGACTGGTCAAACAAGTGGAACATGTCTTTCAATCGTGACAAATCTCACACACTCACTTTGTCTCTCTGAAAAGACCGTCTGGACAACCCTCCCATCTACTTTCTGAACACTTCTCTCCAAGAAGTTCTGTCACTCAAGCTTTTGGGTCTCAATATCTGCCATGATCTTTCCTGGGAAAACCACATTTCCAAGCTGGCCTCCAAAGCCAGTCGCCGACTGGGCATCCTCCGTCGTGCGAAGTCCTTTCTGGGCACTTCTGAGCTCCTCATCACATACAAAGCTTTCATCCGCAGCTCAATGGAATACTGCTCTCCCCTCTGGGCTGGTGCTCCCGCCTCACACCTAGCTCGGCTTCACGCGGGTCGAAACCAAAGCATTCAGAATCATTGGAATCTCCCGTGACGACATACAGTATGAGTCATGGGTAAGAGTCACGTTTTTGCCTGTTGTAGATCTGGCAACATTATGCTTATGACGTCAATAGAGCAGTTCCAAGATGGCGGGAGGAGCATGCTCCCTTATAAGCATGCACCAAGGAGGAGCAACATTCTATCATCCGTTTCTTGGGAGTGAGTGTGTGAATCCCAGTGAAATCCATCGCAGAATGAAGATGCAATATTGTGACGCATGTTTATCACTGCAGAAGGTGTACGACTGGGACAGGAACATTAAAAGTAGTGTCCAGTGTGGCAGACACTGCTCGCTCGGGCCGGCCTCACACAGCCGACACCAGAAATGGTTACGGGAGTTGAGACCAGTACAATCAGAAACGTGCTAAGGGAAAACCGTCACATTACGCTGGATGAAGTGGTCTCCAAATTTAACATTAGCCATGGTTCAGCACACCTTATCATTCACAACGTGCTGGGGTTCCGCAAAGTGTCTGCAAGGTGGGTGCCTAGACAACCCACACCCAAACTGAAAGAAAGGTGAGTGGACGCATGTGAAGAACTTCTGCGACGTTACGAAACAGAAGGCGACGCTTTCTTATAGTGCGTGGTGACTGGGGATCAAAGCTGGGTCCACTACTTTCAACCAGAAACGAAGAGGGCAAGCAAAGAGTGGCGCTATTCAACTTCACTGAAGCCCAAAAAATTCCGCAAACAGCCGTCCCCTGAAAAAGCGATGCTTACGATCTTCTGGGATAGCTGAGGCCAAGTTGTAGAACATTACATGCCCAGAGGGACCACAGTCACCAGTGCATCATACTGCGACCTCCTTAGAAATCATCTGAAACTAGCAATCAGATCAAAACGTCATGGAATACTCACTACCGGTGTTTTACTGCAGCATGTCAATGCTCGGCCCCATACTGCACGCACTACAGCTGCAACAATCGAGGACCTGCATTTTGAGTGTCTTCCTCATCCACCCTACTCGCCAGACCTCACCCCTTCGGATTACCACATGTTTGGGCTACATAAGGAGGCGCTTGGTGGAACCACTTTCCGATCCGAAGAAGAGGTCCAAGAGACGGTGCACGAATGGCTACACAAGCAGCCAAAATATATTTTTGTTCTCAAGGAATCCAGGCCTTAGTAAAGCGCTGGAAAAAATGCATTGAACGCAATGGAGATTATGTTGAAAAATAATAGTTGTTACACACATACATACATGCAATAAACAAGTTGTGAAAATATTTTAAGGTTACTTATTGACTGTCCCTCATGTATATATATTGTTACGGAAACGGAGTACGGCTCTCCCCTTAGCAGGGGGGGGGGGGGGGTTAATCCCCCTTCTATTTGCACTGGCCGTCTCCGATCCTGAAGCTACAACGTCCTTCCCGGACCGACGGTAGGTATGGTTTGTTAGGCCTAGGGGTTCGCTACGTACCTAATTACTTCCGCCAGCCGGGAACGAGGGAATAACTTCTGCTCGAACCGCGGTTCTGGATGTTATTTGCCGAGTTGTTGGGGTTAGCAATCCGAAGTTCGAGCCATTAACAAAGACCAAACCCGATTCCTAAAGCGTTGGCCAAATCGTGCCACAGGTGTTCAATGATGGAAACCTCTAAAACGAACGGATGTGAAGGAAAGAAGGCAAAGGTAGGAAGAACAGGAATTTATTATTAATTATGTACAAAACCAAAGAAACCAAGGGAGAAGGAAAGATACGAAAATAATTACAGAAGGAGAAGAAGACAGTGCAATTCTAGCTTATCTATACAGGCTTAACTTATACCCCAGGACAATACAGACAGAACAAACTCACACACACGAATGGGGAATGAAGGCAGGGACGAATGGCTGGAAGGAGAGGAAGGTTCAGCTGGACGCTGGCTGGAGCTTGATCCCGCACGGGGACGTCGGGGCTGGAAGTGGACGGCCACCGATTCCACCGCAAACTGGTCCCCGCGTAGCAGCGCGTCGAAGCTGCGCATCAAAGCTGCGCGCGCGCAGGGGCTGGACAGCGTCGTTTCTCTCTCGGCAGAACCGCAAGCCTGACTTGGTTCAGCGCAATTCAACTCCTTCTCAAATGAACTCTTACGCATCTCTCCTGGTGGGGGCTGATGCAATGGGTTTTATAACCCCACCCTCTTGAGCCATACCCACTCATCCTTGGTTGGTCGGCAAGGGCTTTCCTGGCTCCACCTTCTGATGACGATGGGCGGGCAACGCCCTTGTTCGTTGGCTTGACCGCGTGCGTAATGGAGTCAAATGCAGTTGGCAATTGCGGTTGGCAATGATGTTTTGGGGAATTTGAAAAGGGATTCTACCTTATTTCATTTGGTGCAATGCAATGTCAACTAGTGGAAAACAGAGCCTTAACTGATACACATAATAAAGAAATAACTATAGAGAAGTTCTATGATTGGCTACGTGCTTGTACATGGACTAGCTAGGGGGACGACCTTTGACCTTTACACAAATGGAGGTATTTACAAGGAATTATTACATTATTTACAGAGGGTGATATTTACAACAATTACCAACGTGCAGGATTCTCAAATCCGCAACAATATATATAATACATATATATATATATATATATATATATATATATATATATATATATATATATATATATATATATATATATATATATCTATAGTTGCGGATACCGGGTCTGTCGATGTACAAAGGGGGAGGGGGGGGGGGGTTAAGTCCACGGGCTTTCGATCGCGAGACGAAACTCATGCCCGGCGGGTTGCATGGCAACTTCAATCTCCAGTCCCCCTATCGCGGTTCGAAGGGTTATCAACCATGATCCGAATACCTTCGAGACCACGTGGCTGGGAAGCCCGGGAATTGAACCCCTCGCATTCCTCCACCTATTCCAATCAGGTGCGCCGAGCGGGTCACACGGTGTGGGTCGTGACTTTACCCTGCGTGATCTCCGGGCCTTATTGAGCAGGCGGATTTGGTTTCAGACGATGCTGGGTCAATGGGTTAAAGGACGCACATGAGCAGGTCAAGAGGAAACAAAATGTACACGTCTTTTATTCACAATAGCACAGAAAAAAGGACGAGAAGCAAACTTAACACTAATAATTCTTACCTACCTAATCCCAACACAGGTGCCTGGCACACTCGCACACAGGGAATGGATCACACACCGGTTAGACTCATACCGGGAGACGTGCCCACGCTGACTCGGGTGAGGGCCGCTCCTGCGCGCAGCGCCCGGGTCGATCCGACGAGCAGCTTGAAGGAATGTCTAAAGGACGAACCAGCTCGAGGACGAAGGAGAAGTGCAGCACGGAAGAACCAGCTTGGAGGTCGGTCAGCTTGAAGGACGAACGAGGAGAGAGAGCCCGAACAGCAATCGGGTGGAATGTTCTTCTGGAAGATTCCCCGGCCTACCATTGGTCACTGCTAGTCACCTGCGGTCATTCAGCCCTACCTCCTTCTAGAAGGTTCCACGGCCTACTATTGGCCGATGTTGGTCACGTGCAGTCGTTCATTCAGCCACGCCTCCCTCTGGAAGGTTTCACGGCCTACCATTGGCCGATGTTGGTCACAAGCGGTCGTTCATTCAGCCACACCTCCCTCTGGAAGGTTTCACAGCCCGTTCTTCCCCCACCCATGAACCAACGACTTCTTTCAACCACACGGAGGGTTGGAATCCTGCTTAACTCGACACATATCTGCTTTAATTATTACACAATGGAAAGGGAGCTAATCTTTACATTTAATAAGAAATAACTGACAACTGCAAGCTACATGTTGTCGTGTAATTAAGTGGAGGGGGTGTCTTTTATTGCAAAACCTTAACTATATATATATATATATATATATATATATATATATATATATATAGATATATATATATAGATATATATATATATATATATATATATATATATATATATATATATATATATATATATATATATATACATACATATATATATATATATATATATACATATATACATATATATATATATATATATATATATATATATATATATATATATATATACGTATATATATATAATCGTTAGATTAAATAAGACGCGGACGTAGCTTCAGGACTTCGATCTTTAATTGTCGACAAGCTTTCGACCAACAAAGGTCTTCTTCTGAGTCTACAAAAACATCAGGCATGTATATCAGTCAAGTATGTATGGTGATATGTGTGTGAGATGTGTGATGTGTGTATAAAATGCATACAGAAGGAAGAGCCACGCCAAAGTTCACTCACCAGCCCCAAGTTCAACGGAAGTGACCGTTTGCGTTACAGTTAGGGTGCACGTGCATATACAAATATAGAGATATACTGTACATACATAAACACACAAGCATATATTCATATCCCATTTATATTCATATAATATATTTATATATTTATATAAATGACATATAAAGGTAGAATGAATGAATGAATGAATGAGAATGATGAATGAATGAATGAATGGGTTACGGTTAACAATTTGATTGGGTTGATGTGGGAACATGCTTTAGTCATCAAAATTTATGCCATGAGGGACTTTTGTCCGAAGTTTGTGTATCCAAAAGGACTCACGTTTCAGAATCGTGGTGTGTGATCGATTTGTGATTGATTCAATGGCAGAGATCTGAATGTCATTTATAGAGTGATCCGGTTGATTAAAGTGTATCGTGTAAGGTAGAGATTTGCCCTGACTGGTGTGGAAGTTATTGATTTCTGACCGGGTGTTATTAAATCGTGTGTAGAGTGTATTTTCAGTTTTTCCAACATATTGTTTGGTGCACTTTTGGCAAGTGATTAGGTATATGACCCATGTAGATTTGCAGTTCATATAGGAGGTGATGGGGAATTTTTGTCCAGTGCGAGAACTACAGAATTTGTTTCCTTCTAGTAAATGTTTGTGAATAATGCATTTATTTGCTGTGCATTTATAGAAGCCAGGGATCCTAGTTTGTTTGTTGTGGGGCTGTGGGTGCTTTGCTTTTACCAAGAGGTCCCTGAGTGTCCGACCACGTCGAAATGATGTTAGTGGAGGTTGAGGAAATGTGGTGCCGAGTGTTTCTGATTGATGGAGGAGAGGAAGGGCCTTATTCAGAATACTTGGCAATTGGGATGAGGTAGCAGAGTAGGTGGTTACCAGTGGGACACGGTTAGTTGCAGGTTTGGGTTTGTAAGTCAGAAGGTCTGCTCTCGGTATGTGTTTTGCTCGGGTTATTGCTTCTTGCACAGAGTGAGGGTCATAGTTTCTTGCAATGAAGTGTGTTTCTAATTGGCAGAGAGAAATTTCTTCTGCCATTTTTGTTGAGCAAATGCGTCTTACTCTGAGTGCTTGACTGTATGGTATGCTTGCAATTGTATGTTTAGGATGAGATGAAGAAGGGAGAAGGTAAGAGTGAGTGTCTGTTGGTTTGGTGTATAGTTCTGTTTCGAGTCTGTTATTTTGAAGCGTGAGTGATGTGTCTAGAAAGTGAACTTCGGACTGTGAGCTGTCGAATGTGAACTTGATGGTCGGATGAATCAAATTTAATTCATTTTGGAATTGGGCGAGACTACGGGGGGATTTTGACCAGATGAACTGGATGTCATCAATATAACGTACCCAGGATTTTTCCAAGATTCTGTGATGAGGTTGTGCATTGATCTTGGCCTCTATCATTCCCATGAAGATGTTAGCGTACGATGGTGCAACAGGGGTACCCATAGCGGTACCTTGAGTTTGAATGTAATGTCGTCCGTTGAATTGGAAATTATTCAGTTTGAGTGTCAGTTCTAATAGGCGCATAAGGTCTTGAGTAGGTGGCATTGGGACTTGTCGTGTATCGAGGGCTTTGCGGCATGCAGACAGGCCTCCTGAATGTGGAATATTAGTGTAGAGGGATGTAACATCTGCCGTGACTAAAATGGTTTGGGAGTTGAAAGGTGAGTATATTCTGTTCAATCCTTGGATGTGGGTCAGAAAACTGGTTGTGTCCTTGAGGTATGAGGAGAGCTTCAACACGAGAGGACGTAAATGACAGTCAACAAATTTTGATATGAGAACAGTTGGACATGTGCAGCCAGATACGATTGGTCTACCTGGATTGTTTACCTTGTGTATTTTAGGAAGAAAATCTTCTACATCAAAAAAAAAAAAAATCTCTACATTACCATCACAGCAGACATGTCACGAAATGGCGATCGCGCTCACAACAACAACAACGATGTATACCTGACCACCACGATCAATGAACTTCAACGATTGATGCAAAAAAGACAAAGACATGAACTACACTTCACTTACCTAAACGAATATAAACAACGAGGGATCGTACCTAAAGGTCTCCTCATTAAAAAACGATCTTGCTTCGAAACGCAAACCAATGATGACGTCATCACTGCACGTTGGAATCTACTGCTATGGAACACTGCTCAACAACTAACTGGAGATTGTAATAACTAATAACACAAGTAAAAATAAAATTAATCAAATTGAATGAGAACATCAGCCAAAAGAAGGAGAAGATGTGGAAGAATGTGAATCCTGGACAATACCATCACATAATGTGCTCATTCAATGATAAGCTAATGGCTGCTAAACACGACATTGTTAAAGTTAAGGAAAGGAAACTTAAACGTGATGAAATGTTATGCAAGCATATAAAACCATCTCAAGAGAATACGTACACCCATTGCAAACAATAACCAGGTAACTCCAACCACCACTCCCAACCACTTTTCTCCAACCACTTCTGACCAACCACTACAACCACTTCCAACCACTTCTCCACCAATTCAACCACTCCATCTTCAACCACCCCAACCACTCCAACCACTTCCAACCACTTCTCAAACCACTTCTGACCAACTTAAGCATAAACACAAAAATCGACATTATCGTAAAAAACAATACACAAACCGCAGACATCATTACATGCAGAACCGTTCCTCCATGGAAATGAACACAGCTGAGGTTGAAAATAGTCAAACCAACAACAATAGAACTTCTACTGCAACCAAACTTGTAGATCTACCTAAACTCGGGATCATCAATCTTTCCAATCATTCCCTCAGTGAGGCGGAAATAAACCTGCTCTCTAAGGGTTTAAAATTTTACCCAATCGCTCCACAAATAGACCAATTACAATTGAAAGAGGATTTAAAAGATTTCTGTAGGCGAATGACATTAAAGGCACACTTTGCTAAAGTACACCCAGCACCATCAACGCCACAACAAACAACACCAACAACCACGCATACAATCACATACACCGATACTAATACACCACAACTCACTTTACCTAAACCAAAAAGCACCTGGACACCACGTGTTGACAATCCATATCTACATGTCTATATGGAACAAGTGAGCAATGAAATTGAAAAGGTGGCACAAAAATATAATTGTTCCAGACATAAGGACAATCTTACAAAGGCAGAGCGACGAGCACTTCACAATCTCCAAAACAATGAAAAGATAGTCATAAAGCCAGCAGATAAAGGTACTGGCATTGTCATTACTAGGGCATGCCCGTACGTGGGTGCCCGTTCCTTGCCAAAAAAAAAAAAAAACGCTACCCGTACGCTCTGCCCCGCCCGTACGCCCGTAAACAAAAAAAACAACGCTCTTCGCTTCCGCCCTTCGCTCTGACTGAATTGGGAGAAATAATGCGCATAAGAAATCGAGAAATTATTATTTTCTCCGGAAGAAATCGAATTACGAACCGTAATGGCGCAGGCTCTCGGGCTCGCAACAACGCGTTCTGTGATTGGCTGCCGGAAGTGAAGTCTTCACTGTCGCAAATGTGAAGCGATGAATACGATGAATCGCAAATTAGTTTTTATTAGTTTTAAAACATAGTTTAACGGCAACATAGTTTGCCGACGGGAAATAAATGAATACGCTCTCAAATGTGCAATCCGAGGCAGAGTCTGTTCGCCACGTTCGGCACACGTGATAGCTCGCTGCTCTCTGATTGGTTGAATCGTTTTTTGGACATAGCTCGGTAACTACTTCTGCGATTAATTTAAAACCTTGAAAAGGCACATCCTCGGGTCCCCAGCAATATACCTGGCAAGTTTCAAGTATATCGGACCGGTAGTTGTCGAGAAACAGCGGTCACAGACAAACATACAAACATACAAACATACAAACAAACATACACACAGAGATTAGTGGAATTATAGATAGACTAGGGCATGCCCGTACTATATATATATCTAAAATTATATCCCCCCCCTCTATTTACATGAAATGGTTTGGTCCAAAGCGAACGGCTTGCGAGTACGGTGACAATCCCCCCGCTCTATTTACATGAAATGGTTTGGTCCAAAGCGAACGGCTTGCGAGTACGGTGTTTTTTATCGGACCCGTGGAATTATAGATAGTAGTTTTAATTAGTTTTAAAACATAGTTTAACGGCAACATAGTTTTCCAACGTGAAATAAATGAATACGCTCTCAAATGTGCCGTCCGAGGCAGAGTCTGTTCGCCACGTTCGGCACACGTGATAGCTCGCTGCTCTCTGATTGGTTGAATCGTTTTTTGGACATAGCTCGGTAACTACTTCTCCGATTAATATGAAACCTTGAAAAGGCACATCCTCGGGTCCCCAGCAATATACCTGGCAAGTTTAAAGTATATCGGACCGGTAGTTGTCGAGAAACAGCGGTCACAGACAAACATACATACATACATACATACATACATACATACATACATACAAACATACAAACATACAAACATACAAACATACACACAGAGATTACTGGAATTATAGATAGATGTCGACTACCGATTACGTTGCAGAAGGTAATCGTCAACTACATAGTGATACTTACAAAGAGCTCCCATCCGACCCTACCCTTTTACATCTTGAAGAGGTTAAAAAGGTAGTAGATTCTATTCGGGTGGATAAAACCATCAAATCTCGCTTGGTTCCGAAAGATCCTCATTGCCCTAACCTTTATTTTCTTCCTAAAATATACAAGGTAAACAATCCAGGTAGACCAATCGTATCTGGCTGCACATGTCCAACTGTTCTCATATCAAAATTTGTTGACGGTCATTTACGTCCTCTCATGTTGAAGCTCTCCTCATACCTCAAGGACACAACCAGTTTTCTGACCCACATCCAAGGATTGAACAGAATATACTCACCTTTCAACTCCCAAACCATTTTAGTCACAGCAGATGTTACATCCCTCTACACTAATATTCCACATTCAGAAGGCCTGTCTGCATGCCGCAAAGCCCTCGATACACGACAAGTCCCAATGCCACCTACTCAAGACCTTATGCGCCTATTAGAACTGACACTCAAACTGAATAATTTCCAATTCAACGGACGACATTATATTCAAACTCAAGGTACCGCTATGGGTACCCCTGTTGCACCATCGTACGCTAACATCTTCATGGGAATGATAGAGGCCAAGATCAATGCACAACCTCATCACGGAATCTTGGAAAAATCCTGGGTACGTTATATTGATGACATCCAGTTCATCTGGTCAAAATCCCCCCGTAGTCTCACCCAATTCCAAAATGAATTAAATTTGATTCATCCGACCATCAAGTTCACATTCGACAGCTCACAGTCCGAAGTTCACTTTCTAGACACATCACTCACGCTTCAAAATAACAGACTCGAAACAGAACTATACACCAAACCAACAGACACTCTCTTACCTTCTCCCTTCTTCATCTCATCCTAAACATACAATTGCAAGCATACCATACAGTCAAGCACTCAGAGTAAGACGCATTTGCTCAACAAAAATGGCAGAAGAAACTTCTCTCTGCCAATTAGAAACACACTTCATTGCAAGAAACTACGACCCTCACTCTGTGCAAGAAGCAATAACCTGAGCAAAACACATACCGAGAGCAGACCTTCTGACTTACAAACCCAAACCTGCAACTAACCGTGTCCCACTGGTAACCACCTACTCTGCTACCTCGTCCCAATTGCCAAGTATTCTGAATAAGGCCCTTCCTCTCCTCCATCAATCAGAAACACTCGGCACCACATTTCCTCAACCTCCACTAACATCATTTCGACGTGGTCGGACACTCAGGGACCTCTTCGTAAAAGCAAAGCACCCACAGCCCCACAACAAACAAACTAGGATCCCTGGCTTCTATAAATGCACAGCAAACAAATGCATTATTCACAAGCATTTACTAGAAGGAAACAAATTCTGTAGTTCTAGCACTGGACAAAAATTCCCCATCACCTCCTATATGAACTGCAAATCTACATGGGTCATATACCTAATCACTTGCCAAAAGTGCACCAAACAATATGTTGGAAAAACTGAAAATACACTCTACACACGATTTAATAACACCCGGTCAGAAATCAATAACTTCCACACCAGTCAGGGCAAATCTCTACCTTACACGATACACTTTAATCAACCGGATCACTCTATAAATGACATTCAGATCTCTGCCATTGAATCGATCACAAATCGATCACACACCACGATTCTGAAACGTGAGTCCTTTTGGATACACAAACTTCGGACAAAAGTCCCTCATGGCATAAATTTTGATGACTAAAGCATGTTCCCACATCAACCCAATCAAATTGTTAACCGTAACCCATTCATTCATTCATTCATCATTCATTCATTCATTCATTCTACCTTTATATGTCATTTATATAAATATATAAATATATTATATGAATATAAATGGGATATGAATATATGCTTGTGTGTTTATGTATGTATATCTCTATATTTGTATATGCACGTGCACCCTAACTGTAACGCAAACGGTCACTTCCGTTGAACTTGGGGCTGGTGAGTGAACTTTGGCGTGGCTCTTCCTTCTGTATGCATTTTCTACACACATCACACATCTCACACACATATCACCATACATACTTGACTGATATACATGCCTGCTGTTTTTGTAGAGTCAGAAGAAGACCTTTGTTGGTCGAAAGCTTGTCGACAATTAAAGATTGACGTCCTGAAGCTACGTCCGCGTCTTATTTAATCTAACGATTATTTATTCAATACAAATGAGATGCCCTGCTCGTACTTTGGAGTTTCTACTATTTCTTACAGTTATATATATACATATATATATATATATATATATATATATATATATATATATATATATATATATATATATATGTATATATATATATATATATATATATATATATATATATATATATATACATATATATATATATATATACATATATATATATATATATACATACATACATATATATATATACATATATATTTATATATATACATATATATATATAACCACACACATATACAGTCACGTGAAAAAGTAAGTACACCCCATGTAAAGTTTTGACCTTTTCAACATATTTCAACATACAGCTATTTGATCTTCATTTCAACAATATTGACAGATAAAGGTGATATAATATAACAAATATCATGAAACATTTACATTTTGTAGTCCATTGTATAATTTAAATAAACATAAATGCAAATTTCGCATGTGGAAAAAGTAAGTACACCCTTGGCTCTCATAGGTGGTATTGCCCCCTTTGGCAGAAACAACCTCAAGTAGGCGTTTCTTATAACTGTCTACCAGTCTCTGACATCGACTGGGAGAAATTTTTGCCCACTCCTCCATGCAGAATTCTTTCAGCTGTGCGATGTTTGAGGGGTTTCTTGCATGCACAGCTCGTTTCAAATCCCCCCACAACATCTCGATGGGATTTAGATCCGGGCTTTGACTTGGCCATTCCAAAACCCTCCATTTCTTTCTTTTCAGCCATTCCTTGATGGATTTACTGGTATGTTTAGGGTCATTGTCATGTTGCAAGATCCACCTTCGGTTGAGCTTCAACTTGCTGACAGATGGCCTCACATTATCCTGAAGCACCCTCTGGTACAATGAAGAATTCATAGTGGATTCTATGATGGTGAGCTGCCCAGGCCCTGATGCAGCAAAGCTGCCCCAAACCATAATATTTCCACCACCATGCTTTACAGTTGGTATCAGGTTCTTGTGGTCAAATGCTGTCTTTTGTTTTCGCCAAACATGTCTTCTGGTACTGTGGCCAAATAGCTCTACCTTTCACTCAACTGTCCAGAGCACATTGTTGCAGAAGTGCTGGTCTTTGCCGAGGTGTTCATTGGCTAACTTTAGTCTTGCCCTGATGTTCTTTCTGGACAGCAAAGGTTTTCTCCTGGCACACCTCCTATGTAGATCAAATTTGTGCAGCCTCTTTCTCATGGTAGACTCGTGCACTTTGACATCAACAGTGGCAAGAGCTACCTGTAGGACCCGTGATGACATTCTGGGGTTCTAAGAGACTGCTTTCAGCATTTTGCGGTCTGCTCTCGGGCTGAACTTGCTGGGGCGGCCTGGCCTGAACAAGTTGGCAGTTGTTTGGAATCTTCCCCACTTGTAGATGATCTTCTGGACAGTGGAATGATTGATTTCAAATTGTTTGGAGATCTTTTTAATCCCTTCCCAGACTCGTAGGCATCTATAACCTTCTTTCTGAAGGCTTCAGAGAGCTCTTTTGATCTTGGCATGGTGACGCCACACACTTCAACAACAAAGAGCAAACCAAACTAAATGTCTGAGGTTTAAATAAGACAGGTTCCTCCAAGATCCTCTCCAACGATGTTCTAATCATTTGCACCTGAGCTGGTGCACCTGATTCTAATTTTAGGTATTTGAAGTAGCGATAAATGTAGGGGTGTACTTACTTTTTCCACATGCGAAATTTGCATTTATGTTTATTTAAATTATACAATGGACTATAAAATGTAAATGTTTCATGATATTTGTTATATTATATCACCTTTATCTATCAATATTGTTGAAATGAAGATCAAATAGCTGTATGTTGAATATTGTTGAAAAAGTCAAAACTTTACATGGGGTGTACTTACTTTTTCACCTGACTGTATGTATATCACTTTTCAGTATCTAAAAAAGATGTGGTCGGGTTATGACAAAATTGGTGGATGAGTTGGGTAGATGACAAGACCAAGTCGATAGGATTAGATTTTGGTTCATGTCCGAATCCAGATTCGGCCTATCAGTGGGAAACAAAATATAAACTGCTCAGCCGGCAGAGGTATGAGTTCTACCAAGTGCTGTTTTAGTTTTTTTTCTGTGATTTGCTTGCAGGCTTCTGACGGTGAGTCCAGCAATAGTGACATTGCGGACAGTGTCTCGGGGGAAACTACGAGTCATTGCAGCTTCACTACCCAGCAAAGTGTCAGTGAGTGATGGTTTAACTTTTGCTATCCCCTTGCCAATGAACCAGTTTTTCATTGAAATAGTTCAGATTTATTTTAAAAGAAAGAGGCTCACTAATTGTGGAACCAATATGTAAAACAAAGAGATGAGCATGCAAATTAAAATGAAAAAATAACAGCACCAGAAAGTGGCTTTCAGGAACACTAAAGACAACACGTGTGGTAGAGAAAATCTGTATTCAGAAAAGTCTGGTCGATCTAGCTGGTGAAAATTAATAGAATTGATCTCCTCTCCTGCTCTCTTTATCTGCTCTCTCTATCTGCTCTCTCTATCTCCTCTCTCTCTCCTCTCCTCTCTCTCCTCTCTCTCTCTCTCTCTCTCTCTCCTCTCTCCTCTCTCCTCTCTCCTCTCTCTCCTCTCTCTCCTCTCTCTTCTCTCTTCTCTCTTCTCTCTGTCCCTCTCTCTGTCCCTCTCTCTGTCCCTCCTCTATCCCCTCTTTTCTCTCTCTCTCTCTCTCTCTCTCTCTCTCTCCCCTCTCCTCTCCTCTCCTCTCTCATGAAATAAAGGCACATCTGGGATATTAGGCCGAAAAAAATATATTGCTTGTCTCTGGTCAGACCAATGTTCCAGAATTGATGCGGCGATGCGGTTTTTTTTTTAAAGCATGGATTGCACATATAGAGGTGTTTTTTGTGTCCTCATGCCTTGCGGTCCTCGTCATCTGCTGTGGCGCCGTCCAGAAAGAAATTAAAGACAGCCAATGGGACTTGTAGGCCTTTTTTTTGTAAATAATGAACACAAGCTTAAGTTATTTTAAAATGTATTTATTCTGAAAATTATTAAGTTCTTCAAGCATATTATAGACTGCCATTTCGATCTCGAGATCGCCTCGCCGTACCGTTAAACATTCCAATGCGTCGATCGCGTCAACACTGCGCATGCGCAAGTGGTCTAACAGGCCGATGGTCTCCCACGATCTCTTCTCCCTGTCCACCAGATTATCACAGACACTTACTACTTCATGACAAACGAGATAGGATCCAGGCCTAACTAACGAGACCACCGGCAACTCTCTAGGCCTTCTGGTTGCTTTACACGAACCCGACAAAGAACGTCTTCGTTTCAATAAATGACAATATCCAGCCGATAGAGGCCTTGCATCGCGTGGGCGTCGTCCATGGCAACCGGTTCCGGCCGCCATCTTGGGTGGCATAAACAACATGGCGGGAAAGCTGTCGTTTGATCAGACGGACCTGTCAGTTTACGCCCGTAGCTTGCCCGTTGAGGCGTTTTCGCGGTATTGCGAGAAACCGAGGCTGTGTCATCTGCCTGTGGACCCGTGTGGACCCACAAGTACGCCACACGCACTCCACGGTCCACACACACCACACGTACGCCACAAGTACGCCACACACACTCCACAAGTACGCCACACGTACGCCACACATACGCCACACACACTCCACAGGTACGCCACATGTACGCCACACACACTCCATACGTACACCACACGTATGCCACACACACTCCACACGTACGACACAAGTACGCCACACGTACGCCACACACACTCCACACGTACGCCATACACACTCCACATGTACGTAACCAAATGCCTAATCCTGCTTTTCACTTCGCGAGCAAAGGTAACAACCTCATGAGCCATATTCTCACCTGAGCTGCAGTCAAGGCAGCTATGGATCCGTTTTAGCGTTGTGTCGTCCGGATGAAATCGGGCTGTACATCCGACAGCACAACAACTCTTTACCATCGTGTAGGGGGCAATTTATATGTGAGACGAGTTTCAAATTGCCGCCATGACGTATGGTGGCAGAAGCAATGTTTTGCCACCCAAGCGGTCACGTGACTAAGACGATGACGTCACATGCAACTTCCCGATTGGATTCATGACGTCACGGCACTCAAAACTACTCATATCTTTGCAACGGCTGGTTGGATTTGGACATACTAAACGCAGTTTTGTAGGGGAGAACCGTGCGCGAACGTCGATACCAAATTTGAAAAATAAAAATGTTGACGCGCAGGGTCAAAATCGATGCGCGCGCTGACCAGAGACCGGAAATATATTTTTCTCGGCCTTATCTGATGATAACTGGCTTAGTTGCAACTGAACCTGTGCAAGCAGGTCCACAGTGGCCCTCATGACCTTGAAAATGGTTCGGACATACACTCTGCACAGTGCCAACAGTTGCAGAACAAGAAGCACTGCATCAGTTATCACTTACGCACTGGTTAGGTCATCTCTTCTCGATTATCGAGAGATTAACTTCTAAAATGGGTTGTGATGTCCAGATGTATGTTCTTTCATCCAGTAATCTTTTCCTATTTTTGCTACTCTTCCTTTATCATCCGGCTGGTTGTTCTGAAACTTGACATATGGATACATGATAGAATCCCGAACAATCGCTCGGCTTCGATTTTTCAATTTCGGATCATGGGTGCTCTCAGGAGGGGTTACCCCCTGAAACTTCTGATCCACACTTGTCCCTTATTTACCAACCGATTGTTTTCTGAAACCCGATACAGCCCTTCGACTCGATAATCCGTTGGATCGCCCAGTTTTCGATTTTTCGATTTTGGATCAGGGGGCTCCCAGGGGGTCCCCCAAATCAGCCATCAGTGGTCTGAACTACATCCTCAAGAGATGACCATCACCCACTCGAGACTATTTATTTTTATCATCAAAGACAGACCAACAAATGTTTTGATGCATCTTCAGGCCATGCTTGAGATGAAGTGTGCACCAAACAAATTATAGACAATGATTGACTGATGGCAGTTGGGATTCACATGGGTGGCAGTGATTTAATCTGTTAAAATATCTGGCTGCACATTATTCCAAATAGATGATGCAGTCAGCAGTGTCAAAATAAAAGGGAAAAGTCACTTGCCCATACAGCTCGCTGTGGAATAACTTTAAATGGTAATGAATTGTAATATATATGTGACCTTGTTGGGAATGATTGAGTTGGATAATTTCAGGAAGAAGTGGGTTAATCGACAGGAAGGGGATAACAATTCACAAAAACAATAAATGTCAAACTTTTTTTTAACCAACAAGTAAGGAGTGGGATAGTTGAGATCACAGGGATGAACTTGTGATGTAATCTAGGACAAGAGAGTAGTAAACCAAAAAAGAAAAGATGCTTCCACAAATGCAACAACAACAACAAAAACAGGCATTTTAAGGCCATTTTCCCTGCAAGAGTGGGGGTTAGCCTTGCGGTCCCCATGACGATCTTCTCCATTTTGCCCTATTTTCTGCATCTACCCTTGTTAACCTAACCCCCTTGCCCGCATTTCTTCTTCGACCATCTTTAGCCAAGTCTTTCTCGGTCTTCCCCATCCTCTACTTCCTTCTACATTCATTTCCATCACTCTTCTCAACCAGTCACTTTCATCCTTCCTCAACACATGACCAAACCATCTCAAACTGTTTCTCTTCACAGCATCAATCACAGGCTCTATTCCCATCATCTTTCGCAATTCATCATTTGTCTTCCTCTCTCTCAACGATACTCAACACATCCACCGAACCATTCGTATTTCCACCCTTTCCAGCCTTCGTTGCTGCTCTACGTTCATGATCCATGTCTCGCTCCCATAAATCATAACACTTCTCACACGTGCAGCACAGCATACACCTTTCCCTTCAGCTTCAACGACACTCCCCTCCTCGTCAGCATGCCAGTCAGTTCCCAAAACTTCTTCCATGCACATCTCACTCTAGCAACCGTTGCCTAGTCTGATCCACCTTCTGCATTCAGCATGTCTCCAATATATATATATATATATATATATGTATATATATATATATATATATATATATATATATATATATATGTATATATATATATATATATATATATATATATATATATATATATATATATATATATATATATATAGATTCATGCATTCAGCATTCATGCACATGCATTCAGCATGTCTCCAAGGGAACTAAATGTTTTCACACCTTCCAGCTTCACGCCGTCTCCAAGATCCAACTCAACATTCCCTCCATCTGCAGCTCCCTCTGTGCACACCTTACACACACACTGGTTAATGGAATGTAGCTGCCACACTGGTTAATGACCCTCTCAAACCACTACATTTTTGATGAACCCACTCAACGCACATTGTACATTAAATGGAATTCACTCCGACACCCTTCCTGCACACAGCACACGGCCACTTCCCAGTTCTTTCCACCTCACCACATGCTTTACCACTTGCCAGCACCTTCGTTTTTCCGCTATTCACCTTCAGACCTTTTGTCTCCATACATTCCTTCCACTTGTTCATCTTCTCCTTCAGTCCATCCATACTTTCTGCAATCAACACCAGATCATCTGCACACAACAACTCCCACGGTAAACCCTCCTTTATGTTCCGAGCCAGCACCTCCATCACAGCTACAAATAGTAGTGGACTTAGTACCGACCCCTGATGCACTCCCACCTTCACCTCAAACTCACCACTGTTCCCGTCCTTCGTCCTTACAGCTGTGCGCGCTCTTTTGTGCATTGCCATCACTACTCTGATCAATCATTCCTCCACTCCGAACTTCCTCAATGCCCATGTCACTACTTCACGTGGAACCCTATCGAATGCTTTATCCAGATCAACAAACCCAAGAAACAACTTCTTCCTCTTCTCCATGTACTTCTCCTGCAACTGCCTCACAATAAAAAGTGCATCTGTCGTTCCTCTTCCTGGCATAAATCCAAACTGCATTTCGTCAATCTTCACTTTTTTCCTTATCCTCCTCTCCAACACCCTTTCCAATACCTTCATTCCATGCTCCAATAACTTTATCACTCGATACGAGCCACAGTCCAGAGGGTCATCTTTCCCCTTGTATAGAGGGATGAGGGTACTCGGTTCCCAATCCACTGGAATGCGGCCTTCTTTCACCACCAGATTACAGATCTCTGTCATTCTCTTCACACCCCAATTTCCCGCTGCCTTCAACATATCTCCCACAACTCCCGTCGGCCCTCCCGCTTTTCTACTCTTCATTGCTTTTATTGCTTCCTCAACTTCCTTCTCGGTTATCTTCTCTGCCGGTCCTAAAACTGGGTTACTCTCTATGTTGCCATCCCAGTCATTCTCTGCATTCAACAGTATTTCCATATATCTCTTCCATCTTCCTTTAATTCCATCTGGGTCCACAACGATTTGTCCCACTTCATCCTTCAAGCAACTCACCCCCATCACATCACACCTCTCTTTCGCTATCTGCTTTGCAATCCTGAATACCGCTCTCTGACCCTCCTCCTAATCCAAGCGTTCTCCGAACATTTTCCTAAATGCCTCCTGCGCCTTATCTACCTCTTTCTTTGCGGCCTTCTTGGCTGCCTTATAACTTTCATGCTCTGCCTTTTCTGCTCCCATACCCTTCGCCCTCGGCCACTCCTTGAACTTCTTCCTCTTCTCGTCAATCTTCTTTCCAACTTCATCGTCCCACCACCATGTTTCCAATTGCCTCGGTGGTCCTTTTGTCCATCCACATACCTCACCAACGGCTCCCAACAGACTATCTTTCATTGACATCCAACCACTTTCAAGCTCAACCACAGCATCCTCTGCCATACTCAGACTCTCTTCCAATGCCTCCCTCACTGTCACCTCTTTCAACCTTCACATCTTCATTCTCGGTTGGTACTTCACCCGCCGAGCTCTCCTCGCACCTTTCACCCTTATGTCGCAGACAACCAAGTGGTGCTGTGAAACAGCCTCCTCCCCCGGGATCACCCCTGTGTCCCGGAGGTGCCCCCTATCTCGCCTATGCACCATCAGGTAGTCAATGGTTGTCGTCGACCCACCTGACGTGTATGTAACAAGCTTATTATCCTCTTTCTGGAACTAAGTATTACAAATCAACAAATCAGCAAACTCCAAAATCCTTTCACCTTCTCCATTTCTCACACCATATCCGTAACCCCCATGAACTCCCTCAAAACCTTACATACTCCTTCCCACGTGTCCATTTCGGTCTCCTCCTACCACAACAACTTCCTTATCTTTCACGTTTTCCATCAGCTTCTCTATTGCACACCAGAACATGTCCTTCTCTTCATAGCTCCGACGAACCTGCGGAGCATATCCTGAGATGACGTTCACCAAGAGCTTTCCAATCATCATCTTCACCATCATCAACCTTTCACTCACTCTCGTCACACTCACCACACTGTCTACAAACTCCTCAGAAAACAGGACACCAACACTATTCACGTCTTCTGGGCACCCTTGCCACACAAACTTGTATTTCTGTCCCTGCCTACCCTTCACCATTCTCACACCACCTCCCTTCCATCTCGTCTCCTGCACACAACATATGTCCACTCTTCTTCTGACCAATACTTCCACCACTTCTCCTGATCTCCCTGTTATTGTCCCTACATTCCATGTCCCAAACCTCAGAAACCGATCTCCACTTCGGGCATCAGACGTTTCGTCATAAATGGAGTGATTTCCACCCTTGCTTCGATCGGTTTCCCCACCTTGAGGTTTGACGAGAGGGAGTGGGGTCCCCCACAGGGTACTTCGGGCTGTACCCTGCCCATATGTCGTTGTAATTGTCATGTTTCTCTTTTTGAGGCAATGTTTTTATGGCCGGATGCTCTTCATGACGCCAACCCTTTTAGTCGCCTCCTACGACGCGCAGGGATACGGTGTACCTATTCTAAACCGGGGTACACACCGGGTACACCTGAAAAATCCAACTGTACTTTTCATAATGGTATGTGGTGTTTTTTTATCTTATTTTTATACCCCCATACTATCTAGAAAGTTGGTGCAGTCGAAGCATTTTCTTGGCAAAGTTATTGCCAAGATATTTTAATTGTGATGTGTTTATTTTTGGTTACCGCCCAACTTCCTCTATATCATCTGGAAGTCAAGGAACCAAACCCTCTTATTATCATGCAAAATTGGTTTTAACTATCGCGGTTTTGAATCTGGCGGCATTTTCCAGGAACGTAACCCCAACAATATTTAAGGGTTCACTGTATAATAATACCAACAAGAAAGAGCAATCAGAGATTGCAGACCCTCACCAGGACATGTTTTTATTGGTTTTTAAGGCTTTTGTGTCAAAACAAATATGGGGGCCGAACCATGTGACCGATGACGTCTTTTTTTTTTTTCTCCACCAATTTATCCCTGGATGACGCTCAAGAAATTCCATCTTGATCAGATGAAGTTTTGTACTTGTCAAATTATGACATCATAATGGAGGCACCTATGACAATATGACATCATCATTAACATACGTTATTACCCATGGAGAGTTCTTTCCAATGAGCCATGTCTCAATTTTTCTATGCAGCGCTTTTGGAGATATAGCGGTGCAAAGTTTTTCGGTTTTTTTCAAGATGGTGCCCCTATCACGTGACCTATGACGTCATAACTATCATGAAAAATTCTACAGGTGGAGGTTGAAAATTCTACAGGAAATTTCCGTTTGCAGAGAAAATCACATTTATTCTGTACAGACAGAGAAAAAGAGACAGACAGACAAACAAACGGAATAAAATGCAACACCCTCTCCTCTGGCGAGGGAAATAAATTGGCCCTAGTGGGCGGGTGGTCACCTCTTTATTATAATCGTTCAGACCACTTCAGAGCGAGCAAGCAATTCGGCAGACCATCGAGTAGAAGGGCTGTATAGGGTTTCACAACAATCGGTTGTAAATAAGGGACAAGTAGGGATCCAAAGTTCCAGGGGGTAACCCACCGCCTCCTCCACCTCTGCCTACTCCTACACCTCCCCCCCACCCCCCCCCCTCCCACTCCACTCCACCTGGTCCGAAATCCAAAAAATCTAAGCCTGAGCAATTGTGCCACATTACATTTCCCATACTCATTTATAATAATCATTGTAATGACAATAAATATATTCCAGCCTTTTACCTTCTCACGCATGAGCAACCATCAGTCTCAGGCTCTCAGCTTTATCTGAACGATCCTTTGAGGGATCCTCATTTGTTAAATAGTTCATTCTGAATGTGCAGTAAATTCAAACATCCTTTCGGTCATACCAGGTGGTCTTTATTCGACCTCCGGTGCAGAACATCCATGCTGGCTGGGTCACTGACACAACAACAGGTGTCATGGTTGAAGTATTAGACCTGGGATTGAATGTCATCCTGCTGACAATTGGTGATAAGAATGTGGGATTCGTCCCCCAGGATATATTAGAAAATTCAAATTTTTGCGCAAAAACGCCATTGGCATTATTGAAAATTCAAATATTTTTTTTCAAATTTGGTGTAAGCATTGGACAAAAATGGTGGACATCCACGTAATGGCAGATCACCTGGAACACAGAGTTAAGCCAGGGGCGGATCTAACAGGGAGGAATATTGGCTTTGAATCTCCCCACTCCTGGGCAGTCCAGAAAGAAGGCTGGCACTGTTGAGTAGAGGTGAAAGGTGTTTTCACTAACGGATGTAGAGGTGAAATGTCAAACAAAGGCTCCTTGAAAACCAATTGCTGCAGGCAGATGGGGCTCATCAACTTTGGTAAGCAGCTCACCAAGGAGGACATCATGAATCCAAATCCACTGCTACCTTGTTTTTCAGCTAAGGGATTATTAGAGTAAAGGTAGAAAATATGATTTTTGTCTCGAGTTCAACTTTTATGGCTGTTGCCTTTTATGGCAACTTTTATGGCTGAATTTCTGCTACTTTGAGATACCACACAATGTATGTATCACATGTCTTCACAGAATATGCTCATTATGCAGAATTTGTTTTTTTTAATCCAACTTTATTGCTGTAATTACAAATCATGAGAAGAATTGGCTACAGTTTGCAGCATTAATCTTAATTTATGTCTTAACACTCCGTAGCACCCAGTAGTGAAGATGGTGAGATCGGGCCTTTCCAGACCGGCCGTCGGACAGAGCTGCCAGCCCTAGCCCCTGAAATCAGAGGTGTTGGACTGTGGGAAATTCTTCGAAAGAACATCGGCAAGGACCTCTCGAAAGTGGTCATGCCTGTGGAGCTGAATGAACCTGTAAATACATTGCAAAGGCTCTGTGAAGAACTGGAATATAGCGAGCTTTTGGATAGGGCATCTGAATGGGACGATCCAGCACAGCGCATGGTGGGTCCTGTGTTTGTCAGGGGTGATTGTGCATCTTCATATTCTTTCATCCCATATTTTCCTGATTCATAATAATAATAATTATATACACGTATATAAATGCACATACATATACACGACCGGTCAAAAGTTTTAGAACACCTCAATTTTTCCAGTTTTTATTGAAATTTACGCAGTTTAATGTCCAGTAAATAACCTGAAATGGTACAAAGGTAAGCAGTAAACTGCTCGAGGTTTAAAAAAATGTTTAGGTGAGCAAAAACGGGAAAATAATGTAAATTGCACAGTTATATTGTAAAAAAAGGCCTTCTTCAGGGAACAAGTAATGGGTTAACAACTTACAGCTGTTCTGCAGCAATGTAAGTAAATGAAGCCTTGAAAGGTGATGCAAACTATTCCGACAGGTGTCCCAACCTCTGCTGATTACTTGATTACAAACCCCCTGTCTGCATAAAAGCAGTATTGGAACAGACTGTTATTACACCCTCTGAAGCATTATTTGGACGATATTGCACTGCAGGAAGGAGTATATTGGACACTGGAGGAAACTCTGACAGGAAGAGGTCTGGCAGACCCAAAGCCACAACAGAATCAGAAGACAAGTTTCTGAGAGTCAGCTTGCGTGATAGGTGGCTCACAGGACAACAGCTTCAAGCACAGCGTAACACTGGTCGAAGTAAGCTTATGTCAGTTTCAACTGTGAAGAGAAGACTTCGAGCTGCAGGTTTGACAGGTCGAGTGGCAGTCAGAAAGCCATTGCTAAGATGGCAAAATAAGAAAAAGAGGTTTGCCTGGGCCATGAAGCACTGCCAGTGGACTACTGAAGACTGGAAGAAGGTCTTATGGACCGATGAATCAAAATTTGAAATCTTTGGTTCATCACGCAGGGTTTTTGTACGCCGTCGAGTTGGCGAAAGGATGGTTCCTCAGTGTGTGACACCAACTGCCAAACATGGAGGAGGAAGCGTGATGGTCTGGGGCTCTTTTGCTGAATCCAGAGTCGGTGACTTGCACATAGTGACTGGCACCCTGAAGCAAGAGGGCTGCCACAGCATTTTGCAGCATCATGCAATCCCTCTGGTCTACGCCTAGTTGGTCAGGGGTTCATCCTACAGCAAGATAATGACCCTAAACACCTCCAGGCTATGTCAAAACTACCTTCGAAGAAAAGAACAAGACGGTAGGCTTCAAATCATGGAATGGGCCAGCACAGTCTCCAGACTAAAACCCCATCGAGCTGGTTTGGGATGAACTGAACAGAAGGGTGAAAGCAAAGCAACCTACAAGTGCAACACATTTGTGGGAACTTCTGCAACAGTGTTGGGGAGAACTTCCCGGACAATATTTGATTTCCATTGTAGAAAAAATCCCACGAGTGTGTTCGGCGGTTATATCTGCAAAAGGTGGCTACTTTGCCGAGTCAAAAATTAAATTAAATTTTGTTAAACAAAATGATTCTTTGATTTCTTTTTTATCTCCAATTGTTTATTTATTCTATGCTTCATTTCAGAGTACATTGAGCCATTAAACTGCGTAAATTTCAATAAAAACGGGAAAAATTGAGGTGTTCTAAAACTTTTGACCAGTGGTGTATATATATAAATGCACATACATACACAAATGCAATCAATGCACACACAAAAGTACCCGGCATTGCCGGGTAACAATGAGTCGCTTCCATGATGGGATTATGAAGAGCAGGGTGATGAGAGGAGGGAGTTAGAGAAGGAGGGGGGGCGGGGGGGAGGAGAAGGGAGAGGGAGGTGGAGGGGAGAGAGGGAGAGGGAGGGTGGAAGAGAAGCGGAGGGAGAGTAGGGGATGGTTAGTATATGCACAAAAATGTGAGTTAATAAAAAAAATGGGTACGGAAAAACAAAAAGGGAGCTCTGTCTACTTTAACGCCATGGCTTGCAAAAGCAGCCTGAATAGCGTTCACCAAGTGGTGGCTAATCGTATTCAAAAAGAGTGTTTTAACAGACCCAAACTTCCCCGGCCTTGTGACTAATTAATTAAGAGCCCTCGCGAAGCGGCTTAAGCACTCCAGCAAGCACTCCAATGAAATGGGTGATAAGGAACGCTGGCTTGACATGTGATAGCAAGCCGATTGCTCCTGGTTGAAATCGCCGAGGAATTTTAAAAACAGATCACAGGTACAGTGGAGTGCCACCCTATCCCATGGAAGTATTAATTAAGGTAATTATTATTATTAAGTAAAATATATAAAAACTAACCTCATAATGAGAATGACAGCCTCACTTAAATAAATGAATATATTGTGGTGCTGCACACACACGACTCGATTGCCAGAGAGGTAGGCCACAACGCGTTGGTACAAACAGAGTCTTTATTCAGAGCTCGAACTTCAGCACTGGGCGGGCTCGAGCTTAGAGCCCACATATATGTCCCGAGGCCACGCTTTGTCCCCGGGCGTGGCCGATCGGTCGAAAGGAGGGGCATGCGCTTTCGTTCCCTGCCTGGACGCTCGCGCCACCCACTGGTGCGCGAAATTATTGTCCCTTGTGCCCGCCACATGCGCCCCCCCAGAATTCCCGTGCACCTGAAGGGTGAGTTTGCGGGGAAGCCGGATGACCCGGCCGAAACACCCCCTGGCGATGGGTGCAGGGCTGGGGGGTAGCGGGACGGCGGGGCTGGGGGGTGCCGGGGTCCGACCGCCGGGGGGCGGCCTCGACGCGGAGGCCGAGCTGCTTGTGGGGGGTGGTCCAGATCGAGGTGGGCTGGCTTGAGGCGGTCCACAGAGATGCGATCCGGGGCACCGCCAATGTCGATGGTGAAATATTTGTCCCTGGTCTCCAGCACGCGGAAGGGCCCGTCGTACGGGGGCCGTAGCGGTGCCCGGTGGGCGTCGTGCCGGACGAAGACGTACTCCACCGTGCGAAGCTCCGGGGCGACGTGGGAAGACGGGCAACCGTGGTGTGCCGTCGGCACCGGGGCGAACCTCCGGGCGGTCTCCTGAAGGGCGGAGCGCTGTTGCGCCGCGGACCAAGGAGCCGTGGAGTCGGGGATAAATTCGCCCGGTACCCGCAGTGGTTGCCCGAAGACCAGCTCCGCCGAGGACGCGCGCAGGTCGTCCTTGGGCACCGTCCTGAGGCCCAGCAGGACCCAGGGGAGCCTGTCGGCCCAGCTGCCGTCGCAGAGGCTGGCCCAGAGCGCGGCCTTCATCGAGCGATGAAAGCGCTCGCACAGGCCATTGGCCTGGGGGTGGTAGGCTGTGGTGCGGTGTAGTTTCACGCCGAGCCCTTGCGCCACCGCGGCCCAGAGCTCCGAGGTGAACTGGGGGCCGCGGTCGAACGAGATGTCCGAGGGGGCACCGAACCCGGCAACCCAAGTGGCGATGAAGGCTTGCGCCACATCAGGCGCAGACGTCGCCGCCAATGGGACGGCATCTGGCCACCGTGTGGTGCGGTCCACCATGGTGAGGAGGTGGGTGAACCCCCGCGAGGGGGGCCGAGGTCCCACCAAGTCGACGTGCACGTGGTCGAACCGACGCTCGGGCACCGCAAACGGGGCCAACGGGGCCTGGGTGTGGCGGTGGATCTTTGCGCGCTGGCACGCGAGGCACGTCCTGGCCCAGTCGCGGACGTCCTTCCTGAGGCCATGCCAGACGAACTTCGCCGCGACGAGCTTCTGGGAGGCCTTCGTGCCCAGGTGGGACAGGCCATGGATGGCGTCGAACACTGGGCGCTGCCAGCCAGCAGGCACGATGGGGCGAGGCCGGCCGAGGGAGACGTCGCACAGGAGGGCCGCGCCCGCAGCGTCGAACGGCACCTCGGTGACGCGGAGGCCCGTGACGGCGGTCCGCAAGGCCTGGACGCCAGGGTCGGCGGTCTGGTCGTCTGCCATCCGGGCATAGTCAATCCCGAGGTGGACCGCGTGCGCGACGGACCGGGAAAGGCAATCCGCCACTGGGTTGTCTTTACCTGCCACATGACAGATGTCCGTCGTATACTCGGACACGGCAGAGAGGTGACGCTGCTGCCGTGCCGACCATGGCTCGGCGACCTTGGCCATCGCGAACACAAGGGGCTTGTGGTCGACGAAAGCCGTGAACAGGCGGCCCTCCAGCAGATGTCGGAAGTGTCGGACCGCCAGGTGGAGCCCGAGCAGCTCGTGGTCGAAGGTGCTGTAGCGGCATTCGTGCGGGCGAAGCTGCCGGCTAAAAAACGCCAGCGGTTGCCAAGCACCACGCACCCACTGCTCGTGCACCGCGCCCACCACGTCGTCCGACGCGTCGGTGGTGAAGGTGATCGGGTGCCGGGTGCGCCAGCATGGTGGCGTTGGCCAGGGCCAGCTTTGCGCCCGCAAACGCCACGGCCATCGGCTCCGACCAGGCGATGTCACCTTTGCCCGGCTTGCCCCGGAGGGCCTCGTGCAGGGGGCGGAGGAGCTGGGTGACGTGGGGCACGAAGCGGTGGTAAAAATTCACCATGCCCAGGAACTCCTGGAGCCCCTTGATCGTGCAGGGTCGCGGGAAATCCCTGACCGCCTCCACTTTGGCCGGTAAAGGGACGGCCCCGTGCCTGGTGATGCGGTGCCCCAATAAGTCGATGGTGGCGACACCGAAACGGCACTTGGCCGGGATGATGATTAGGCCATGCTGGCCCAGGCGTTCGAAAAGCGTGCGGAGGTGGAGCAGGTGCTCCTCCCAGGACGCGCTCGCGACTAGGATGTCGTCCAGGTAGACAAAGAGGAAAGGTAAGTCACGCAAGACGCTGTCCATAAGCCGTTGGAACGCCTGGGCCGCATTCTTCAACCCGAAAGGCATTCGCAGGAACTCGAAGAGGCCGAAAGGGGTGATGACGGCCGTCTTCGGGACATCGCCCGGTTGTACGGGGACCTGGTGTAGCCCCGGATGAGGTCCACCTTGGAAAACACGGTCATGTTTGCCAACCGGGCGGAAAAGTCCTGGATATGCGGGACCGGGTAGCGGTCGGGGGTGGTGGCATTGAGCCGGCGGTAGTCCCCACATGGCCGCCATCCCCCGCCGGGCTTCGGCACAATGTGCAGAGGAGAAGCCCAAGCGCTGTTGGAGCGCTGTACGATCCCCAGCCGCTCCAGCGTGGCGAACTCCGCTTTCGCCACGGCGAGCTTCGTGGGTTCGAGTCAGCGTGCCCGGGAATAGACCGGCGGCCCGACCGTGGGTATATGGTGCTCCACCCCATGTTTAACGGCCACCGCTGAGAAGGTGGGCCGCGTGAGGGCCGGGAAACTGGCTAGGAGGCGGGTAAAGTCGTCCGCTGCCGGAAGCGTGCAAACTAAACTCGCCGGGACGGAACCTTCCAGCAAGCCGCTTGGCAAGCTGCTCATTGAGCCGCTCAACGAGCCGCTCAGCGAACATGCGAGCGAGCTGAAGGTTTCGGTCTGGACGAGACGTCCGTGCTTCACGTCGACCAACAGCCCATGCGCACATAGGAAGTCTGCGCCCAGCAGGGCCATTGGCACGCTGGCAGTCTTGAACGACCATTGAAAGCGCTGCCCTCCGAACCGCAGTGAGAGGCAACGCTTCCCGAATGTGCGGATGGGTGTACCGTTGGCGGCAAGCAAAGCGGGGCCCCGGCCCGCGGCTTGCTTGTCGGACGTGGAGGCAGGGAGGATGCTTACCTGCACTCCTGTCGCAAAGAGAACGGCGCCCGGACAAGGTGTCCGTGATGAACAGGAGGCTGCCGGAATGGCCAACGCTCAGGGCCGCTAATGAGCACCGGCCCGGTCGTTTCCCAACCCGTCAAAAGAGCACGGCGGGCGACACGTTTTAGCCTTGCGGCCGAACCTGGCGTGGTAGTAGCACCAGGTTTGCGGCGGTGGCGGCCGTGGTGGTGGCGGCGGCGGTAGTGGGCGGGGCGCAGCAGCAGCCACGAGGGAAGCCGGGGGCGCTGTAGCCTCTGCCCCGGGATCCACTACGGCAGCACCGTAAACCGACCGCGTGTCGCAGGCTGCGAAAAACTTGTCGGCCTCTCCGGCCAGGGTGCAGGGTTCCCTGATATCGGAACCGGCCAGCGCGAGGCGCACCTGTATCGGTACCTGGCGGAGGAAAAGTGCACGGAACAAGAAATCCGGGCGCTGGTCTCCAAGCAGCGACAGCATGAAATCCATCCGGACGGATGGTCGTGTGTCGCCGAGGGCGGGAAGGTCCAGGAGGCGGTCGGCCCGTTCGATCTCCGTGAGCCCGAACGTGGCGATGAGGAGACGCTTGAGCGCCTCGTACTTGTTGTCGCCCGGCGGGCGCCGAAGGATGGACACGACTCGGGCGGCAGTGCCGGGCCCGAGGGCGGCGACCACGTGGTAGTCCCGGGTCTCGTCCGCCGTGATGCCTCGGAGCTGAAATTGAGCTTCGGCCTGCACAAACCAAACGTCGGCTTGTGCTTCCCAAAACTCCGGGAGCTTGATGGCGACGGCGTTGGTAGCCATGGCGCGTTTGGGGGTCAGCAACGGCTGAACCAATCGGGGTCACCAGTGTGGTGCTGCGCACACACGACTCGATTGCCAGTGAGGTAGGCCACAACGCGTTGGTACAAACAGAGTCTTTATTCAGAGCTCGCACTTCAGCACTGGGCGGGCTCGAGCTTAGAGCCCGCATATATGTCCCGAGGCCACGCCTTGTACCCGGGCGTGGCCGATCGGTCGAAAGGCGGGGCATGCGCTTTCGTTCCCCGCCTGGACGCTCGCGCCACCCACTGGTGCGCGGAATTATTGTCCCTTGTGCCCGCCACAATATATAATTAGTTATAAAAATCGCTAGAAATGGTGAATTTTGTCACATTTCACTCCAGATTTGGACATTATTTACTTGACAGCATCCAATCCTAATATCCGAATCCAGATTTTGATGTTATGCTTCAATTATGTAATGATAATCGACTGTGTTTCCAAGGCAAGGTATGTTTGAATAGGCCGAAACAAAATGGCGGCTTAAGAACTCAGCGAGTGGCAGTGGGCTGACCAAGATGGCGGGCCGCCATATTGGTTCGGCTTTTTCTTGTTTTTTTCTTCTGAGCACCTCGTTAATCATCTTCAAAAAGGGTGTTATAACACACCCAAACACCCAGTTTTCATCATTGCAATCTGCTGGAGGCCCTGGTGTGTGCATGCAAAGTTTGGGGCCGCTAGGTTTTAGTCAGGTTCACTTTGTCAACAAATATAATTTCGTTCAAAATTTTGGGAGATTAGCAAACCTATACATTTTTGGAATCAGAGCATGGAGAATCCGAAAATCAATGTTGGCATTTGCACAGACACAGATTTTGGATTTCAAAATGGCCGCCATAAAATACATATTTTGCGCTATCTAGGCTTCTAGTCAACCTAGAAACTTAATTAAATATGCTAATCCTATATTTTCTGGGTCAAGGAATCCAATAAAGGCCTCAAAATAGTGCTCAGGATTATAGAAAAGCAACAAACAAAGGTAATTGAAAACCATTCTTTATATTTGTGATATTGTGGCGGACACGAAGGCCCACTGGCGTGGTGACATCATTCCGCGCACCAAGTGGGCGGCGGCCACGCCCGAGGGGTAGGCGTGGCCTCAGGATATACACTGGGCGCGCAGCCCGGAGCGCGCCAGTGCTACAGTGACCTCTTGTCAATAAAGACACTTTTGTTTAACCGCGTTGTCCGCTTCCTCCTTGGTAGCAAGTCACGCGCGTAGCACCGCGCTTCATTGGTGACTCCGACGTTTTGGTCAGCCGTCACTGACCACCCGAACCCGCCACAGCCATGGCAACCAACGCGGTAGCGATAAAGCTCCCCGAGTTCTGGGAAGCTCAGGGGGAGATCTGGTTCCTGCAGGCCGAAGCCCAGTTCAGGCTTCGACGCATCACGGCGGACGAGACACGCTACTGCCACGTGGTCGCCTCCCTCGGGGCCGGCGCGGCCGCCCGCGTCGTGTCGGTCCTGAGGAACCCACCGGCCCACGACAGGTACGAGGCGATCAAGCATCTCCTCCTCGCCCGCTTCGGCCTCACGGTGGACGCACGGGCCGATCGCCTCTTGGACCTCCCCGAGCTCGGTGACACGCGACCGTCGGTCCGAATGGACCATATGCTGTCGCTCATGGGCGACGAAACCCCGAACGCTCTATTCCGGGCGTTATTTCAACGCCAGCTGCCGGCACGAGTCCGCCTCGCGTTGGCCGGTTCTGCGATAACGGAACCCCGTGCGTTCGCGGCCGAGGCCGACAAGTTCTACGCAGCTTTGGACACGCAGGCGAGTTTCGGTGCGGCCGTAGCGGCTCCCGAGCCCGAACCTCCTGGGGGTGCCCACCCCTGCTCTGAGGGGCGCCTCGTGGCGGCCGCCACGCCCCACCCACCACCACCGCGGAAACTGCGGCCTCCGGCTTCGCCGTAAACCTGGTGCCATTTCCACGCTAGGTTCGGCCACGAGGCTCGGCAATGTCGCCTGCCGTGCTCATTCGGCAGGTCGGGAAACGCCCGGGCCGGCCCTCGGTAGTGGCACTGAGCGCCGGCCGATTAAACAGCCTCCTATACATAACGGACACCTTATCCGGGCGCCATTACCTGTGTGACATGGGAGCGCAGGTGAGTGTCGTTCCCACCGGTACGTCAGACAAGCAGTCCGTGGGCCGGGGCCCCGCGCTGCTTGCTGCCAACGGTACGCCCATTCGCACGTAGGGAAAACGCTGCCTTTCTCTGCGGTTCGGAGGGCAGGTTTTCCGATGGTCGTTCGTCACTGCCGACGTGCATATGGCACTGCTCGGCGCGGATTTCCTCTGTGCCAATGGCCTGTTGGTCGACGTCAAGCACAGAAGGCTTGTCCAGGCTGAGACGTTCAGCTCGCTCGCTTGCGCGTTGCCCGCCTCGTTGAGCAGCTCACGGAGCGGCTCATCGAGCGGCTCGCCGAGCGGTTCGGTTCCGGCCGGGTTAATCTGCACGCTTCCGGCAGCGGACGAATTCACCCGCCTCCTCGCCCGTTTCCCGGCCCTCACGAGGCCCACCTTCTCGGCGGGGACCATCAAGCACGGGGTGGAACATCACATCCCCACCGCCGGGCCACCGGTCTACGCCCGGGCACGCCGCCTCGAGCCGACGAAGCTCGCGGTAGCTAAAGTGGAGTTTGCTACGCTGGAGCGGCTCGGCATCGTGCGGCGCTCCGAGAGTGCTTGGGCGTCGCCGCTCCACATCGTGCCCAAGCCCGGCGGGGGATGGCGACCGTGCGGGGACTACCGCCGTCTCAACGACGCCACCACCCCCGACCGCTACCCCATCCCCCATATTCAGGACTGCTCCGCCCGCTTGGCGAATATGTCCTTCTTCTCGAAGGTGGACCTCATACGCGGTTACCACCAGGTCCCCGTCAGGCCGGAGGACATCCCGAAGACGGCTGTCATCACGCAGTTCGGTCTTTTCGAATTTCTTCGGATGCCCTTCTGTTTGAAGAATGCGGCTCAGGCGTTCCAGCGCCTCATGGACAGCGTCTTTGCGCGACTTGGATTTCGTCTACGTCTATCTGGATGACATCCTCGTCGCAAGCGCGTCCCGCGAAGAGCACCTACACCATTTCCGCACGCTTTTCGAACGTCTGGGCCAGCACGGCCTGATCGTGAACCCCGCCAAGTGCCGGTTCGGTGACGCCGAAATCGACTTCTTGGGGCACCGCGTCACCAGGCACGGGGCCATCCCACTACCGGCCAAGGTGGAGGCGGTGAAGGGGTTTCCGCGCCCCCGCACGATCAGGGGGCTCCAGGAGTTCCTGGGCATGGTAAACTTTTACCACCGTTTCCTGCCCCGCATCGCCCAGCTCCTGCGCCCCTTGCACGAGGCCCTCCGGGGGAAGCCGGGCAAAGGTGACGTCACCTGGACCGAGCAGATGGACGCGACGTTCGTGGGTGCGAAGCTCGCCTTGGCTAACGCCACCATGCTCGCACACCCGGGGCCCGATGCACCGATCGCCCTCACCACCGACGCCTCGGACTACGCGGTGGGCACGGTGCACGAGCAATGGGTGCGTGGAGCTTGGCAACCGCTGGCGTTCTTCAGCCGGCAGCTTCGCCTGCCCGAACGCCGGTACAGTACCTTCGACCGCAAGTTGCTCGGGCTCCACCTGGCGGTCAGGCACCTCCGCCATCTGTTCGAGGGCCGTGCGTTCACGGCCTTCGTCGACCACAAGCCACTGGTGTTCGCGATGGGCAAGGTCGCTGAGCCGTGGTCGGCCCGGCAGCAGCGTCACCTCTCGGCCGTGTCCGAATACACAACGGACATCCGGCACGTCGCGGGGAAGGACAACCCTGTGGCGGATTGCCTTTCCCGGTCCGTTGCCCACGCAGTCCACCTCGGCATCGACTATGCCCGGATGGCGGCGGACCAGGCCGCCGACCCCGACGTCCAGGCCTTGCGGACCGCCGTTACGGGCCTCCGCGTCACTGAGGTGCCGTTCAACGGTGCGGGAACGGCCCTCTGGTGCGACGTCTCCCTCGGGCGGCCTCGTCACATCGTGCCCGCGGGCTGGCAGCGCCAGATTTTCGACTCCATCCACGGCCTGTCCCACCCGGGCACGAGGGCCTCCCAGAGGTTGATCGCCGACAAGTTTGTCTGGCATGGCCTCCGGAAGGCCATCCGCGGCTGGGCCAGGACGTGCCCCGCGTGCCAGCGCGCGAAGGTGCACCGACACACCCAGGCCCCATTGGCCCCGTTTGCGGTGCCGGAACGTCGGTTTGACCACGTTCATGTGGACATGGTGGGACCTCTGCCCCCCTCGTGGGGTTTCACCCACGCCTGACCATGATGGACCGCACCACCCGGTGGCCGGAGGCCGTGCCTTTGGCGTCAACGACGGCGGCGGACGTCGCGCAGGCGTTCATCGCCACCTGGGTCGTCCGGTTCGGCGCCCCTCAGACATCTCGTCCGACCGCGGCCCCCAGTTCACCTCGGAGCTCTGGGGGGCGGTCGCGCGGGGGCTCGGGGTCCAGCTGCACCGCACCACGGCCTACTACCCCCAGGCTAATGGCCTGTGCGAGCGGTTCTACCGCTCATTGAAGGCCGCGCTCCGGGCCACCCTCCGCGACGGTGGCTGGGTCGACAGGCTCCCCTGGGTCCTGCTGGGCCTCCGGACGGCGCCCAAGGAGGACCTGCGCGCATCCGCGGCGGAGTTGGTCTTTGGACAACCGCTGCGGGTGCCGGGCGAGTTCCTCCCCGACCCCACGGCACCTTGGTCCACGGCGCAGGAGCGCTCCGCGCTGCAGGAGACCGCCCGGAGGTTCGCCCCGGTGCCGACGGCGCACCACGGGCACCCACCCACGCACGTCGCCCCGGAGCTTCGCACCGCGGAGTATGTCTTCGTCCGGCACGACGCCCACCGGACACCACTGCGGCCCCCGTACGACGGGCCTTTCCGCGTGCTGGAGACCGGGGTGAAATACTTAACCTTGGACATCGGCGGTACTCCCGACCGCGTCTCGGTGGATCGACTCAAGCCGGCCCACGTCGACGTGGACCACCCACCGCCGGTGGCTTGGTCCCCGTGTCGGGGCCGCCCCCCGGCGGGCGGACCCCCGGCACCGCCCAGCACCGCCGGCACGCCGCCCCCCGGTCCGGCACCCATCCCGGGTACAGCCGGGGGCATCCCAGCTGGCATCCCTGCACCCCGGACGCCGCCGGTCGCCAGAGGGCGCTTCGGCCGGGTCATCCGTTTTCCCCGCAAACTGGCCCTCCAGGTGCGCGGGAATTCTGGGGGGGCTCGTGTGGCGGACACGAAGGCCCACTAGCGTGGTGACATCATGCCGCGCACCAAGTGGGCGGCGGCCACGCCCGAGGGGTAGGCGTGGCCTCAGGATATACACTGGGCGTGCAGCCCGGAGCGCGCCAGTGCTACAGTGACCTCTTGTCAATAAAGACACTTTTGTTTAACCGCGTTGTCCGCTTCCTCCTTGGTAGCAAGTCGCGTGCGTAGCACCGCGCTTCAATATGACTGTATTACATAATACATGATATTGCAAGTCGTTTGAAGTTATAGGTATGGGTTTATTAAGCAAGAAAGCAGCCTTGTTAGTATCAGATTGAACTATAAGTCCTAAACACAGGATCTACGAGGTCTATACCGTTCAGGAATATGCTTTTACAGATCTTCACTGTCGAGTGTCATTTTCGCAAAGGTGTCTACGCAAATGCCAACATTAATTTTTGGATTCCTCATGCTCTGAATATTCCAAAAATGTATGGTTTTGCTTATCTCCAAAAAAATTTGAATGAAACAACATAGTGAACCTGACTATTTCATGGTTTTGCAGTTATGGATGAGACAGACAGACAGATGGACGGAGGGATGGGCAGGCACTGTCTTTTATTGTCCCCCGTCGCACCGTGGAGCGAAAGGGGGACTATGGTTTTCCCCTCCGTCCGTGTGTGCGTCCGTGCGTGCTTCCGTCCGTCCGTGCGTGCGTACGTGCACTGCAATATCTTTATAAAATTAAGCGAAGGACCGAATTCTAATTTGGTGTGTGGGTGCAACTAGGCATATGGAAGAACCCTATTGAAAAGTAGGTCGCCACGTCAAAATCCAAGGTGGCTGTCACCATATCTAAACCTTGTGAGCGGAATATCTCGAAAAATAAATGAACTACTAACTTCTAATCTGGTGTGTGGGTGTACCGAGGCACAAGGAAGAACGCTATTGGAAATTAGGTCGCAACGTCAAAATCCAAGATGGCCACCACCATATATATGTCTGAACCTTGTGAGCGAAATATCTTGAAAAATAAACGAACTACTAACTTCTAATCTGGTGTCTGGGTGTATCTACGCATAAGGAAGAAAGCTATTGGAAATTGGGTCGCCACGTCAAAATCCAAGATGGCCACCTTGCGTCTTCCACTTTGTCAACTCACATCACTTCACCGACGGGGGCCCTAGGTGTAACGCTTGTTATTTTAGATATACATTCACACATACAAACACACACACACACACACACACACACACACACACACAATCATATATATATATATATATAAATAAACATATCTACTTTTATCAATCCATTGTTTGTTGCTTAGGTTCTTGTTGCGGCTTTTGTTGTATCGGGACTTGCTTGCACAGCTGCACGTGCTGGGAGGAAGCCCTTCAATCCACTTCTTGGAGAGACGTACGAGTGTGTCCGAGAAGATCATGGTTTTAAGTTCCATGCTGAGCAGGTAGTTTGGTGGTGCTATGGTCAGAGGAGTAGTGTGGAGATAAGGGGATATTTGGGAAATGTTCACTTTTCTTATTATTTGGATGCTGAAGGGTAGTACAGGAAAAAAAATTCCACTCTCACTTTTTCACCTTAATTCACTTTTTAATTCTTTTTTTTTCCCCCACAACTGTTTGAATAATTGACAAAAACTTTCAACGTCGTGGCACCTAACCATGGATAATTTTTAAATGTAGCTATGATGTCGTAGCTAGTGTGGAATGGCAGACATGTTGGAAAAAAAAAGAAAAGTTTTGGACATCTCAGCAACTGCTCAACAAAAAAGTGATGGTAATCTGAGTGTAACCCAAAAAAAATTCAATGATCAAAAAAGTTCGAGGGTGATCTCCGAGGAAATTTGTTCAGTTAATTAAATTGATGCCATCATGAGTGATGTGGTATGGCAGCCAAATTTCTTGAAAGAAAAACCTTTAAAAATGTGTTCTCCAAAACAGCTCAACAGATTGATGCAAAACATTACATGTATGATCGACTACCCATGTGGGGAAAAAGTTTTATATCTATGGCGTCATCGATGATGTGGTTTGGTAGCCATGTTGGATTTCAGCTAAAACCTTTAAAAATCGCTTTCCATTAAACCACCCAACCAATCGACGTGAAACTTTGTCACGACTACTCATGGGCACAGAGGTTTGATAATTAAAATGTCATTGGTCACGTGGTCTGGCAACCATGTTCGATTGAAGGAAAATATTTTTTATAATCTTGAAGACTAATGCTTATACATACTGTCACCTTCACAAAGCCCATGACGTCTAGAGTCATGGGCTTTGTGAAGGTGACAGTACATATATTTTCAATATTATATGATCTTTTTAACAGTTGCTAATTAGGTTGTTTTACATTGAATGGAAAACTTACCGGGAGGGCATGGTGATTGTGAATATGACACTTCTGAAGATGTGTTCGGCTTATCAAAATGTGGATATATAATCAGGTTACAATTCTGGGGTCATCAGGCAATCAGGCCAATTCTGGGATTCAATCAATGAGTATGGAGCGCGCACGCACACGCACACACACACACTTGTTGTCCCATGTGCAGGGAAATTATCCTTTGGTGACACTAAGTTTGACAATCATAAAGGCATAAAACACAAAGGGAATAAGAAAACAAAATAAAAAGATATAAAATATGGAGATGGACTAAAGAGCAAAATGGCAAAATAGCAAAATGGCTAGGAATTTGATTATGATTTTAGCATTTAAATTGCACATGGTACAAATGACTTTTTTAATGTTCTTCTTCATCCTCCTTACACGAAAGCGTCTCCCTGATGGTAGTTTTTCAAAAAGTCCGTTCAAGAAATGACTTTCATCAGTACACACCTGCACCGCCTTCCTTTTCAATGCTCGCAAGTATAGAGACTCCAGACTAGTTGAAGGCCCACCGACAGCTTTAAATGCCAGTGTAATGACCTTTCTCAATCGTGACTTATTCCGCACATTAAGATAACTGACCCAGGAAATCAAATTAAATGATAAAACACTGATCAGGAAGGAATTGGTCAACATCCGCATCACACGAGAGCGAACACCAAATGAATTCAATTTCCTGAGAAGATACAATCTTTGCATTGCTTTCTTGTACACAGCATCAGTATTTCCATCAAAAGTTAGCTTGTTATCAATAAAGGTGCCCAGGTATTTACAATTGCTAACAATTTCTACCTTATCACCATTTATGGTTTCAGGTTCATGATTGTGACCTTTCCGAAAGTCCAAAATCATCTCTTTTGTTTTGCACACATTCAGAGTAAGACAAAAGTCCCCACACTACTTATTCAATGTGTCAATTGGTCGAGGTAAAGATACAAAGGATGATTGATCGGAAAGACAGCCAACAATGGCGATATTGTCTGCATACTTAATAAAGTCACAAACTTCTTTATGAGCCACGCATCCATTGGTGTACAAACTGAACAGTAGAGGTGACAATACACAGCCTTGTGGAGCACCAGTATTCAAGATTGATAACTTTGAGAAGCTACCATTCACCCTCACCTGCTGAGGTCTCGTAAAAAAACTTTCCACCCAGAGTATGATATGGGGGTTCAGGCACAGGTCACTCAACACTTTCACAAGGGTAAATGGTTGCATGGTGTTAAAGGCTGACAAGAAATCGATAAATAACAAACGGACATAGGTTCCATTCTGGTCCAGGTGACTTGTGATTAGATGAAGTAAACCGAGCCAGGTATCTTCAACACCTCGTCTTGCTTTGTATGCAAATTGTAAAGGATCCAGTTTTGGAGTTACATCTGATGCTATAAACTTCACCATCAATTTCTCCTTACATTTACACAAGATGGAGGTGAGGACAACAGGTCCATAATCATTGAGCTGCCTTGGGTGAACCTTTTTTGGCACGGGAATAATCATGGACTTTTTCCAACAAATAGGAACAGTGTGAGTCACCAAAAGTAACAGAAACAATCGAGTAAAAACATTACTAAGTTCTAAACAGAACTCTTTCAGAATACCAGACTTAATGCCATCTGGACCACAAGCCTTTTACTCAACGCCCCAAAACACCTCACGACATCAGGTTCACAAATTACAGGTATGGGACACGCTCGAGTATCCAGATCCTCACAAAGAGATTCACATTTTACTCGGTTTCCTGGAACATCAAATCTCACGTAAAAGTCACTCAATTCATCCACAAATTTGGAATCGGGAACATTAGTGGGCAATCTACCATCCTTGAGCCTCTCATTCATTCCCATCATATGTTTGAGTCCCCTTCAAGCGTTATGAGTCCAAGCTCACCCGTATATAGATTATTATTATTATACATTTGGTGAGTCCTTCAGTCCAAGCTCACCCATATATAGATTATTACCCTCGCCAGAGGAGAGGGTATTGCACTTGAGTCCATTTGTTTGTCTGTCTGTCTGTTTGCACAGAGTAAATATGATTTTCTCTGCAACCGTTGATCCGATTGACAGGAAATTTTCACCATAGATGCAACTCAACCTGTAGAATTTTTAAATGATAATTATGACGTCATAGGTCATGTGGTTCGGCCGCCATCTTGGAAAAACCGAAAAAAAATTGCACCTCTCGATCTCCGAAAGCGCTGAATAGAAAAAATTGTGTTGTCATAATTCGACAAGTACAAAACTTCATCCAATCGAGATGAAATTTCTTGAGCATAATCTAGGAATAAATTAGTTTAGAAAAAAAATAATGATGACGTCATCGGTCACGTGGTTCGGTCGCCATATTTGATTTAACACAAATGCCTTAAAAACCACTAAAAATACATCCTGGTGAGGGTTTGCAATCTCTGATTGCTCTTTTTCTTGTTATTATTATACATTTGGTGAGTCCTTGATTCCAAGCTCACCCATATATAGATTATTATTATTTTCCATTTGGGGAGTCCTTTTGATTTTCAGAGAAAATATATCTCCACAGCATAGATACATAGTTGAAGACATGATGGCAGCAGTATAAGGCATGCTTGTCCATAGCTTCAAAAAACACTGGTACAACAAATCTGCAGCAAGATACACAATAACCAGAGTTAATTTACAAGTAATTTATATGCAGTATGGAAAAGGAATTGGTGAAAGGATAACCTGCCAGGAATGATATTGTTATGTCGGGAGGGTAGCGCAATATCTAGAGCCAGATAGATTTGTGTAGGTAGGTATCTGACTGTCGCGATGGGGAATCTCCTTGTAATAAGTTCTGTTTCGGCGATTTGTCGGGTAAGAGTATGCTTGTGAACATATCAGGATGTTCGAGTGTTAAGTAGTTAGGGATTAAAGATAACGCCCCTGTGTGTCCAACCTGGTAGTCAAACCTTTGTCCCTTATGGCAATGCACACCTGTAGACACTTAGTTAGGCCCTTTAGTGCATGCATTAATTAAATTCCCTTCCCTGACAAGACTTTGGAAGAAAACTGACAGGAAGCCAGTTCAGGGCACCGCCGCATGGACCGCAGCCAGCTACACCTCCGCTAGGCCTCGAGTAACACGCTACGTGCTATGACCACGCTACACGCTACGTGCTATGACCACGCTACGTGCTATGACCATGCTCCAGGCCTGTGGAGGGCACTGATTGGGTGGCGCGTCGAGGCTGACGTCACCGCTGCAGGTTATATCAGGGCGCGCCGAACGACAATTGCTCTCTGGGACATCCGGTGCTTCATCTTGCGTAGCACGCTCTTTTCGTCTTGCGCAGCACGGCTCTTGCGGTTCTTGGACATCGAGTTGGCTCTTGCGGAGCACGTCCCTCTGGCCCTCTGGCACGTTCAGCTCGAACCCTTGTGCTTTCTGGCTGTTTCTGGCTGTCTTGTGCTCTCTGCGCTTCCCTGCGCTTCCCTGCTTGGTCTTGGGAGGGCCCTGGTGGTCGTTGGCTCGGGCCTTTCGCGGTGCTTTGGAGTTTGGAGTGAGGGACCTCGTGGTGTGCGATCGGCACTTGTGGAGCTTGGAGCAAGGCCTGGTGGCGTGCGAGCGGGGCCGAACGGAGCCGTGTTGGATGGCAAACAATACAAGACAGACAGATAAACCCACACCACATTTCACAATTACACAACGTGTTCTTTTCCTTTAATTCATTCCTGTGTCTTGTTTCCGAAATCTGTGTGGGGACGTCCCGATTAGAATATTTATTACCGGCGCGTGCTTTTCCTGTCCCGACCTTTATTGTGAATCAACCCTTATATTATTTTCTGTATATATATATATATATATATATATATATATATATATATATATATATATATATATATATATATATATATATATATATATATATCTGAACGCAGTCTCCGTGTGATTGATTTCATAGGTAAGGCTGCAGGGCTCTTGCGTGCCCCCCCCCCCCCTCCATCCCACGCGCTTTGGTGTAGCTTTTGTTTTTGGAGTCCGCCATTGAGTTTCGCCTCGAGAGCTAAGGCCTTCGAGATCGGCTTCCGTGACCGCCTGATTTTAATCAAAGGCGGGCCGCACGACAATATGTTGATGAAAAAGGAAATTTTGCTAAAGTTCAATGGTTTTGGAGAAGTAATAGCTCACATGTAAAGTCATTAATTCAGTAGTGTTAATTAAATTGAGTTAAGTAAAATTTCACTACTTTATCATATGTTTTATGTGTCAATTTGTCTTTTTGTGATCAATGTTAACTCTAACACGAGCCTCGATCTTGTATACAAAAAAAAAAAAAACAGAGAGAAGAATTGACAGGAAACTACCATGGAACACCCAAATGGAACAGTTTGCAATGGTCACATGAGTTTGTAAAAGTTCATGTTCACACCAGTCTTGGATGGTCATTTTTAATTTATCAGCAAAAGATAAATGAATGGTGCATGTACAATGCAAGAGAGTGAGGCAGCCAGGTATGCAGAGATGAGCGAGTCGATAGAATACTGAGGTTAAATGAATTTTGTTTTTTATACAGATAAATATTTAAATTCAACAATTAAGCGAGTATTCATATATATATGTATATATATATATATATATATATATATATATATTGTTACGGACGCGGTTAAATATGTTATTTTGACCGAGCGGTGGTATTACCGCGACCGAACAGTTATTCCCCGACTAGAACCCGATTCCACCCAAACGTTGGCCGTATCGCACCTCAGCTGCTCAATATGGAAAACTCTAAAGCGACCGAATACAAAGAGGAAGAAGACGTACAGAAGAGTAATTGGATTTATTATTTACACATATAAGCAGGAAGAAAGCAATCACGTTTATTTACAGAAGATATTAGATACACAGTGCAATGCTAGCTTACCTACAGTCTTAATTAACCCAGGGACAGAACAAACAAGGACAGACTCACGCGGGGAATGATGATAGGACTGGCGGGAGATGGATGGCTTGCGGGATAGGGAGGTCCAACTGGTCCTGCAACCGATCGACTCGTTGGGCAGCCGCCGCCCCTTCGCGGCCCTGCTCCAAACTGCTGTCCAGGCCTCACGCTGCTGTGGCTGCAGTTTCGGTGGCTCCAGCTGCAGTAAATGCAGTTTCAGTGGCTCGAGCTGCAGTTCAACCCTGGACTTCTTCTCGTCTCTCGGTCAAAGCTCATCTCTCTTGGACCTCCTCTCGTCTCTCTGTAATGGTTCATCTCATCTGGGAAACGCCCTAGCTGCGGGTTATATAGGCCCCGCCCCTCAACCTTGCGAACCTCCTCGATGTTTCTCTCCACACCCTCTCCAAGTCCAACCCCTTGTTCGTGGTTGGTTGAGTGGGGCTGACTCACTCCTCCCCTCTATGACGAGGTGGGGACCCGCCTTTCTTCCCCAACCCTGCCTCGTGGTCAATGGCGGATGAAGAGAAAACCGCCCAAAATGCAGTTGGCAATGCGAATGGCAATTGACAAAAAGGGGGAATGGAAGTTTTGGGAATGGGAATGAAGGGAATCTATCTCTTTCACTGGTGCAATGGAGTATTTCAATTAATGGGAGACACAGCCTTACCCTAAAACACGTAAGATATAACTATCGAACAGGGGTATTCTATGATTGGCTGTGGTGTGGGTGCTCGAAGGACTAATTATGGGACGCCCTTTGACCTTTACACAGCTCCGGAGGCAGGAGGCGCAGAATAACCAATATTAATAATAAAGCACAATCAAAAAAAATACAGTCCTCATATCTGCAACACTGCACCCTCCTCCTCTTAGGTACAACCCGGGCCTACAACTTTTATTTAGTGTGACACGTAGGTGTAGTTCCCTCCACTTTTAACCTGACCCTGAGTGTGACAGTTTTAAAACATAAATAAATGTGTCCCGCTGCTCCATTGCACCCTGCCTAACAGACTTACGCCCACAGTTAACCGAATTGCGGAATGGTCTTCAAACTAAACATACAGCCGGTAGGGAGCTTCATTTACAGTTGACGCTACTTTTATTTACAAGACTAACCCAGGACCTGTGATTGTTCTTTCTGGGGGGGGGGGGGGGGGGGTAGACAGTCTGCTCTGCATCAATGCACCATGAAAGCACCCAAAACGCACCAATACACCCTCAGGCACCAATCGGTGCCCAGTCATCATAGTTCGTCAATGTTCAATAATAAAAATAAACCAACAACCCCTAACCCTGCAGGTGATCTCTTGCTCTTCGGCTCCCTCTGCTGGCTATTATTATGTCTTCCAGTTGTTGTCATTTTCTTTGCTTTTCTTACTGGCGGCCTATTTGCAATAAAGCTTGCCCAAACGTTTCCATTTTATTTGTCTTTATTTATGGCCCACAGGGCCGACTACGTGTGGTTCACCTGTGGGGCATCGGTGCCCTGTGGCCAAGGTCTGCCAGCAAGATTTCGGGCCCTCATGGCCGGTTCCAGCAGAGGGGCCATGCCCCAACCCATTAGGGCCATCAGTGGTGCTCGGCCACAGGCATGTGGTCCATCATGTGGTGCATCGATGCAGACAGCTGGTTCTGGGAATTCCGGGCGCACAATGGAGGACTCACGCACGCTCCCCTCGGCGCACAGGTCATGTGGGAGACAAAAGAGACAAATGAGCGAGGGGTAAGGTCACAAGGGTACACATCAATAAGGCAATGCAAGGCGAAATGCGTACGGAGGGCGAAGTGAGAAAGCTCGTCCCTACCGTACGTCACCCCCCTGTCACCTACACTACCCTTGCCCTTACCCCATATGTACAAAAATCTACACATTTACAAATTCGTCGCTACTGTCACGTCTTCCCCCATATTTCCCTTATACCAAATTCGTCTTCACAATCCCTCTACTTCAAAATTTACCATCACCTAATTCATCATCAATCCTCATAAGGAGGAAGAGATGGAACATCAAGCACAATGTCACACCCACGTCATGATGCGTCTCACCTTCCAAACATTTGCATCAAAAATAATTAAACAACCTGGCATGGTGTGGAGTACCTGTCACCTCAGGTGAGTGGATGCAGATGGTGCGAGGAGACTCCAATCCTAACTATCCTCTAAATGACATTAACACACTTTACACTACCCGGGGTCTTGCCCTGCCAATCCATTGGCCACTTACACTATGGGTTCTAATAACCAATTCCCATTGACCAAACTGTGGTGCTTCTCAATTTGGGGTCTCACTCCTCCGATTCATCTCCCGGTGCCCTTGCACAATTTCTGGGCTGTGACGTGTAGCTCTCCCAGCAGGTCTACCCACCTGCACACCTCCACCACTGCAGTTGCCACCCGAGCTTACCTAGCTCCTCACCCTAACCTAACTAACTGGGGAAGGCCCCTCCTGGCTCTGTCACCCCTTGGTGCCCTCTGGCACTGGGCTACCCGGGTCCGTCCTCCGGATCCTCGGGCCCCATCCACACAACTCTACCGGCTCCCAGAGCCCACCTGCGGCCTCACCTGGCCGACATCCTCACAGTGGTGGAGTGCCCAAACCAACTACACACACTAACAGGCTACACGCCCAGCCATTTCCACAACACTAATGCACCCATCCAAATACCATTCTCTCACCCGCACCACAGATGCCAATATCCAACCACAATTTACCTATACCCTCTACCTAACACTTACACTACCCGCCCCGGGTATTCGTGATGGGGGTCCTCTCTTCCCCCATTCACACCTTCGCACCATCCACTCCACTCCACAATTTCCACCATACTCACTCCACGACCAACGACCATCCATTCCAATACTCCAGATATTCCACACTACCATTTATTCCATACACCTGTTCCTCTTACCTGTTGTTGCACACCTGTGCAATCATACCTGGTGCCACCTGCACCCTTCTCCTCTTCCTGGACCAGTTGGTCAACACAACACACCTCACCATTACCATCACTCAAACACTGCTCCATCCACCTGTTCAGTTGCACACCTGTGCAATCACACCTGTTCAATCCTCACACACTGCTCGATACACTTGAATTCACCTCCAACACTCACACGGCATCATCTCATCTAACTACTCCCCTCTGAAACTTGCGCTTCCCAGTCGTCCCTTTAAACTATTGCGCTCCCACGTCATTATCATCCACACTAATCTACCTGCGTCCCCACTACAGGTATCAGTCACTAACTAAACCTTAACGTCACCTAATGTCATCTTCTAGGTCCCTACACACGATATATCCTAACCCACCCGGGCTAGTTTTCACTGCCATAAACCCCATAATCTAGTGCTCCTTTGCCCCCCCCCTGTGAGGGATGGTGGATTTGCCATCCCACCACATCGGGGAGGTCCTACTATCAATTTCGCTCGTCCAAATCCAACATCAAAAATTTGCCAATCATCTGCCAATCACCGTACCAATCATCAAATTTTGCCTTTTTCTAAATTTGGGTCCAAAACACTAACCTCATCACCGGTCTACTTATTAGATCCTCTCAGTGCGCCAATTCACGTCTACAGCCCGGCTTTGTACAGCCGAGCAATGAATGCGGGTTCTTTGGTACCGGCGGTTGGATGCGTCCGGCATTCGGTGCAGGGAAGGAGGTTTACCCGGGCCGAGATCCCACGCACCACCTCGGCGTGGAGCCATCCAATTGCCCGATCTCGACCTGCCGGAACGCCTCAATAAAAATTGGTCGCCATGACGACCCTTCCTATCGGGCTGCCCGCTCCGCCTAGTGGAGCACGGACGCGGCTGTTCAAAGCGAGGCCCAGCGTGGATCGTGTACGGCGGTCCTTTCGGACCCGCCGCGGTTCGGATCCCCGCTGGTTCTCGCGGCACGCGAAGCTGCCCGACGCACACCGAGGGCCCGATTCGGCTAAATGTCGTTCTAAACTCTAACCCGGTTACCGTCGATGCCTCACCTGCATGCTTACACCCAGCAGCCCGTTCCTTGCTCATACATCCAGCTGTTCCCATGCTCCTCGTACCTTTCCTTACACACCTCGGTACACTCATTCCGCTCACAGACTTGGTCACACACCTGACCACCGAACACCTTTGCACACACTCGTCGCTCGCACACCTCACCAACACACCTCTTAGCGCCCCCTCCTCGGTCACCTCCTCTGTGACAATTACAGGAGTGCTCTCACTCGCACACCCAACCACGTGCCTCACGACCAACTCAAGTGTGCATTCCCACACACGCTCTACCATTCCAGGTGTGCATCCTCGCTCACCTGTCACAACCAACTCACGCTCCGTGTCACTCTCACTACTTTCACCTCCACTCTTGACAGCGCACTCTTTCCTCATGCACCTGTCCGTTACACACCTTTCTCGCACACAATCTTGCGCACACTCTCCCGTTACTTCCTCCGTAACACTCACCACAGGTGTGCATCCTCCCTTACTCTTGACAGCATGCTCTTTCCCCATGCACCCGTCCGTTACACACCTTTCTCGCTCACACTCTTTCGTTACTTCCTCCGTAACACTCACCACACCGTGCTTCCATGTGCTCCCTCGCACACGCGCTACGACCGACTCACTCTCGACAGCACACCCACTCCTCGGCGCACACTTTTTCCTCACACACCCCATGGTCGGACATTCTCGCACACCTCTTTTTTCGCACACCAGACCTGTCGCACACTTCACCAACGGCCTCTCACGAACACCCGAGTCCACAACAACCCCCAATCCGACTGAAGCTCCCCTCACATCATGTACATTTCCGATTATATCGCCACTCACCTTGGCACCTCTTCGTCGCACCTCTTCTGCCACCTGCAAACTCTTTATTTGGTTTGTGAGCAGCACATCATGAGTTGAGCACCGACCTTGTACATATTCCATCACCTCCTCCTTTATTTCCTTCTTAGTTTCTGTCCGTCTCTTCTTAATTTCACTCACCTCTTCTTCCACTTCCTCTAATTTTTGCTTCACCTCTTTTATTTCCCGGTGCGTCTCCTCAAGTTCGTCCTCTAAGGCTACCGTGACCGTCTCTATGTGCATCCTCACCTGCCGGTCCTTTGTCTCCATTACCTCTGTCACCTCGTCCAACCTCATTGTCAGTCCCTCACGTACCATCTGACATTGCCTCTGTGTCGCTATTGTCATTTTTAATTTCTTTTTGTGTCGCCTTTAACCCTCCTAGTACCGCAGTGTTCCTTTGAACCTGCTCCACTAACTCCGTTTGTCCCTCTGTCAGCTGTTCCACCTCCCCTGTCAGACCCTCTATTCCCCCTTGTAACCTCGCCGTATTAATCCTCACCTCTTTCTCTATACGCTTTTCGCCTCGCTTTACCTCCTCGCGTACCCCCGAGACCTCCTCACTTACACCTCGTCGTATCTCCTCTTTCATCTCCTCCATCTGGTTCCCCATCTGTTCGATTTCCCGGGCGGATTGCTCCGCTATTTCCCGCAGTTTGTCTTCCATCCTATTTTCTAACCCCATTAACCCATTTTTCACCCCCTCTAACTGATTCTCCTGGGCAGCCATTCTATTTTCCACCCCTGTTAACCCATTCTTTGCCTCTTTTATCCCGTTGTCTAACCCCTCAAATTTAGCTTCTAGCCGTTCCCCCATTTCTCCCATTTTGCCCCCAGTTCTCCCATTTTGCCCCCCATTTCACCCCCCAATCGCTCACTATCAGCCCTCGCTCCGTCCCTCATTACCCCCATTTGGTCCTCCAATCGCTCACTCTGAGCCTCCATCCGGTTCCCCATTTTGGCTTCTAATCGCTCCCCCTGAGCATCCATTTTTGCCATCATTTGAATCATAAAGACTCGCATGTACTCTGGCATCTCTGGCTCGGCTGCCGCGACCACGTGCGCAGCGCAATTTGATGCTGCTACGGTCACGGGCGCGGCAAAATTTGGTGCCGCTACACCCACGTGCGCGAGGACGCCATCTTGTGCGTCTGATACCCCCTCAACCACCTCCTCCATATACATTTCCCCGAGGTCCTGGGTCGATTCCACCCCGTCTATCTCTAGCTCACCCACCGGCATCCGATCGCCTTGACCAGCCATGGCGCGATTTCAAAATTCGGGTTTTGCTTTAAAACACAAATTTCCAACAGCTTGTAATTTTGAGCGCGTTAAGCGTGCTTCGGGCCTCGTATTTCACTCCCCGACACCAATTGTTACGGACGCGGTTAAAGATGTTATTTTGACCGAGCGGTGGTATTACCGCGACCGAACAGTTATTCCCCGACTAGAACCCGATTCCACCCAAACGTTGGCCGTATCGCACCTCAGCTGCTCAATATGGAAAACTCTAAAGCGACCGAATACAAAGAGGAAGAAGACGTACAGAAGAGTAATTGGATTTATTATTTACACATATAAGCAGGAAGAAAGCAATCACGTTTATTTACAGAAGATATTAGATACACAGTGCAACGCTAGCTTACCTACAGTCTTAATTAACCCAGGGACAGAACAAACAAGGACAGACTCACGCGGGGAATGATGATAGGACTGGCGGGAGATGGATGGCTTGCGGGATAGGGAGGTCCAACTGGTCCTGCAACCGATCGACTCGTTGGGCAGCCGCCGCCCCTTCGCGGCCCTGCTCCAAACTGCCGTCCAGGCCTCACGCTGCTGTGGCTGCAGTTTCGGTGGCTCCAGCTGCAGTAAATGCAGTTTCAGTGGCTCGAGCTGCAGTTCAACCCTGGACTTCTTCTCGTCTCTCGGTCAAAGCTCATCTCTCTTGGACCTCCTCTCGTCTCTCTGTAATGGTTCATCTCTTCTGGGAAACGCCCTAGCTGCGGGTTATATAGGCCCCGCCCCTCAACCTTGCGAACCTCCTCGATGTTTCTCTCCACACCCTCTCCAAGTCCAACCCCTTGTTCGTGGTTGGTTGAGTGGGGCTGACTCACTCCTCCCCTCTATGACGAGGTGGGGACCCGCCTTTCTTCCCCAACCCTGCCTCGTGGTCAATGGCGGATGAAGAGAAAACCGCCCAAAATGCAGTTGGCAATGCGAATGGCAATTGACGAAAAGGGGGAATGAAAGTTTTGGGAATGGGAATGAAGGGAATCTATCTCTTTCACTGGTGCAATGGAGTATTTCAATTAATGGGAGACACAGCCTTACCCTAAAACACATAATAAGATATAACTATCGAACAGGGGTATTCTATGATTGGCTGTGGTGTGGGTGCTCTATGGACTAATTATGGGACGCCCTTTGACCTTTACACAGCTCCGGAGGCAGGAGGCGCAGAATAACCAATATTAATAATAAAGCACAATCAAAAAAAATAGTCGTCATATCTGCAACAATATATATATATATATATATATATATATATATATATATATATATATATATATATATATATATATATATATATATATATATAATGAATTTGAGAATGGTGTTTTTTTTGTGTTGTAAAATATCACCCTCCTTTCTCCAGTTGTTGTGTGTAAAGGTCAAAGGTCGTTCCCGTAGTTATTTCATATACCACACGTAGCCAATCATATGTCCTTCGATACAGTTATCTCCTTATTCTATGTAGGTTAAGGCCTTGTCTTCCATGAATTAACACTCCATTGCACCAAAGTGGAATAAGGTAGATTCCCTGCACATCCCCCCTTTCGTCAATTGCCAACTGCACTTGGCGGTTGTCTGCAATTGCCGCCATTAAGCATGTGCTCTGTTCAGGGAAGAAAGGCGTAGCACCTCATCGTCATCAAAAGTTGGAGTCAGAGAGCCCTCAACCACCAATCAGCACCGCGGTGAGCGAACCGGTAGGCGTGCCCTCGTAGCCCGCGGCTTGATTCCAGGGAGGGCAATAAAAGGAGGAGTGAGGGACTGCTTTGAGATGAGGAAGGGATCCCCACGAGCAGATGCGTCAGGAAGAGAACCCGTCACGCAACACCCCCACGAGATACGAGAGAGAAGGCAGATGAACCGGTGGAGAGCACACGGCGCATGAGGCGGAGGAATCCCTGAAAGAGCAGCGGCACGCAGCAGCTTCAGCCACAGCAGCTTCGGGTTTCACCGGCAGTATCGACCGTGGCCGCGAAGGAACGCGCCGTGCGAGACCGATCAAGAGGGCGGCGGCTGCTCCCTCCCGGCCCAACCGTGCTTCAGTCCGAGCTGAACCTTCCTCTCCCTCCAGCCATCCACCTCCTGCCATTCCTGTCATCATCCCCCGTGTAAGTGTGCTCGTAGTCTGTCTTTGTGTGTCTTGTCCCTGGGTATAAGTAAGACTGCCATAGGTAAGCTAGCGTTGCACTGTCTCCTTGCTTCTGTCTGTCTTTTATTTTATTATCCTTCCTTCTTGCTTGGTTTCTTTGATTGTGTAAATAGTAGTAATAAATAGTATTCGTATTCCCAACCTTTTGCCTTTGTCTTCTTCTTCTTCTTCTCATCCGTCGTCTTTGTCTTTTCCAAATTGAATACCTGTTGCACGATTTGGCCAACGTTCAGGAATCGGGTCTAGTCATTGTTAATAGTTCGTGCCGCGGTTGCTTAAAACCGCTCGGCAATTAACATCTATCCGCGGTACGAACGGGGCTGCGCACCTGCCTTTCCGGAGGTCGCGGTACAGCGTCAGGGACCACGTCGGTCAGTCATATAAGCGAGGGGATTAATCCCCCCCTTGTTAAGTGGGGAAGGCCGACGTTGGATTCCGCAACAATATATATATATATATATATATATATAATTATATGTATATATATATATGTATATATATATATATATATATATATATATATATATATATATATATATATTTATATATATATATATATATATATTTATATATATATATATATATATATTTATATATATATATATATATATATATATTTTTTTTTATATATATATATATATATATATATATATATATATATATATATATATATATATATATATATATATATCTATATATATCTATATATATCAGATCCTCCAATGGAACAAACAAGAATGACAGCACTGTGGTTACAATTTGTGACAAAATCTGGTAACGGGCCGATTGGGAAACGCGCATGAAAAGCACTCAAAAGATGAAAGCGCGATTGGAAAACATTTAATGCCCTATTTACCTATTATAAGATTAACTCGACACCTCTCACCCATGACAGCCTCCGCCACGGTTATATCAGAACAAGCTGATTTGTCACATAGTCACGGATTGTTAAACCTCAATATAGGGCCGTTAAAAAATTAGGTAACTTTACTTTTTCAAGGAGCCGTGTACAGTGCCCGCTGCCGGGCTTGATGAAACCTTACTAATAATATTTATTCGACATATGCTTCGATTTTTCAGAGTCCCTAATTTGTGAGTAACACTTGACACAACCAAAGCCAATGGAAATATGACGCAACAAACCAGGGCAGTGTATTATCAGCAGAGGCCTACAGGCCTGATGGCTTATAGGCCCACCAGAAAACCAAGATGGCAGCCATATTGTTATGCTTGGGTGCAATAGTGGGTGGATCGAGTCAAGCGACAATGTGGGTGGGGTCCGACAGCTGTCCGCCAAATGGGTGCACGTTTCAAAAACCTACCCCCAACAAGAACAACAAGCCCTTGAAGACCTGGGACACGTCGCACGTAAAAAGAAAAATGAGCTTGTGAAATGATATTTCTAGAAAATGCTTTCGACAGCACCACCTAAACAGATATCAACAGCTGTTTCCATGTAAATAGTTGCTATGTTTGGATTTAAATGTTGCACATTATTTCGCATAGTCACCATCATGCTCTGAAATTAACTTGAAGGAAATAACTATTTTGCACTGAGAATGATTATTGCAATAAATTGTAATCAAACGACAGACCAAATACTGCAATGGAGTCATGAGAAGGAACCCAAATAAGTAAAGAGCAAAGATGGAGTCATCAGGAGGAACCTAGGTAGGATTCGGGTTTCAGCCGCTACTCCACAACCCTCAAACCCATCCGGGCGCAGCCAAGTGAACCTTACAGAAAACTTCTTGCAATAATTCACTTCTCCCTAGATAGATAGATAAAGGAAGAGAAATAAAGAGTAAAAGTAATAAAAGAAAAGAAAAAGCAAGAATTAGAATGAACTAGACCTGCCACTTTATAACTGCTGGCAGTGATGACCTGTTTCCTCTGCCTTCCCGCTTTCATACAACCCTGCTTTTACATTCTTTCTTTTTTTCTCATCAACTTATCCTTAGATGATGCTCAATAAATTAATTATAATTATAACCAGAGGTTTTTGACAGATGTATTACCCTCAAGACCTCTAATCTGTCCAATTACAGGAAAGTGTTGTAAGGGTAAGTGAGGATTTGTTTTTACAAGGATTATTGAGCAATGGAGTCTGTCATAAATAAAGTCTTGGAAGAAGTATATAAAGTACCAGCCTAACTGCAGTGGATTTCCCTTGCTCCAGGTGAGCCACCATCCGCCTATCTCGACCTGCCATTGTGAGTCCAGAAATTTCTGCTTTTGGCAAGGTAGGTTGCATGTCAAATGTACCTCAAATGTATTATTTGCATTCAACATCTCATTTGATCACTTCCATTATCTTTTTCGTCCTGCTTTTTTTGTCTACAAAATCAAGGCTCATGGAAGAGTGAGAAGACAGAATGGATCGGGATGCAACAAAACAAAAGGAAAAGTCGTAAGGGAGGGCAGGGTTGAGGGACAAAATAGAGGAATATGGACGAATGAGGGATGCGCAGAAGAATGAGGGGTGGGGAGGTGGGGATACACAGGTTGGAGAGATCAATACAGAAGCAATCAATCAGGAAAGAAAAACAAGGAATTTGGAAAGAGGTGAGCTTGGAGGAGAGGAGGGCTTTGATGGGGGTAGAAAATATGATTTTGGATTGGGGACAATCTGAGCTGTGTTGAAGACCTAGAGGGAAAATGAGATTGAAAAGAATATGGAATTGGTTCACCAGAGGTGTTGATGCTGGACCATGTGTGCCCTGCAGCATCCTGGGGGACACAGCACGGAAAGAGCAGAGGGTGCAAGACCAGAAAGGAGATGGTAGAAGACAGAAACTATTGACCCATCGGCGATGGTGAAGTGATTGACCCATACACTCAGCTTCATCACCGGAGATTCCAATAATCTTGAAGGCCTTGGTTTCCAGGGTGTCGAGCTGAGCAAGATGGTGTGGCAGGGGATCCAGGCCAGAGGGGAGAGCAGTACTCCATCAAGCTGTAGATGAATGCCTTGTTGGTGGATAGGAGTTCGAGTGTGCCAAGGAAGGACTTTGTACAACGGAGGATGCACAGTTGGCGGCTGGCTTTTACCCAAGAAAGATTATGGTTGATAGTGAGACCAAGGAGTTTGAATGCCCAAACTTCCGCCAGAGGGCTGTTTATAAAGTAAATTGGGGTGGGGGGTGGGGTTGGGAGGTGCCAGTTGGTCCTTTTGGAAAGAGGTAGTGAGTGTGAGATTTGTCAGGATTTGAAGCATATTCCAATTATGTGACCATGTTGTGATTTTGTCCGGTTCTGAAGAGAGGGAAGAGGCTGCAGCCTACCTGTAGAAGGACGAGTGACGTCACGGCAGAGGGTGGAGTCATCAGCACACAGATAAAGAGGATTTTCCAGTCAGAGAGACCAGCGATGATCAGGAAAGGACTGGGCCAAGAACACTGCCTGGGCACACTCCAGCCTTGACGGGGAGAGGAGATTAAAAGATTTCGTTAAGAGCCACATGTTGGCTACGAGAGTAGAGGAGGTCAGTTAGCCATGTGTGGAGTTGGCGTTGGATGCCATAGGCAGAGAGTTTGGAGAGTACGGCAGGATGCCAGACCTTATCGAAAGCACAAAATATGTCCAGAGAGATGGTCATGATCTCATGTGTGACATTGAGGGCCTCCATCCATTATTGGGAGAGTTGAAGCAGCATGCCCCAGGTGGAGTGACCTGGTCCGAATCCAAATTGGTGATCTGAGATGAGTTTTTTTTTTAGATTTTTTGAAGAGAGGAGGGAAAATAGAAAAATGTTGAGGAGGTATAAGTGAAATACCTGGGAAAGTAAAAACGAGGAACACAAAGATAAATAATTTTCACATTTTCTATCCGAGGTAAGACAAGCAACGATGCTGCGGTAGTCCTTTGACGATACAAAAAAGCTAATATATAGCACAAAAAATGTATGATTAACATGAAATATTGCACGGGATATAACAGCAACGGCTGGACGAAATATAACAATAAAAACATGACAAATACACTTCGGAAACCTTCGATTTAGTGAGGTGAAAACAGAGCTCAGATGTTCGCAAACACGTGAAAGAATCCCTGAGTGGGAGCTTCTGATTCCTCATGAAGCTTGTTATTATCTCCAAATTCCTCCTTGTTAAGCTTTTTGTTATGTGAGCTTTGGTATTGCGTATTTGTTTGAAGTGTGTCATGGACGGTGACAGGTTCACAGGAATGTCTTTGTTGTATTTGCGCAGATGTTCGGTGGAAAAACAAGTTTTGGGGCAAATCCATGGAGATAGTCCCCGAGGGCACGGTGCATCTCATGCTTCCGAAGTAAGTCTCAGGCAGGCCTCAAATGATGTCTGCTGCATACAAATAAGCCTACTCAAGCTGCATGTCATTGCTTAACAATGAACCCTATCTTGCCGCTCCTGAACTTTACATTATTTGGAAATCTCAATCTGGATCACTGTGCTCTTGATCATTTCATTCCTTACTCTGAAGGAAGAGTATGCATGAATGAATGAATGAATGATCGTTTTTTTTAAGGCCATTTTTCCCTGCTAGAGCGAGGGTTGGCCTTGCGGTCCCCATGAGCTCATGGTTCACTGTTTGAGGCAATGTTTTTATGGCCGGATGCCCTTCCTGACGCCAACCCTTGATCGCCTCTTACGATGCGCAGGGATACGGTGTACCTATTCTAAATCGGGGTACACACCGTCATCATTCACCCCAGCAAGCTGGTACCAAAAATTATGTGTTCTGTACTTGAAGGAAGAGTACAGAACACCTAATTTTTGGTGTGAATGGTTCCCTACCAAACAGCACGGTAGCTCACAGTTGGTGACAAGCTCGCCATTGAGCTTTGTAGTACGAGTTTGAATCCTGATAGTGTTAGACTAATCTAAATGCCGTGCTGATCGATGTTTATCAGCGTAATTAAAATCTGCAAAATTAAACTTCAAACGGGCAATAACGAAAGTGGAGTGAGTACAGAGAATGGAGAAGGCTGAGTGAGTGTGTGCAATGATGCGCGCAGAGCAAGTGCAGGCCTTCACAATGCCGGAGCGAGCGCAGGCAATGGCGAGGTCATGGCAAGCGCAGGCAGTGGCGAGGGCATAACAAGCGCAGGCAGTGGTGAGGGCAAGCAGTGGCGAGGGCATAGCAAGCGCAGGCAGTGGCAAGGGCAAAGCAAGCGCAGGCAGTGGCGAGGGCATAGCGAGCGCAGGCAATGGCGAGGGCATAGCGAGCGCAGGCAATGGGGAGGGCATAGCGAGCGCAGGCAATGGCGAGGGCAAAGCGAGCGCAGGCAATGGCGAGGGCATAGCGAGCGCAGGCAATGGCGAGGGCAACGCGAGCGCAGGCAATGTCAAGGGCATAGCGAGCGCAGGCAATGGCGAGGGCCTTGCGAGCGCAGGCAATGGTGAGGGCATAGCGAGCGCAGGCACTGGAGGGCAGAGTGAAGGTGGAGTGAGCAAAGGCGGTGGCAAGAGCAAAACGAGTGCAGGTAGTGGCGAGAGTGGAGATAGTGCAGGCAGTGGTCAGGGTGGAGATGTGCAGGCAGTGGCGACAGCAAACAAAGTGATAGACAGTGGCAAGGGAAGAACAAGTGCAGGCAGTTATGAAGGTGGAACAATTACAGGCAGTAATTTTCCATTCCTGTAAAATAATTAGAGGAAACGAAAATTTAAATAACATATACCAATTTCCATAGTTGAAATAAATATAGGGGAGTACAGTATTAGTGATTGGGTTTTGGGATTGGGGGTGATTGGGATTGGGAGTGAGGCATGATTTGGTGTTGATATTTATTGTGATGACTGCTATTAGCATTGCATATGGTACATGTTCGAGAGCCTTGATGGTGCTCGTTTCTGTCGATGCTGTTGCTGATGGCTCACCAATAAGTGATGAAACTGGTCCGGTGTATAATACGTCATGTAGCATTGGGATTCTCATCTATATGGTACTTGTGAATGTCCAGCTGAAGAGGAGCCCAGATGGGGATTGAAATGGCAAAGGCTTTACTTTGTGTAGCTTTTCTTAGTTTGTTTAGATAGTTTTTTCAACTGCAGGGGTGGGGGTTATATATATATATATATATATATATATATATATATATATATATATATGTATATATATATATATATATATATATATATATATATATATATATATATATATATATATACATTTATTCATTCATTCATTCATTCATTCATATATATATATGAATATATATATTGGCTTATATATTTTTATATATATGCCTGGTATATATATATATATATGAATATATATATATATGCCAACACCAGGTTAGGTGTTGGCTTCGCGGTGAGGGTGCCGGCTTGGGATCCTCGGATCCTGGGTTTGAATCCCGGTCGATCGCTGAATTAACGCCAGGGGGGTTGACTCAGCCTGTCATCCTTCTGAGGTCGGCAAATTGAGTACCAGCATGCTGGGATGAATGATCCCGCCCGGTGTGTACCCCGGTTTAGAATAGGTACACCGTATCCCTGCGCATCGTAAGAGGTGACCAAGGGTTGGCGTCAGGAAGGGCATCCGGCCATAAAAACATTGCCTCAAACAGGGAACCATGATTGTCATGGGGCCCGCAAGGCTAACCCCCGCTCTAGCTGGGAAAATGGCTTTAAAACGATCATTCATATATATATATATATATATATATATATATATATATATATATATATATATATATATATATATATATATATATATATATACATACATATATATATATATATATATATATATATATATATATATACATACATATATATATATATATATATATATATATATATATATATACATACATACATACATACATACATACACACACACACCACATGACCAAAAGTATGCAGACACCCCTTCTTTTTCTTTTCAGCAATGGGTGTGGCTTTTTCAGCCACACCCATTGCTGACAGGTATATATAATCGAGCACACAGCCATGCAATCTCCATAGATAAACATTAGCAGTAGAATGGGCCATACTGAAGAGCTCAGTGACTTTCAGCATGGCACCGTTATGGAATGCCACCTTTCCAACAACTCAGTTCGTCAAATTTCTGCCCTGCTCGAGCTGCCCCGGTCAACTGTAAGTGCTGTTATTGTGAAGTGGAAACGTCTGGGAGCAACGACAGATCAGCTGCGAAGTGGTAGACCACACAGGCTCACTTAATGGGACCGCCGAGTGCTAAAGCGCAGAACGCGTAAAAAATCGTCTGTCCTCGGTTGCAACACTCACTACCGAGTTCCAAACTGCCTCTGGAAGCAACGTCAGCACAACAACTGTTCGTCGGGAGCTTCATGAAATGGGTTTCCATGGTCGAGCAGCCACACACAAGCCTAAGATCACCATGCGCAATGCCAAGCGTTGACTGGAATGGTGTAAAGCTCGCCACCATTGGACTCTGGAGCAGTGGAAACGCGTTCTCTGGAGTGATGAATCGCGCTTCACCATCTGGCAGTCCGACGGCCAAACCTGGGTTTGGTGGATGCCAGGAGAACGCTACCTGCCCAAATGCATACTGCCAACTGTAAAGCTTGGTGGAGGAGGAATAATGTTCTGGGGATGTTTTCATGATTCGGGCTAGGCCCCTTAGTTCCAGTGAAGGGAAATCTTAATGCCACATGAAAGCCCGCTTGGAGTTTGAAAAAAAAGGACCTAAAGGACTCTCAGACAGTGAGAAACAAGATTATATGGGCTTTCATGTGCCTTTCACTGAGGAGAGGCTTCCGTCTGGCCACTCTGCCATAAATCCCAGTTCGGTGGAGTGTTGCAGTGATGGTTGTCCTTCTGGAAGTTTCTCCCATCTCCACACAGGATCTCTGGAGCTCAGCCAGAGTGACCATCGGGTTCTTGGTCACCTCTCTTGCCAAGGCCCTTCTCCCCCGAATGCTCAGTTTGGCCGGGCGGCCAGCTCTAGGAAGAGTCCTGGTTGTTCCAAGCTTCTTCCATTTAAGAATTATGGAGGCCACTGTGCTCTTGGGAACCTTCAACGCAGCAGAGATTTTTTTTGTAGACTTCCCCAAATCTGTGCCTCGACACAATCCTGTCTCTGAGCTCTGCAGGCAGTTCCTTCGACCTCATGGCTTGGTTTTTGCTCTGATATATGCATTGTCAGCTGTGAGACCTTATATCGACAGGTGTGTGCCTTTCCAAATCATGTCCAATCAATTGAATTTACCATAGGTGGACTCCAATCAAGGTGTAGAAACATCTCAAAGATGATGAAGAGAAATGGGAGGCACCTGAGCTAAATTTCAAGTGTCATAGCAAAGGGTCTGAATACTTATGTAAATGTGATATTTCTGTTTTTTCTTTTTAATAAATTTGCAAAACTTTCTAAAATCCTGTTTTCTCTTTGTCATTATGGGGTATTGAATGTAGGTTGATGAGGGAAAAAATGAATTTAAAAGATTTCAGCATAAGGCTGCAACATAAAAAAGGTGAAAAAAGTGAAGGGGTCTGAATACTTTCTAAATGCACTGTATATATATATATATATATATATATATATATATATATATATATATATATATATATATATATATATATATATATATATATATATATATTATATATATTATATATATATATATATATATATATATATATATATATATATATATATATATATATATATATAGACTCCCTCCCATGCTCTTCTAGCCAATATATATGGTGGCGGCCATCTTGGAATTTGACGTGGCGACCCAATTTTCAATAGTGTTCTTCCTTATGCCGTCCCGGTGTGTACCCTGGATAAGAATAGGTACACCGTATCCCTGCATGTCGTAAGAGACGACTAAGAGGGTTGGCGTCAGGAAGGCCATCCGGCCATAAAAAAAAAAACAAAAAAAAAACAAAAAAACATTGCCTCAAAAAGGGAACCATGACAATTACAACTACATATGGGCAGGGTACAGCCCGAAGTGGAGATCGGTTTCTGAGGTTTGGGACATGGAATGTAGGGACAATGACAGGGAGATCAGGAGAAGTGGTGGAAGTATTGGTCAGAAGAAGAGTGGACATATGTTGTGTGCAAGAGACGAGATGGAAGGGAAGTGGTGTGAGAATGGTGAAGGGTAGGCAGGGACAGAAATACAAGTTTGTGTGGCAAGGGTGCCCGGAGGGCGTGAATGGTGTTGGTGTCCTGTTTTCTGAGGAGTTTGTAGACAGTGCGGTGAGTGTGACTAGAGAGTGATAGGTTGATGATGGTGAAAATGATGATTGGAAAGCTCTTGGTGAACGTCATCTCGGGATATGCTCCGCAGGTTGGTCGAAGCGATGAAGAAAAGGACAAGTTCTGGTGTGCGATAGAGAAGCTGATGGAAAACGTGAAAGATGAGGAAGTTGTTGTGGTAGGAGGAGACCTAAATGGACATGTGGGAAGGAGTATGGACGGTTTTGACGGAGTTCATGGGGGTTACGGATATGGTGTGAGAAATGGAGAAGGTGAAAGGATTTTGGAGTTTGCTGATGGAGCTGATTTGTTGATTTGTAATACTCAGTTCCAGAAAGAGGATAATAAGCTTGTTACATACACGTCAGGTGGGTCGACGACAACCGTTGACTACCTGATGGTGCGTAGGCGAGATAGCGGGCACCTCCGGGACACAAAGGTGATCCCAGGGGAGGAGGCTGTTTCACAGCACCACTTGGTTGTCTGCGACGTAAGGGTGAAAGGTGCGAGGAGAGCTCGGCGGGTGAAGTACCAACCGAGAATGAAGGTGTGGAGGTTGAAAGAGGTGACAGTAAGGGAGGCATTAAAAGAGAGGCTGAGTAGGGTCGAGGATGATGTGGTTGAGCTTGAAAGTGGTTGGATGTCAATGAAAGCTTGCCTGTTGGGAGCCGTTGGTGAGGTATGTGGATTGACAAAAGGACCACCGAGGCACTCGGAAACATGGTGGTGGGATGATGAAGTTGGAAAGAGGATTGACGAGAAGAGGAAGAAGTTCAAGGAGTGGCAGAAGGCGAAGGGTACGGGAGCAGAAACAGCAGAGCATGAAAGTTATAAGGCAGCCAAGAAGGCTGCAAAGAAAGAGGTAGCAAAGGCGCAGGAGGCATGTAGGAAAATGTTCGGAGAACGCTTGGATTCGGAAGAGGGTCAGAAAGCAGTATTCAGGATTGCAAAGCAGATAGCGAAAGAGAGGTGTGATGTGATGGGGGTGAGTTGCTTGAAGGATGAAGTGGGACAAATCGTTGTCGACCCAGATGGAATTAAAGGAAGATGGAAAAGATATATGGAAATGCTGTTGAATACAGAGAATGAATGGGATGGCAACATAGAGAGTAACCCTGTTTTACGACCGGCAGAGAAGATAACTGAGAAGGAAGTTGAGGAAGCGATAAAAGCAATGAAGGGTAGAAAAGCGGGAGGGCCGACGGGAGTTGTGGGAGATATGTTGAAGGCAGCAGGAAGTTGGGGTGTGAAGAGAATGACAGAGATCTGTAATCTGGTGGTGAAAGAAGGCCGCATTCCAGTGGATTGGGAACTGAGTACCCTCATCCCTCTATACAAGGGGAAAGGTGACCCTCTGGAGTGTGGCTCGTACCGAGCGATAAAGTTATTGGAGCATGGAATGAAGGTATTGGAAAGGGTGTTGGAGAGGAGGATAACGAAGAAAGTGAAGATCGACGAAATGCAGTTTGGATTCATGCCAGGAAGAGGAACGACAGACGCGCTTTTCATTGTGAGGCAGTTGCAGGAGAAGTACATGGAGAAGAGGAAGAAGTTGTTTCTTGGGTTTGTTGATCTGGAGAAAGCATTCGATAGGGTACCACGCAAAGTATTGACATGGGCATTGAGGAAGTTAGGAGTGGAGGAATGGTTGATCAGAGTAGTGATGGCAATGTACAAAAGAGCGCGCACAGCTGTAAGGACGAAGGACGGGAACAGTGGTGAGTTTGAGGTGAAGGTGGGAGTGCATCAGGGGTCGGTACTAAGTCCATTACTATTTGTAGCTGTGATGGAGGTGCTGGCTCAGAACATAAAGGAGGGTTTACCGTGGGAGTTGTTGTATGCAGATGATCTGGTGTTGATTGCGGAAAGTATGGATGGACTGAAGGAAAAGATGAACACGTGGAAGGAATGTATGGAGACAAAAGGTCTGAAGGTGAATATCGGAAAGACGAAGGTGATGGCAAGTGGTAAAGCATGTGGTGAGGTGGAAAGAACTGGGAAGTGGCCCTGTGCTGTGTGTAGGAAGGGTGTCGGAGTGAACTCCATTCAATGTACAATGTGCGCTGAGTGGGTTCATCAAAAATGTTGTGGTCTGAGAGGGTCATTAACCAGTGTGGCAGCTACATTCAAATGTAAGGTGTGCACAGAGGGAGCTGCAGATGGAGGAAATGTTGAGTTGGATCTTGGAGACGGCGTGAAGCTGGAAGGTGTGAAAACATTTTGCTACTTCGGAGACATGCTGAATGGAGAAGGTGGATCAGACTCGGCAACGGTTGCTCGAGTGAGATGTGCATGGAAGAAGTTTCGGGAACTGGGTGGCGTGCTGATGATGAGGGGAGTGTCGTTGAAGCTGAAGGGAAAGGTGTATGCTGCATGTGTGAGAAGTGTTATGATTTATGGGAGCGAGACATGGGTAATGAACGTAGAGCAGCAACGAAGGTTGGAAAGGGTGGAAATGCGAATGGTTCGGTGGATGTGTGGAGTATCGTTGAGAGAGAGGAAGACAAATGATGAATTGCGAAAGATGATGGGAATAGAGCCTGTGATTGATGCTGTGAAGAGGAACAGGTTGAGATGGTTTGGTCATGTGTTGAGGAAGGATGAAAGTGACTGGTTGAGAAGAGTGATGGAAATGAATGTAGAAGGAAGCAGAGGACGGGGAAGACCGAAAAAGACTTGGCTAAAGATGGTGGAAGAAGAAATGCGGGCAAGGGGGTTAACAAGGAGAGATGCAGAAAATAGGGCAAAATGGAGAAGATTGTCATGGGGACCGCAAGGCTAACCCCCGCTCTAGCAGGGAAAATGCCCTTTAAAATGCATGTTGTTGTTGTCTTATGCCGAGATACACCCCACACCAAATTAGAAGTTGGTACTTCGCTTATTTTTCAAGATATTCATCTCACAAGGTTCAGACATACATGGCGGCGGCCATCTTGGATTTTGACGTAGCGACCCAATAGCTGTGTAACCACAACCATGAAGGCTGCACAAGATAAGCCTTTTGCTGTTTCAAACTCTTCCCAGAGTTACTCCACAGCTGCAACAACATTTACATATAGCACATACAAGATAAACCCAATGGGATACCCCCTCGGATGTCAGATCGATTTCATTGCTTATTGGTGTATCTCAGCGACAGCACAGACAGAAACGTGTACCATCGAGGAGCCCAAGCATGTACCACATGCAAACATCAAGCAGTCAACCTACAAATGAAAAACAAAGACATACTCTTTGTTTTCATCTCATCCATTTATGCAGCTTTCTACGGCTAAAAGAGCATGGGAGGAGTGAATTTATTCATTTAATCTTAGCCTTCTGGGGTCACTGATTAGGTGAGTGATGTGGGTGGATGGCAGCCAGTGACACACACACACACACACACACACACACACACACACACACACACACACACACACACACACACACACACGCGCGCTAATTTCGTGAACACTGGGAGAAAGACAAAAGAGCAGGGAAATTTCAAAAAGTTGGAAAAATAGGGGATAGTCAAAGAAAGATCACTGGAATGGCTAAGAGGAGGTCAGCTCAACTGGGATGGAGAATGAATAATATTATTAATGCCCAAGACCAAGGACGCTACACTAATGGCTTTAGGACGCTGGCAGGACTGAGAATCGGAGAAGTGTAGGTTCTTTTTTTCTTTTTTTGTATACTGAATCGAGGCTTGTGAAAGAGCTAACATTTATTTCACAAACAAATCAACCAGACAAACAAAATATACAAAAAGAGGGAGCAGAAGACAAGATGGGGAGAGAAGGGGAAGCACACAACCACAACATTTGAGAGCAGGGAGAAGTGTGGGAGGGAGAGGGCTTGGGGGGAGGAGGTGTGGGAAGGGGGGGGTGGGGGGGGGGGGAGAGGTATAAAACACAAGGGGACCGAAATTAGCGGGAGTAGAAAAGATCAAGGTTTTGGATGGGGGAGGATAAGAGATGGTGGTGAACAGCTGTTTTAAAGACCTGGAGGGTAGTGGGATTGAAGAGAGTGAGGGAGTTTGTTCCAGAGGTGGGAGAAAAGAGGAATGAAGGAGTGAAGGTGAGCAGAAAGTCTTGATTTTGGCAGTTTAACCATAAGAGGGTTGCAGGCAGATCTTGTGCGACCTGTAGGAATATTTGGGGGACAGAGCCCGAGAGAGAGCTGAGGGGGGCAAGGCCAGAGAGAGTCGGTAAGAGACGGAAAGGACACCAACCTGCTGCGGTGAGTGAGTGAAAGGCCCTTGGGAGTTAGCTTCATCGCTGGAGATTCAATGATTCTGAACGCTTTGGTTTCAACAGCGTGAAGACGAGCTAGGTGTGAGGCAGAAGCACCAGACCAGAGGGGAGAGCAGTATTCCATAGAGCTGCGGATGAAAGCCTTGTATGTGGTGAGGAGCTCAGGTGTGCCAAGGAAGGACTTCGCACGACAGAGGATGCCCAGTCGGCGACTGGCTTTGGAGGCCAGATTTGAAATGTGGTTTTCCCAGGAAAGATCATGGCAAATAGTGAGACCCAAAAGCTTGAGTGACAGAACTTCTTGGAGAGGATTATTCAGAAAGTGGATGGGAGGGTTGTCCAGTCGGTCCCTTCCGGAGAGACATCGTAAGAGTGTGAGATTTATCAGGATTGAAAGACATGTTCCATTTGTTTTCCCAGTCTGTGATTTTGTCCAGGTCTGCAGAGAGTGAGGAGGCTGCAGACTGCCGATCTGAGGGATGAGGAATGGAGCGACAGAGAGTCGAGTCATCAGCAAAGAGATAGAGAGGATTTTCAAGAGAGTCAGAGAGATCATTAATGAAGACCAGAAAAAGCACAGGGCCCAGAACACTACCTTGGGGAACTCCAGCCTGAACAGGAAGAGGAGATGAGAGAAACCCATTCAGGGCCACACGTTGACTACGACCAGAGAGGAAGTCCGCCAGCCATGCGTGGAGATTTCCATGGATACCAAAGGAGGAGAGTTTGGTGAGCAGAGCAGGGTGCCAGACCGTATCGAAGGCACGTGAAATGTCAAGGGAGACAGCTCTAATTTCCTGTTTGGCGTTGAGGACCTCCATCCATTGTTGAGAAAGCAGAAGCAGCATGCCCAGAGTAGAGTGACCAGGTCTGAAACCAAATTGATGATCAGAGATCAAGCCATTGGAGAAGAGGAAAGATTTCATATCTGAAGCAATGATGGATTCCATGACTTTGCTGATAATTGGGAGAAGGCTGATTGGTCTGTAGTTGCTAGGATCTGTTTTTGCACCTTTTTTGTGCAAAGCAGGGTGATGTTGGCTGATTTCCAAGCAGATGGCAGGTGACCTTGAGCAAAAGAGAGGGTGAAGAGAACAGAAAGAGGGAGTGAAAGAGCGGAAGAACATGATTTTAGGACCCGTGTGCTGATGCCGCAAGGTAGAAACAGAATGCACGAGTCACCTCCTATCGGGAAGTAAAAAACTCATGTCAGAGCAGTTGTGCACCCAAAGGCACAACAAGGTATGCAGAGTAATTCACTGGCACATTCGCAGAAATTTCAATGTCCCAGTTCCACAAAACTCATGGAAACATGAACCAAAAGTAATCATTGAAAACAAGGACATAATGCTCTCATATGACCGGATGATACCATCCAGCATGAACATAGAAAACGAGCCATTGCGACCAGACATAGTACTCAGGAACAAAAAGGAAAAGACAGCATTGCTGATTGAGACATCAGTACCCAGCGATTTTGGCCTAAAAAACGCAGAAATCAGGAAATTGACCAAATATCAAGACCTCAAGAATGAAGTGAAAAGATCCTAGAAGCTGACGAGTGCCGAAATTGTACCGGTGATAATTGGGGCAATGGGAATGATAAAGAAGAACCTTCCAGAGATCTTAAAAGCATCCCTAGGAACATTGCCACAAACGAACTACAGATGGAGGCTGCACGAGGCTCAGTGAGGATCCTAAAAAGAGCCCTTGGAACAAAACTCGATGAACACAACTTCACAACTTGAATCACAATCTTTCACCAAAGCGGGGGTGGATACTTCGAGTCTTTGGAGGACTCCGTTCCACCTTCTAAATCCCAAATTATGGAGATAACAAACAACACACACACACACTAAAACTTGCATCATCAAATTTGTTCATCCATCCTCTCCTATTTGTGATGTCCCTGATCCCATTAAAATGATACATGCACCTTCCATCTGTCTCCCATTCACCACTCTATTTGTTTTCATTTTGTGCAGATATGGGGACCACTATTCTTGAACAAAGTTTGCTTCCTGTGTTCATAACATCTTGGCAGGCCAGCGGTGGATTGAGCATTATGGAGAAATCAACATCATTAACCACAATGACAAGTCATGGTCACTGCAAACTGTCCTTTTTGAAGGTACAGAAGAATCCACTTGTGCCATTGCACGAACATCTGTCATTTGTGTAAAATATTTAATTTCATAAAACACACGTGTGTATGTGTGTGTGTGTGTGTGTATGTGTGTGTGTGTTTGTGTCCTTGTGTCCCCCCACACCCCTGTGGGTGATCCACTACCTGGTGCAGTGTGCGTGATGTGGGGAGTGAGAGGATTTGAGCTTTGAAGTCACATTTTACATGGATGTAATCACACATTTCAAACTGCATTTCCCATGTGCACGCACATGCATTCACATGTTATCAGATGTAAATACATTGTGTAGATTACATCATTTGTGGATCTGATAAATTGCCAGTAACCAGTTTGTAAAACTGAATGTGCAACATCTAAATTAAGACGTTCATGCCCGTGGGATTCGCACAGGTGACCCCACTAGTATTATAATATTACACACACACACACACACACACACACTCACTAGTCGGCAGATAATTTAATATTACCTTTCATATCGCAACAAAGGCCCAGGCACCATAGAGCGATTTTTAAAAATCCAATTTTTTTTCTTTCAGAAAATGCTTTTTTCAAAACTTTCAATATTTTGCCTAAAACACTCACCGGCACTCACTGATGAACCTCTGAAAGTTTGATGAAGATCTGCTAATCCATCTCTGAGAAAATGGTGACACACACACAGACAGACAAATGTCTCTCTTGTAGTATAGATTCGTGAAATGGATGCTGGTGAATGTGCACCTTTATGTTTCTGGGTTAAGGTTTGGTGATCTATAAATATGGTGCCATTCATGAAGAAGAAGACAAAGATGTACCACCAACCTTAATCGCTTCCGAAAGAGGTTTATTTGTATTTAAATGTCTGGGAATTGCTTTGTATTTATTTGTACGTATGTGCGCTTGAATATAACTGTCATTCATCAAAAAGGGTTGGGCAATAAGTACAGAGCAAATAAAAAAGGGGAAATCCGAAAAAAAATTGAACGTTTTTATTTTATTTTATTTTCAAAAAACGTTTCGCCCAAAACATTCCCCGGCAGTCACCGATGAACCTCTGAAAGTTTGATGAAGATCTGTTCATGTTCAGCCCTCTGTGAGAAAAATGGCGACAGACAGACAAACAGCTCGCTCTCTTATAGTTTTGATTGGGTGTAGATCAGTGACAAAAATAAATAAATCTCAATTTGATCCATTTTAAATTCAGGCTGTAACACAAAAAATGTGAAAAAGTCAAAAGGGGTGTGAATACTTTCTGAAGGCACTTGCAGGTACTGTATGTTGAACCGCTCCTCCCCTCCTCAAATTTCCAATTATTATTCGTTCCTGTGAGTTTGCTTCTGTAGCCAACTTTTCCAGCTTCCGCACCCTCCCCTACCCCTCATTCTTACCTGCATCCCCTTCTTTACCCGCATTACCTCTTACCTGCATCCCCTTGTTTGTCTGTCTCCATCTTGTGTTTTCCCTCGGCCCTTCAGTTTTATTTTTTTTTGCTTGTTGTGTACACAGAGTAGTACTAGTACAGTAAATGGATGAGGATGCAACAGGACAAAAGGAACAGCGGAGAAATGGGAGAAACACAAGGGTACAGAAGGAAAGTCTCAGGAGGTATAAGACTGGAAATTTGGAAGGAGGAGGAATTGGGATGGGAGGGAAGAAGGAGATTGAAAGGAATGAGAATATCAGTTGGTGGTTCTCCTCCTCTTTCTGCTGTTCCTTTTCTTCTGCTGTGTCCTGATACGTTCGGTATTCTTGCTTCTCCATGAGCCTGGAGACAAAAAAACGATATTGTGCTTCGAGAACATTTTGGCTCACAAGTTGATTCCTGTTCACACCGATTCCTCTTGCCAGGCCAGTTATTGGAGCTCCAATTGTAATGAGGTTCATGGGTCTGTGTATAACAAAGATGGCAAAGTGCTGCACCATCTCTTCGGAAAGTGGAACGAGGGGATCCACTGTGGTACCCAGCGGACAGCCAAGTGTGTCTGGAGACCAGGTACGTCATTGGTGTGAAATAATGACTTTTCCATGTTGAAATGTTTGTGCGTTTCTTTTCCTGCAGTGCTTATGCACCTCTGATTTCTCAAATTTCTTGTTACCTCTGCATTTATCAGACCTTGCGATGCCGAATTACGCCTCCATCCTTCTTGGAAAGCACATTGTTTTCCGATTGTTTAACTGCACTCCATAAATCGTTGTGTTAAACTACGCTACATTTCAATCCACCTTTATTACTCTTGCCAGAAAAAGGGGTATTGCACGTGGGTCCGTCGGTGTCTGTTTGTTTATTTGTGGGAGTGTGATAACTCACAAACACTTTCAGCTATCTTCGTCAAACTTTACCAGAGCATTTCGAAGGGAAAAAAAACGTGAGGATGTCAATTTTTTTTTTTTACTATATAGGTCAAAGGTCAAGGTTCCTTTGTTTGTCCGGCGATATCTCAGCCATCCTTTGAGCTAGGAAGCTGAAATTTGGGCACAATAGTGAACAAGCGGTTTGGCCAAAATTATATATTTTGATTAATTAATTATATAAAATTAATTTAATAATTAATTATATAAAATTATATAAAATTATATAAAATTATAAAATATAAAATTAAGATTAATTATATAAATAAAAGTGATTAATAATAATTATATAATTAATAAAATTATATAAAATCAATTGATTGATTAATTACTTCTTTACTATCGATTTATTAAGTACTTATTTATTTTCTCTCATCTGGGAAATATCTCAGCCATCCTTTGAGCTAGGAAGCTGAAATTTGGGCACAATCGTGAACAAGCGGTTTGGCCAAAATTATATATTTGGATTAATTAATTATATAAAATTAATTTAATAATTAATTATATAAAATTATAAAATATAAAATTAAGATTAATTATATAAATAAAAGTGATTAATAATAATTATATAATTAATAAAATTATATAAAATCAATTGATTGATTAATTACTTCTTTACTATCGATTTATTAAGTACTGTACTTATTTATTTTCTCTCATCTGGGAAATATCTCAGGCACCTTTTGAGCTAGGAAGCTGAAATTTGGACACAACAGTAACAAAATGATTTGGCTGTAAAAGGTATTTTTGATTCATCGACTAGTCAATTAATTATTTAATTACTCACTTTTCAAAAAGTTACAGATTCGCATGAAACAGTGGTGGTTTAGGTATGTTATTAGCCAATTGAGTAAGAAATTAATTATTTTACAATTATTACTTATTTATTTTAAGTACACAATCAATTATTGATATTGAGCTGTCATCTAGATTTTCATCATAACTGTCAGCCTGACCGACATCCTTTATTGTTTGTCTGTCTGTCTGTTTGTCTGCACAGAACGTGAGTATACTTTTCTCTTCAACCTTTGGTACGACTGCCAATACATTTTTAATATCGAAGCCTCTCCTCCTGTATAATTTTCTAATGATAATTATGATGCTATAGGTCACATGGAGCAGGAGCAATCTTGGAAAAACCAAAAAACATGCACCTCCATATTTCTGAAATCGCTCCATGGAAATTGTTTTAAACATGGCTTCATTATGATGTCATAATTAGCTTAGACAAGTAGAACACTTGATCCGATCAGTTTGAAATTTTTTTAACATGATCTACACAATAATTGTATGGGAGAATTAAATTGATGACGTCATCGGTCATGTGGTTCGACAGCCATATTGCATTGAACATATATCTACGTCATCAATAAACCACACAAACACAGCAGCTAACAAAGACCACACAAAATACACCACACAAACACATCCTGGCGAGGGTCTGCAATGTCTGATTGCTCTTTCTTGTTTTATTCTTGTTCCAGGGACACTGCCAGCTGAGCATGAGCTTTACTATGGCTTCACCCGCTTTGCCATTGAGCTGAATGAAATGGATCCAGCCACTAAAACCTTATTGCCACCTACAGATACACGCTTTCGACCTGACCAGAGGTATTTGGGATACATTGGTAATCATGTGCTCCATTTTATCCTGAGAAGTCTTGGCTTAGAATCGACAAGGAGAATGGAAGAAAATAGCAGGGACAATCTTAGTTCATGGTACGCACCATTCTTTTGAAGAGAAGCATCTCGTGCTTTAAAAGTGTTGTATCAGAAGCAATTGTCTTTCATACTTTAGTTTTCTTTTCTTGAAAGGAAAGGTTTGTGCTGTCAACTATTCCCATTACAAACCCCAAGGTGCTGCCACCTACATACTGAAAGATACCCCTCAGTCGTAAACCAATAAAGGTGACATCTGTTGTTGCGCATCTTTACCTCCGCCACCGAAGGAGGACGGAAGTTACGTTTTAACTCCCGTTTGTCTGCGAGCAGGATGTCTCATAAAGTTATGAATGGATTTGGACGAAATTTGGTGGACAGGTTGGGTGTGTGACAAGGACAAGTGATTAGATTTTGGTTCAGGTCCGAATCCAGATCCGGCCTATCAGTGGGATACAAAACATAAATTGTTCAGCCTGGTGGAGGTATACGCTCTACCGAGTGCCGTTATAGTTTAATATGCCATCAATGGATGGCTATTTTGCCCTTCTTTTACCAGCTGACAATTAAAATCATATTGGCCGGAATGCTTCCCGATGCGAGGGTCATCCTAATTTTTGTCCCCCGTCGCACCGCGGAGCGAAAGGGGGATTATGGTTTTCCCCTCCGTCTGTGTGTCCGTCCTTGCGGGCGTGCGTGCATGTGTGCGTGCGTGCGTAAGCGAAGGACCGCATTCAAATTTGGTGTGTGGGTGCAACCCACGTCAAAATCCAAGATGGCCGCCGCCATGTATGTCTGATGCCATGTATGTCTGAACCTTGTGAGCGGAATATCCTGAAAAATAAGCGAAGTACCAACTTCTAATCTGGTGTGTGGGTGTATCTAGGCATTATGAAGAACGCTATTGAAAATTGGGTCGCCACGTCAAAATCCAAGATGGCCGCCTCCATGTATGTCTAAACCTTGTGAGCGAAATATCATATCATAGCATATTTTCTACGTCCTCCACTTTGTCAACTCACATCACTCCCCCGACGGGGGACCTAGGCATAACGCTTGTTTTAACTTATCTTGTAATGCAATAAATCAAAGCTATAAATAAATTAAAATTTTCCCTGCATTTTGTGGTTATTTAAACATCGTATTGCAGATTATTTATGAATTTTTTTTTTTTGTCGTCCTCTCATGCCAGATAATTTAACCTTGATGGATAATGTGACCATGATGAATGAATGAATGATCGTTTTAAGGCCATTTTCCCCGCTAGAGCGGGGGTTAGCCTTGCGGGCCCCATGACAATCATGGTTCCATGTTTGAGGCAATGTTTTTATGGCCGGATGCCTTTCCTGACGCCAACCCTTGGTCACGCTCTTACGATGCGCAGGGATACGGTGTAGCTATTCTAAATCGGGGTACACACCGTGATCATTCATCCCAGCAAGGTGGTACTCAATTTGCCGACCTCGGAAGGATGACGGCCTGAGTCAGCCCCCCTGGCGTTAATTCAGCGATTGACCGGGATAAGAACCCAGGATCCTAGGATTCCAAGCCGGCACCCTCACCGCTAAGCCAACACCTAACCTGGTGTTGGCATATATATATATATATATATATATATATATATATATATATATATATATATATATATATATATATATATATATATATATATATATATATATATATATATATATATATATATATATATATATCTATACCTATCTATCTATATATATATATATATATATATATATATATATATATATATATATATATATATATATATGTATATATATATATATATATATATATATATATATATATATATATATATTGTTGCGGACGCGGTTAAAGATGTTATTTACCGAGCGGTGGTGTAACCGCGACCGAACAGTTATTCCCCGACTAATACCCGATTTGCCCCAAACTTTGGCCGGATCGCGCCGCGGCTACTCAATGAGGGAAAAGACTGAAACGACGAATGCAAAGAGGAAGACGAAGGCAAAGAAAGGTTTGGAAATACTACTAAATTTATTTACTATTTACACACATAAGCAAAAAGAAAGCAGTCACGTTTATTTACAAGCACATAAGACGCAGGTGACACAGTGAAAATACTAGCTTACCTACAGTCTTAATTAACCCAGGACAGAACAAACAAAAGACAGACTCACGCGGGGAATGACAGGAATGGCAGGAGGTGGATGGCTGGAGGTGAATGCTTGGTGGAGCCAACGCGGAGCTTGGTGGAGCTTTGGTGGAGGTGAACGCTTGGTGGAGCCAACGCGGAGCTTGGTGGAGCCTTGGTGGAGGTGAACGCTTGGTGGAGCCAACGCGGAGCTTGCTGGAGCCTTGGTGGAGGTGAACGCTTGGTGGAGCCAACGCGGAGCTTGGTGGGGGATTGGTGTGACGGGTTCTCTCTCCTTCCCTCACAAGCTTCAGGACTCTTTCTCTCTCTTTCTTAGTCCCACCCAGTCCAACAACTTCCTCTCTTGCTTAGTCCAACTCAAGGCCTTTCTGTCTTCTGATCTCCTCCCTCCTCGACTCTACTCAAAGCGCATCTCCTTTCGGAAACGCCCCGCCGTGGGTTATATAGGCCCCGCCCCTCAACCTTTGCGAACCTCCCCCAAACGTTCTCTCTCCGCCCTCTAAAGCCAACCCCTCGTTCTGGGTTGGTCGGCAAGGGCTGGTTCACTCCTCCCCTCTATGACGAGGTGGGGACCCGCCTTTCTTCCCCAACCCTGCCTCGTGGTCAATGGCGGATGAAGGGAAAACTGCCCAAAATGCAGTTGGCAATTGGAAGGGAGGTAATTGGCAATGGGAATGGACGTTTTGGGAGTGGGAATGAAGTTTTGGGAGTGGGAATGAAGGGAATCTATCTCTTTCACTGGTGCAATGGAGTATTTCAATTAATGGGAGACACAGCCTTACCCTAAAACACAGAATAAGATATAACTATCGAACAGGGGTATTCTATTATTGGCTGACGTGTATGCTTGTGGACTAATTATGGGACGCCCTTTTGACCTTTACACAGCTCCGGAGGCAGGAGGCGCAGAATAACCAATAATAATAATAATAAAGCACACAATCAAAAAAACAGTCCTCATATCCGCAACACTGCACCCTCCTCCTCTTAGGCACGGCCCGGGCCTACAACTTTTATTTAGTGTGACACGTAGGTGTAGTTCCCTCTGCTTTTAACCTGACCCTGAGTGCGACAGTTTTTAAAACATAAATAAATGTGTCCCGCTGCTCCATTGCACCCTGCCTAACAGACTTACGCCCACAGTTAACCGAATTGCGGAATGGTCTTCAAACTACACACTGACGGTGGGGAGCATTATTTACAATGACTCTGCTTTTATTTACAACACTAACCCAGGACCTGTAATTGTTCTTTCTGGGGGGGAGACAGTCTGCTCTGCATCAATGCACCATTAAAGCACCTAAAAATGCACCAATACACACCCAAGCACCAATCGGTGCAGTCACCATTGTTCAAGAAAATAAAACCAACAACCCCTAACCCTGCAGGTGATCTCTTGCTCTTCGGCTCCCTCTGCTGGTTATTATTATTTGTTCTTCCAGATGTTGTCATTCTTTCATTTTCTTACTGGCGGCCTATTTGCAATAAAGTGTGCCCAATGTGTCCTTTTTATTTTCTTTTATTTATGGCCCACAGGGCCGACTACGTGTGGTTCACCTGTGGGGCATCGGTGCCCTGTGGCCAAGGTCCGCCAGCAAGATTTCGGGCCCTCATGGCCGGTTCCAGCAGAGGGGCCATGCCCCAACCCATGGGGTCCATCAGTGGTGCTCGGCCACAGGCATGTGGTCCATAATGTGGTGCATCGATGCAGATAGCTGGTTCTGGGAATTTCGGGCGCACAATGGCCGACCCACGCACGCTCCCCTCGGTGCCCAATGGCGCACAGGTCATGTGGGAGACAAAAGAGACAAATGAGCGAGGGGTAAGGTCACAAGGGTACACATCAATAAGGCAATGCAAGGCGAAATGCGTACGGAGGGCGAAGTGAGAAAGCTCGTCCCTACCGTACGTAACCCCCCTGTCACCTACACTACCCTTGCCCTTACCCCATATGTACAAAAATCTACACATTTACCAATCCGTCGCTACCGTCCCGTCTTCCCCATATTTCCCATTCCAAATTCGTCTCCACAATCCCTCTACTTCAAAATTTGCCATCACCCAATTCGTCATCAATCCTCATAAGGAGGAAGAGATGGAACATCAAGCACAATGTCACACCCACGTCATGATGCGTCTCACAATCCAAAACATTTGCATCAAAAATAATTAAACATGGCATGGTGTGGAGTACCTGTCACCTCAGGTGAGTGGATGCAGATGGTGCGAGGAGACTCCAATCCTAACTATCCTCTAAATGACATTAACACACTTTACACTACCCGGGGTCTCTCCCTGCCAATCCATTGGCCAACTTACACTATGGGTTCTAAAAACCAAATTCCCATTGACCAAACTGTGGTGCTTCTCAATTTGGGGTCTCACTCCCCCGATTCATCTCCTGGTGCCCTTGCACAATTTCTGGGCTGTGACGTGTAGCTCTCCCAGCAGGTCTACCCACCTGCACACCTCCACCACTGCAGTTGCCACCCGAGCTTACCTAGCTCCTCACCCTAACCTATCTAACTGGGGAAGGCCCCTCCTGGCTCTGTCACCCCTTGGTGCCCTCTGGCACTGGGCTACCCGGGTCCGTCCTCCGGATCCTCGGGCCCCATCCACAACTACCGGCTCCCAGAGCCCACCTGCGGCCTCACCTGGACGACATCCTCACAGTGGTGGAGTGCCCAAACCAACTACACACACTAACAGGCCACACGCCCAGCCATTTCCACAACACTAATGCACCCATCCAAACATCATTCTTCCACTCGCACCACAGATGCCAATATCCAACCACAATTTACCTATACCCTCTACCTAACACTTACACTACCCGCCCCGGGTATCCGTGATGGGGGTCCACTCTTCCCCCATTCACACCTTCGCACCATCCACTCCACTCCATTGTTTCCACCATACTCACTCCACGACCATCCATTCCAATACTCCAGATAATCCACACTACCATTTATTCCACACAACCATTCTCCATACCTGTTGTTGCACACCTGTGCACTCACACCTGGTGCCACCTGCACCCTCCTCCTCTTCCTGGACCATTTGGTCAGCACAATACACAATCACCTTCACTCACTCATACACTGCTCCATCCACCTGTTCAGTTGCACACCTGTGCAATCACACCTGTTCAATCCTCAAACACACGGCATCATCTAAACTACATGTTGCCCTGCTAACTTAGTGCTCCCCGTCTTCCCTTTAAACTAAGCACATACCACGTCATTATCATCCACTCTAATCTACCTGCGTCCCCACTACAGGTATCATTGTCACTAACTAATCTTAACCTTACCTAATGTCATCTTCTAGGTCCCTACACACAATATCCTAACCCACCCGGGCTAGTTTTCACTGCCATACACCCCATAAGCTAGTGCTCCTTTGCCCCCCCCCCCCCCCCGTTGTGAGGGATGACAGAGTTGCCATCCCACCACATCGGGGAGGTCCCACTATCAATTTTGCTCGTCCAAATTCCAACCAATTCAAAAATTTTCCATTTACTGCCAATTCTACCCACTATTATAAATTTCGTATCAAATCACTACCATCATCACAGTCCGCTATATCCTAGCCTCGGTGCGTCGTGACATCATTAAACTCGGTTCGTAAAGCCGAGCAATGAATTCGGGGTGGTTTTGTCGCCTGCAGGTTGAATCCGTCCGGCTTTCGGTTCAAGGGAGGTGGTTTGGTCGGCCCGAGATTCCACGCACCTTGCGGTCCCGGGCCCGATGGCTCAATCTCCCCCGGTCGGAACCCCGTCCCCGCGAGGGGGCACCGTTCCGCTTCCTCCCACTCGCCCTTGAACCGGACCGGTCGCCTGGCCCGACAAGGCCCGGACTCGACCGTGCGAGGCGGGGCCAAGCCCGAATCGGCAACGACGCTTCGAAGAGAAGCGACGCAGCATCGATCCGCACCGGGCCTCGCACCCAACAAAGCACACCGCGCCCCGAGTGCTCGCATCGGCTATCCGTCGCCCTTACCGCTAACCCGGTTACCGTCGATGCTTCACCGGCATGCTCACACGCATACGCTACCCCTTTCACCCTCACAAAATCCGGCGTTCCAACGCCGTCCGTACATTCCACCAACGCTCTCCCTGTTACACACCACTCCTCTCGCGCACACTCTTGCGCACACTCGCCGCACGCACACCTCGGTCCACACCTCTCCTCCGTTACGTTCTCCGTAACACTCACCATGGGCGTGCACTCTGGCATCCACCCACTAACGTGCTCACATGGGCTCTCCCACACGCGCGCTACCACCAACTCAGGTGTGCTTCCTCGCACACGTTCCACCACCACCTTACTCTCCGTGTCACACTCCGTACACCCCGACGTGCATTCTCGCTCGCACTCGGTATCACACTCGCGCTTCGTAACATGCTCACCCCTTGACGCACACTTTTTTTCCACACGCGTGCCATTTCCACTCACACGGGACCCTTCACCAACGCCCGGATGCTTCCTCGATCCCAAGCGCGCGAAAATTCTTTTGTCGCCAAACATCCTCTTACAAAATCTCCCCGCACAATACACAGCACGTCTCACCTTCGGGGTTCTTCTTCCTCCCTGCACCAAAACCTGCAAACTCTTTATTTGGTTAGTGCGTACATCATCATGATTTGAGCAGGGACTTTGTACATTTTCCATTTCTCCCTGCAATTCCCGGGCTACCTACGTCATCTCTTCAATTTTAATTCCCAGCACTGCTTTTTCTTTATTCACCTCGACGACCGCTGGCTTTAATAAAACACCCTCCTCTACCTCAGCGGTCGCCGGCTTTTCCAAACCCCGTGTCGCGATTTCTACCCCCGTCATTGTACCCGTGCTTTCCTCCGCTTCGCTCAACCAGCGCTTCTCGACCCGCGTTACCTCCTCGTGCACCCGTGGGACGTGCTCGCCCAACTTGCGGTCTCTGTCCCTCTGCTCCCTTTCCTCCCAATCGGCCCCCATCCTATCCATTTTTGCATTCATTTGGGCCATGAAGGCTTGCATTTGGGCCACCGTTGGTAGTACAAAGGGTACTGTCACGATTTGTTGCAACAAAAGGTTCAAATCCAACGGCGGCGCTGCTACGGTCGCGGGCGCCGTGGCCATGTGCGAGGCGCCATTTTGCGCGCCCGTAACCTCGTGCGCGAGAGCGCCATTTTGCGCGTCTGATACCCCCTCAACCACATCCTCCATATACATTTCCCCGAGGTCCTGGGTCGATTCCACCCCGTCTATCTCTAGCTCACCCACCGGCATCCGATCGCCTTGACCAGCCATGGCGCGATTTCAAAATTCGGGTTTTTTCTTTACAACACAAAACAAATTTCGGTGACTTGTAATTTTGAGCGCGTTAAGCGCGCTTCGGGCCTCGTATCTCACTCCCCGACACCAATTGTTACAGTACTAACACAATTGGTGTCCAAAATTTGGGCTAAATAAATTTAGTCGCAGGTTCGAATCCCAACTCCTGACAACCAATTGTTACGGACGTGGTTAAGATGTTATTTTGACCGAGCGGTGGTATATTACCGCGACCGAACAGTTATTCCCCGACTAATACCCGATTTGCCCCAAACTTTGGCCGGATCGCGCCGCGGCTGCTCAATGAGGGAAAAGACTAAAACGACGAATGCAAAGAGGAAGACGAAGGCAAAGAAAGGTTTGGAAATACTACTAAATTTATTTACTATTTACACACATAAGCAAAAAGAAAGCAGTCACGTTTATTTACAAGCACATAAGACGCAGGTGACACAGTGAAAATACTAGCTTACCTACAGTCTTAATTAACCCAGGACAGAACAAACAAAAGACAGACTCACGCGGGGAATGACAGGAATGGCAGGAGGTGGATGGCTGGAGGTGAACGCTTGGTGGAGCCAACGCGGCTGGTGGGGGGTTGGTGTGACGGGTTCTCTCTCCTTCCCTCACAAGCTTCAGGACTCTTTCTCTCTCTTTCTTAGTCCCACCCAGTCCAACAACTTCCTCTCTTGCTTAGTCCAACTCAAGGCCTTTCTGTCTTCTGATCTCCTCCCTCCTCGACTCTACTCAAAGCGCATCTCCTTTCGGAAATGCCCCGCCGTGGGTTATATAGGCCCCGCCCCTCAACCTTTGCGAACCTCCCCCAAACGTTCTCTCTCCGCCCTCTAAAGCCAACCCCTCGTTCTGGGTTGGTCGGCAAGGGCTGGTTCACTCCTCCCCTCTATGACGAGGTGGGGACCCACCTTTCTTCCCCAACCCTGCCTCGTGGTCAATGGCGGATGAAGGGAAAACCCCCCAAAATGCAGTTGGCAATTGGAAGGGAGGTAATTGGCAATGGGAATGGACGTTTTGGGAGTGGGAATGAAGTTTTGGGAGTGGGAATGAAGGGAATCTATCTCTTTCACTGGTGCAATGGAGTATTTCAATTAATGGTAGACACAGCCTTACCCTAAAACACAGAATAAGATATAACTATCGAACAGGGGTATTCTATTATTGGCTGACGTGTATGCTTGTGGACTAATTATTGGACGCCCTTTTGACCTTTACACAGCTCCGGAGGCAGGAGGCGCAGAATAACCAATAATAATAATAATAAAGCACACAATCAAAAAAACAGTCCTCATATCCGCAACACTGCACCCTCCTCCTCTTAGGCACGGCCCGGGCCTACAACTTTTATTTAGTGTGACACGTAGGTGTAGTTCCCTCTGCTTTTAACCTGACCCTGAGTGCGACAGTTTTTAAAACATAAATAAATGTGTCCCGCTGCTCCATTGCACCCTGCCTAACAGACTTACGCCCACAGTTAACCGAATTGCGGAATGGTCTTCAAACTACACACTGACGGTGGGGAGCATTATTTACAATGACTCTGCTTTTATTTACAACACTAACCCAGGACCTGTAATTGTTCTTTCTGGGGGGGAGACAGTCTGCTCTGCATCAATGCACCATTAAAGCACCTAAAAATGCACCAATACACACCCAAGCACCAATCGGTGCAGTCACCATTGTTCAAGAAAATAAAACCAACAACCCCTAACCCTGCAGGTGATCTCTTGCTCTTCGGCTCCCTCTGCTGGTTATTATTATTTGTTCTTCCAGATGTTGTCATTCTTTCATTTTCTTACTGGCGGCCTATTTGCAATAAAGTGTGCCCAATGTGTCCTTTTTATTTTCTTTTATTTATGGCCCACAGGGCCGACTACGTGTGGTTCACCTGTGGGGCATCGGTGCCCTGTGGCCAAGGTCCGCCAGCAAGATTTCGGGCCCTCATGGCCGGTTCCAGCAGAGGGGCCATGCCCCAACCCATGGGGTCCATCAGTGGTGCTCGGCCACAGGCATGTGGTCCATAATGTGGTGCATCGATGCAGATAGCTGGTTCTGGGAATTTCGGGCGCACAATGGCCGACCCACGCACGCTCCCCTCGGCGCCCAATGGCGCACAGGTCATGTGGGAGACAAAAGAGACAAATGAGCGAGGGGTAAGGTCACAAGGGTACACATCAATAAGGCAATGCAAGGCGAAATGCGTACGGAGGGCGAAGTGAGAAAGCTCGTCCCTACCGTACGTAACCCCCCTGTCACCTACACTACCCTTGCCCTTACCCCATATGTACAAAAATCTACACATTTACCAATCCGTCGCTACCGTCCCGTCTTCCCCATATTTCCCATTCCAAATTCGTCTCCACAATCCCTCTACTTCAAAATTTGCCATCACCCAATTCGTCATCAATCCTCATAAGGAGGAAGAGATGGAACATCAAGCACAATGTCACACCCACGTCATGATGCGTCTCACAATCCAAAACATTTGCATCAAAAATAATTAAACATGGCATGGTGTGGAGTACCTGTCACCTCAGGTGAGTGGATGCAGATGGTGCGAGGAGACTCCAATCCTAACTATCCTCTAAATGACATTAACACACTTTACACTACCCGGGGTCTCTCCCTGCCAATCCATTGGCCAACTTACACTATGGGTTCTAAAAACCAAATTCCCATTGACCAAACTGTGGTGCTTCTCAATTTGGGGTCTCACTCCCCCGATTCATCTCCTGGTGCCCTTGCACAATTTCTGGGCTGTGACGTGTAGCTCTCCCAGCAGGTCTACCCACCTGCACACCTCCACCACTGCAGTTGCCACCCGAGCTTACCTAGCTCCTCACCCTAACCTATCTAACTGGGGAAGGCCCCTCCTGGCTCTGTCACCCCTTGGTGCCCTCTGGCACTGGGCTACCCGGGTCCGTCCTCCGGATCCTCGGGCCCCATCCACAACTACCGGCTCCCAGAGCCCACCTGCGGCCTCACCTGGCCGACATCCTCACAGTGGTGGAGTGCCCAAACCAACTACACACACTAACAGGCCACACGCCCAGCCATTTCCACAACACTAATGCACCCATCCAAACATCATTCTTCCACTCGCACCACAGATGCCAATATCCAACCACAATTTACCTATACCCTCTACCTAACACTTACACTACCCGCCCCGGGTATCCGTGATGGGGGTCCACTCTTCCCCCATTCACACCTTCGCACCATCCACTCCACTCCATTGTTTCCACCATACTCATTCCACGACCATCCATTCCAATACTCCAGATAATCCACACTACCATTTATTCCACACAACCATTCTCCATACCTGTTGTTGCACACCTGTGCACTCACACCTGGTGCCACCTGCACCCTCCTCCTCTTCCTGGACCATTTGGTCAGCACAATACACAATCACCTTCACTCACTCATACACTGCTCCATCCACCTGTTCAGTTGCACACCTGTGCAATCACACCTGTTCAATCCTCAAACACACGGCATCATCTAAACTACTTGTTGCCCTGCTAACTTAGTGCTCCCCGTCTTCCCTTTAAACTAAGCACATACCACGTCATTATCATCCACTCTAATCTACCTGCGTCCCCACTACAGGTATCATTGTCACTAACTAATGTTAACGTTACCTAATGTCATCTTCTAGGTCCCTACACACAATATCCTAACCCACCCGGGCTAGTTTTCACTGCCATACACCCCATAAGCTAGTGCTCCTTTGCCCCCCCCCCCCCCCCGTTGTGAGGGATGACAGAGTTGCCATCCCACCACATCGGGGAGGTCCCACTATCAATTTTGCTCGTCCAAATTCCAACCAATTCAAAAATTTTCCATTTACTGCCAATTCTACCCACTATTATAAATTTCGTATCAAATCACTACCATCATCACAGTCCGCTATATCCTAGCCTCGGTGCGTCGTGACATCATTAAACTCGGTTCGTAAAGCCGAGCAATGAATTCGGGGTGGTTTTGTCGCCTGCAGGTTGAATCCGTCCGGCTTTCGGTTCAAGGGAGGTGGTTTGGTCGGCCCGAGATTCCACGCACCTTGCGGTCCCGGGCCCGATGGCTCAATCTCCCCCGGTCGGAACCCCGTCCCCGCGAGGGGGCACCGTTCCGCTTCCTCCCACTCGCCCTTGAACCGGACCGGTCGCCTGGCCCGACAAGGCCCGGACTCGACCGTGCGAGGCGGGGCCAAGCCCGAATCGGCAACGACGCTTCGAAGAGAAGCGACGCAGCATCGATCCGCGCCGGGCCTCGCACCCAACAAAGCACACCGCGCCCCGAGTGCTTGCATCGGCTATCCGTCGCCCTAACCGCTAACCCGGTTACCGTCGATGCTTCACCGGCATGCTCACACGCATACGCTACCCCTTTCACCCTCACAAAATCCGGCGTTCCAACGCCGTCCGTACATTCCACCAACGCTCTCCCTGTTACACACCACTCCTCTCGCGCACACTCTTGCGCACACTCGCCGCGCGCACACCTCGGTCCACACCTCTCCTCCGTTACGTTCTCCGTAACACTCACCATGGGCGTGCACTCTGGCATCCACCCACTAACGTGCTCACATGGGCTCTCCCACACTCGCGCTACCACCAACTCAGGTGTGCTTCCTCGCACACGTTCCACCACCACCTTACTCTCCGTGTCACACTCCGTACACCCCGACGTGCATTCTCGCTCGCACTCGGTATCACACTCGCGCTTCGTAACATGCTCACCCCTTGACGCACACTTTTTTTCCACACGCGTGCCATTTCCACTCACACGGGACCCTTCACCAACGCCCGGATGCTTCCTCGATCCCAAGCGCGCGAAAATTCTTTTGTCGCCAAACATCCTCTTACAAAATCTCCCCGCACAATACACAGCACGTCTCACCTTCGGGGTTCTTCTTCCTCCCTGCACCAAAACCTGCAAACTCTTTATTTGGTTAGTGCGTACATCATCATGATTTGAGCAGGGACTTTGTACATTTTCCATTTCTCCCTGCAATTCCCGGGCTACCTACGTCATCTCTTCAATTTTAATTCCCAGCACTGCTTTTTCTTTATTCACCTCGACGACCGCTGGCTTTAATAAAACACCCTCCTCTACCTCAGCGGTCGCCGGCTTTTCCAAACCCCGTGTCGCGATTTCTACCCCCGTCATTGTACCCGTGCTTTCCTCCGCTTCGCTCAACCAGCGCTTCTCGACCCGCGTTACCTCCTCGTGCACCCGTGGGACGTGCTCGCCCAACTTGCAGTCTCTGTCCCTCTGCTCCCTTTCCTCCCAATCGGCCCCCATCCTATCCATTTTTGCATTCATTTGGGCCATGAAGGCTTGCATTTGGGCCACAGTTGGTAGTACAAAGGGTACTGTCACGATTTGTTGCAACAAAAGGTTCAAATCCAACGGCGGCGCTGCTACGGTCGCGGGCGCCGTGGCCATGTGCGAGGCGCCATTTTGCGCGCCCGTAACCTCGTGCGCGAGAGCGCCATTTTGCGCGTCTGATACCCCCTCAACCACATCCTCCATATACATTTCCCCGAGGTCCTGGGTCGATTCCACCCCGTCTATCTCTAGCTCACCCACCGGCATCCGATCGCCTTGACCAGCCATGGCGCGATTTCAAAATTCGGGTTTTTCTTTACAACACAAAACAAATTTCGGTGACTTGTAATTTTGAGCGCGTTAAGCGCGCTTCGGGCCTCGTATCTCACTCCCCGACACCAATTGTTACAGTACTAACACAATTGGTGTCCAAAATTTGGGCTAAATAAATTTAGTCCCAGGTTCGAATCCCAACTCCTGACAACCAATTGTTACGGACGCAGTTAAGATGTTATTTTGACCGAGCGGTGGTATATTACCGCGACCGAACAGTTATTCCCCGACTAATACCCGATTTGCCCCAAACTTTGGCCGGATCGCGCCGCGGCTGCTCAATGAGGGAAAAGACTAAAACGACGAATGCAAAGAGGAAGACGAAGGCAAAGAAAGGTTTGGAAATACTACTAAATTTATTTACTATTTACACACATAAGCAAAAAGAAAGCAGTCACGTTTATTTACAAGCACATAAGACGCAGGTGACACAGTGAAAATACTAGCTTACCTACAGTCTTAATTAACCCAGGACAGAACAAACAAAAGACAGACTCACGCGGGGAATGACAGGAATGGCAGGAGGTGGATGGCTGGAGGTGAACGCTTGGTGGAGCCAACGCGGCTGGTGGGGGGTTGGTGTGACGGGTTCTCTCTCCTTCCCTCACAAGCTTCAGGACTCTTTCTCTCTCTTTCTTAGTCCCACCCAGTCCAACAACTTCCTCTCTTGCTTAGTCCAACTCAAGGCCTTTCTGTCTTCTGATCTCCTCCCTCCTCGACTCTACTCAAAGCGCATCTCCTTTCGGAAATGCCCCGCCGTGGGTTATATAGGCCCCGCCCCTCAACCTTTGTGAACCTCCCCCAAACGTTCTCTCTCCGCCCTCTAAAGCCAACCCCTCGTTCTGGGTTGGTCGGCAAGGGCTGGTTCACTCCTCCCCTCTATGACGAGGTGGGGACCCGCCTTTCTTCCCCAACCCTGCCTCGTGGTCAATGGCGGATGAAGGGAAAACCGCCCAAAATGCAGTTGGCAATTGGAAGGGAGGTAATTGGCAATGGGAATGGACGTTTTGGGAGTGGGAATGAAGTTTTGGGAGTGGGAATGAAGGGAATCTATCTCTTTCACTGGTGCAATGGAGTATTTCAATTAATGGGAGACACAGCCTTACCCTAAAACACAGAATAAGATATAACTATCGAACAGGGGTATTCTATTATTGGCTGACGTGTATGCTTGTGGACTAATTATGGGACGCCCTTTTGACCTTTACACAGCTCCGGAGGCAGGAGGCGCAGAATAACCAATAATAATAATAATAAAGCACACAATCAAAAAAACAGTCCTCATATCCGCAACAATATATATATATATATTCATATCCCGAGATGAATATCAAAAGAGAAGCTTTTTGAGACATTTTACGAAAACTCCCACCCACTTTAGGACACGTGCACGGACCCACAAAGCTGTACAGAAAATGTGATTGGGCTGGCCGCAAAACTGTGGGAGTAGTACTGTGTAAAATCAATCTTTGATGATGATGAAGCCGATAACAATGACAATGGTTTACCAAACTAGCGAATGTTTCCACCTGTGGGAAATGGCGAAACTGCTAATGCCGAACCCTTGAATGAGTTTACATTCGGAAAGAGAGCAGCTTGTAAACTCAAAATCATAATTGAATTGAGAAATTACGAAAAATCTCTCCAATCTGAGGACACGCGCTGAGACCCGATGCGAAAGGAATAATATTTCAGATGACCTTTGTAGATATTTGCTCAAAGGTCATTCAGCCACATGGTACAGAATGTCTGATCTTGCAAACATTCCATCTCAGGTAACATACACTTGCCTAACTAGCATGACTTTGCATTCAGGTTTCTTGAGGAGGGAAACTTGGAAGCGGCATCAGAATCCAAATCGCGTTTGGAGGAACAGCAGCGTAATCGACGGCAGTTCATGGAAGAGAATAACTTGGAGCACAAGCCTCGCTTCTTTAAGTGCGTCAATCTTTACATTTACAACCTTGTTTTAATAACTCTTTTGTCTTTTGTATTGCTCCCTTATTCCTATTCTGTGATTAAAAAAATAAAAATCGAATTCACATGGTTCGGGAGCAGATGCAAAGGACATGCTATATGACAAGATTAACTCTGTGTTTGGGTTTGATTGCATACTCGACAATCCTCAAAGGGAGGTGGTTGAGTAAACACCGCTGAGTATTCAGTGCACTTCCTTATTGTCACTACAACCACCTTTTGGGGCCATTTTCCCCGCAGAGCAGGGGTTGGCCTTTTTTGGGCACCGTGGTCCCCTTTTTGAAGCGATGTTTTATGGCCGGATGCCTTTCCTGCCGCCGACCCTGTTAGTCGCCTCTTGCGACACACAGTCGTATTGCTGGTACACACAGCAAGCTGGTACTCAATTTGTCGACCTCGGAAGGATGACAGGCTGAGTCAACCCCCTGGCTGAGTTAATTCAGCGATCGACCGGCATTTGAACCCAGGATCCCAAGCCGGCACCCTAACCGCTAAGCTTTCACCACGCTTCCTTATTGTCACGACATTACACTAAAATACGCAATTTGGTGTCTTTCTGTCTTTGTATGACCTAGATGCATTCGGTCATAACTTGTCCAATCTCAACCAAATGTCCGGCGTTGACCAAGGGTCACACGACAAAGGTTTTCACCTGGGGGGGTTTTGTCTTGCACAAACGCCCTGTGAAGGTGTATCGATAGGTTATCGTGGCGTTTTGTAGAGCACACCAACCGGAAGTAATTTTTTTAAATTATAAACACAAACTATTCAGTCAATTCTGTCCAACATATGATTTCCTTTAACAGTCTCTACTGTTGTTTAACATGAGACTGAAATAAATTTGGAAGAAACCCGATGTCTTTGAGGCATTCTATGCTTATGGCATCCCCTACAGATCCCCATGTCAAATTGGGTCATGGATTGAATTTGGAACTTCTTTGCTCCCAATATTGTTTAGAATAAACTTTTTTAAAATCACGTTATTGACAAACTCTACATTTGCAACATTTGTTCTGAACGTTAAACTAAAATTATCTTGTACATGACAAATTTTCTACTGCTGTATGACTCTCCCTGTTGTCCCCCGACTATTCTTGGGTGTGTTCCTCACAGGAAGGTGAAAGGAAGTGATGGGAAGGAGAGCTGGGTCGACAATGGTACCTACTGGGATCTTCGAAAGGATCCAGGCTTTGGGAATTTGGAGCATGTCCTGCTATGGTGATCCAAAGGGGAATCTGCCATTGCTTTGTTTGGAATGTTCGGAACTGCCAGCTTTGTTCTCCTTTGAGCTCTGCGCATGCTTCCATCACAGGGTCTGCAATGTTCAAGGCAATCCAGCCTATCATTATTTTTCATCAATGTCTCAGCTGGTGCTTTTATTATTATTATTGTCATGTCATAGCAACTATCTTTCGGCTGTTTTACTGTTTCTTTTGAGTTTTGGAGGCATTGTGGGGAAATGTGTGGAGATCAATATTATATACCTTGCATTGTTTTTTTTTTTTTTTTTAAGAAAAGACCGTTTAAAATGCACTTGTTATGGCCTTAACTGTCTGTTTGTGTATACTCGATTTACTTGTCTGCAGGCAGACATTTAGAAAGGTCCAGTTAGGTGTGGCAAGGCACCAGTAGGTACAGACACCTCTGAACTTTGGTTTGAAAAGAATGCGGAAGAGTTGGGTAGAGTTGGGTAGAGTTGTGTATCGAGCTAGATATGATCAAAAGGGATGTTTTTTTTTGTTTTTTTTGTTTTTACATAAAGCAAAGTTCAGATGAAGATTTGTTGCTGGAACCTTCTGTCCCAACAACGTTTCTTCATCAATCAATGATGAAGCTTGTATTTCCAACATTTGCAGTAAAACTCCATGTATGCTTCAGCAGTTTTAGTTCCTTTGCGACCTGGTGCTCGTGGACATCTAACGCCACCTTTCGAACTGCCCTGCAAAAGAACGTTATAGTAGTTGGCAGATGGTACAAAATGCAAGAACGTAGAAAAGTTCACATAAATTGTGATGAACATTTTCATTTATGGACAATTATCTTGGAACTCTTGTGTTTTCCTCCAGATGTCGCTTGATATCTAAACCATTGTACCATCTGCCATGTTGATACTCTTACAAAAAGTCTCCAAAGTAGGATGGATCTTGCATCAATTATAAAAATTTGTACAGTGTGTTAGGGTTTCCCTAAGCTGCGGATGAAGCTTCAGGTTCAAACTTGTCCCGCATGATCATGTGCCTTGTGGAGCATCCGGGAAAAGTGAATATCAAAAGTCATGAAGGCTTACTCCAGAGGATTGCTTACATTAAAGCTCAATAATAGTTTTCTTGCACATACAAGCTTTGTGGAAGAGCATTGGAGGGATCATGGAGACCCAGAGGCAATAATGCTTTTTGGATTGGGGATAGTGGGGAAAATATATAATGCTAAGTGGAGGGGGTGGGGGGGGGGGGGGGTACAGAGGGGAAGATTATTGGAAGGGCAGATGTGCACACAACTACCAGTCCCCTAAATCGCACGGTTGCGTGTGTGAGTACACGTCTGGGTCCCCAGATGCTCGTTCTTTATCTCTTTGTCACCGTCTCTGCGGAATGTGGTCTCGCCAGTTTTGCACAACCAGGGCTTGTAAAGACTCGATGTTAATAGGGGCCTTGTTATAGTTAGGATCTTTATTCCCTGCTTCAGTTCACACTAATTTATTTGCAGTAAATATTTCCTTTTGTTTATTTTATTTTTTTGTCACACAACATAATCATAAGATTGGATCTGAAAATGATGCTATACAAAGTGCACAATACATCATACAGTCGATACATTTAAAGTTATCTCTTCTTTTTGAAAAAGTTTTTTGGGGGAATTTTTTGAAAAACTTTTTTCCATGACTGAGTCACACTAGTTAACAGCAGAGTGAAGAAAGATTTTAATTTAGAAAATGTGACTATTTGAGTGAACAATATAGGCCAGACAGTACACTCACCTCTGATCCATCGAATAGGGTTTGATTCCTAACCTACCGCAAACTGGGTATGAGCAGACAGGGAATCGCATCAATTAGGGTGCCGTCCTTCTGACTGTGCTACCTGCCGCCATTCTCATGTGGATGTTAAATATCGATGGTAGCTTTTAAAAGAGTAACCCATTGAGTGCTGCTACCCTGACCAACTCCTGCATTCCTTCCCTGGTTAAAGTGCTGCTTTGGCAGAAGCTTTTGAAGTAGCGTCTCATTCTGGGCAAATTAATCGGCAACATCAACATTTATGACTCGTCCTGGGTGCCCTGATTCCCCAGAGTGGGATTACACCACAATGGAGGTGCATACTTGCCTTTATCTATTGCATCACAATCGTTCGTTCTTGTAGAACAAGGCACGACTAGTATAAACGAAAGAGATTCAAATCACATTATGTATGAAAATGGCAACTTTTCACTCTTCTCCATACCCAAACATATGCTTTCCAACCATATGCTGGCATCCATCCAACCGTCGGTTGGCATCCATGGGGAGGAGGAAATTCTTCCTGAGGAAATGCCCTGCTGAGTGTGGTGAGAAAAGCGGCGCCATTGTTGTGACGTCACTGGTACGCAGTGTATCACAGGGAGAGGAAATGATGGGAGTAACGCACTTCCCCCAAACTGTGTGTGTGTGTGTGTGTGTGTGTGTGTGTGTGTGTGTGTGTGTGTGTGTGTGTGTGTGTGTGTGTGTGTGTGTGTGTGTGTGTGTGTGTGTGTGTGTGTGTGTGTGTGTGTGTGTGTGTGTGTGTGTGTGTGTGTGCGTGCGTGCGTACGTGCGTGCGTGTGTGTGTGTCATCTCCATTATGAGCCTTAGACCTTGTATTAAATAAACAAAACTCTACAACCATACTTCTGTTCGGTGTCCTCCCTTGTTGCTTCATTATTTTTCATTTTCCACTCAATTCATGCATTACCTTCCTCCCTCCTCCCCCACATACTACGTAGATAGTGATGGCCATTGGAAAACGTCTTTTATTTCTTTTTATACATGGGCTAAGACTCGTAATAGAGCACACACACACACACACACACACACACACACACACACACACACACACGACAAACACTTAACACAGCCACTGAGCTCGGAGGAAGTGCGTTACTCCCATCATTTCCCGGTATACTCTGGTGGGTACCAGTGACGCCATAACAATGGCGTTGCTTTTATCACCACAATCAGCGGGGCATTTCCTCAAGAGGAATTTCTCCTCCCCATGGATGCCAACCAATGGGGATTTTCGTTCTCCATCCTTTTCAAGCAAGGAAACAGCACGTACCATTTTAAAAGTCTTTTGTATGACCTGAACCTGTCCAAACCAGGTGGGTGTTGTTTCGGAGACACCATCTCCTTATTGGATGACCATTGGCTCCCTACAGTAGCTCATCCGCCGTTTGTCAGGTGTTGTTTTTGGTCCTCCAAGGGTGTGACAGTAACACTCTCCACTAGCAAAGCCAGTGAGGGAAGTCGGTTTAGTCGCCAACAACCCGACCATGCGGCAGGTAGCACTGGGTTACATGTTACCAGTGGCATTCCCAAAACGAATGATCTGACCTGATTTGACATACACATGAGATGATTGAAGAAATACGGTGTTCTTCTCTGTGAGTGGTTTGAACATTCGCTGATTGTGTGAGGCTAAGCAGATTTGGGTGCTATGTATGAGGGGGCTTCAATGACAATATTTCCACGTCTATATGAAATCAAAGCTTCAAAGAAATCAAAGAAATCCGTCTTCTACCGACTCCTCTCTGGCCTTGCCCCCCCAGCTCTCTCTGGGCTCTGTCCCCCAAATATTCCTACAGGTCGCACAAGATCTGCCTGCAACCCTCTTATGGTTAAACTGCCAAAATCAAGACTCTCTGCTCACCTTCACTCCTCTTTTCTCCCGCCTCTGGAACAAACTCCCTCACTCTCTTCAATCCCACCCCACCCTCCAGGTCTTTAAAACAGCTGTTCACCACCATCTCTTATCCTCCCCCATCCAAAACCTTGATCTTTTCTACCCCTACCAATTTCGGTCTCCTTGTGTTTTATACCTCTCCCCCCCCCACTTCCCACGCCTCCTGCCCCCAAGCCCTCTCCCTCCCACACTTCTCCCTGCTCTCAAATGTTGTGGTTGTGTGCTTCCCCTTCTCTCCCCATCTTGTCTTCCGCTCCCTCTTTTTGTATATTTTGTTTGTCTGGTTGATTTGTTTGTGAAATAAATGTTAGCTCTTTCACGAGCCTCGATTCAGTATACAAAAAAAAAGAAGGAAAAAAAAGCAGTTTGGTGAAAACCTTGTCAGAGGTATGAGGTAAACAGTTGTTATCTCAAGTAACAGAGTCGTATATTTTAATTACTGGGTATACATTTTACAATTTAGTTTCTGAAATAAGATGTCTCCATGGTAACAGAACACAACATTAGAATGTACAAAATATCCATTCAATGAAGCTCTTATTAGTCCCCTACCGATCTACACCGGAGGGGACTATAGGTTTGCACTCCGTCCCTCCGTCTGTCAGTCTGTCCGTCTGTCAGTCCGTCACGCAAAGAACAGTTTTCCTGACTTTTTTTCTAAACTTTTAATGCTAATGATTTCAAATTTGGCACATGGTTTCCTCATGATAAGTTACAGATCAAGTTCGAACTTCACGACGTTTCGATCATTTTTGACAAAGTTATGACACTTTGAATTTTGGTAATTTCCCCAACAGTTTTCCGGACGACAGACTGCCGGTAGGGGACATGTATTGCAGCGCAATACTCAGAATGCTTGTTTATTTTACTTTATCTTTCCTCTATTCAGTTATGAACTCAATAAAGTCACTCAAGCAATCTTAATACGTGGACCCAACTCCGTTTCCAAGACCCTTCACATGCATAGGCGTGCGGACACAAACTAAAACAAGCATGTCGTCCGGAAAACTGTTGGGGAAATTACCAAAGTTCAAAGTGCCATAACTTTGTCAAAAATGATCGAAACGTTGTGAAGTTCGAACTTGATCTGTAACTTATCATGAGGAAACCATGTTCAAGTTTGAAATCATTAGCATTAAGAGTTTAGAAAAAAAAGTCCGGAAAACTGTTCTTTGCATGACGGACTGACTGACTGACTGACTGACTACCGATAGTCCCCTCCGGTGTACACCGGTAGGGGACCAACAAGAAAGAGCAATCAGAGATTGCAGACCCTCACCCGGACGTGTTTTTAGTGTTTTTTGAGGCTTTTGTGTTAAAACAAATATGGCGGCCGAACCACATGACCGATAGTCATCATTTTTTCCTCCCCCAATTAATCCCTAGATGACGTTCAAGAAATTTCATCTTGATTGGATAAAGTTTATGACGTCAAATTATGACGTCATATGGAGGCACCGATGACACCATCATTAACATATTTTATTCCCCATGGAGAGTTCTTTACAATGAGCCATGTCTCAATTTATTCTGTTCAGCGCTTTCGGAGATATAGAGGTGCAAAATTTTTCGGTTTTTCCAAGATGGTGGCCGAACCACGTGACCTATGACATCATAATTATCATTAAAAAAATTATACAGGTGGAGTTTTTCCAATGGTGAAAATTTCCTGTCAATCGGACCAACAGTTGCAGAGAAAATCATATTCATTCTGTGCGGGACAAACAAACTCAAATGCAATATCCTCTGTTCTATTCAGGCGAGGGTAACAAAGCACTCGATGTTTACCAAGCCACCATCACAATCAAGATCAGAGAAAAGAATAATTCACATCGCAAAATAATGGTGAACGTTACATCATGAGAACTGTTATGAACGTTAAAATGTAGAGATCAAAAAATGCAAAAAGCAGAGAAAAACACGAGTTGCACGTCCTGATATATTATTGCGTAAGGCAATTACATTATGTGGAAACTTGCAATCAGATGTTCTACACATCCCTCGTGCCAGTATGCACTTGGAATGAACACTGGAAATGTCCTTCAACAATTACATTATCAATCCGACCTGTTTGGTTTTTTTCATGGAGAGTATATTTTGTGTATACTCGAGCAAGTTCAAATACTCAAGTTTGGGCTCCAGCTCAAAGCACCTTGTGACCATGGCAACCTGTCCAGGGTTTGTGCCTATCCACAGAAATGTAAAACATGTTTTGTTAGTCTCACCCCAAAAGGAATGCGAGACAATTGCAATGTCCCTGTCTGTCTGTTGTGTGTGTGTGTGTCTAAGTCCATATATTTTCTCTTAAAAAATGGTTTTCTTTGCAACTACTTGGCCGATCGATGCGAAATTTTTAACATGGGAGCGAATTCCCATAGAGAATAGTTTATTGCTAACTCTGATGTCATAGGTCACATGGTATGATATCCCTATTGGATTAAATGAAAACATCTGTACATCATTTAATCTGAAACCGCTCAATGGAAAAAATAAAAATAAAACTTGGCATCATCAACTCCCCATTAGGTATATAGGGTGATAACGATGACATAAATGGTGAAGTGGTATTGCAGCCATAATTGGTTGAATTTAAATCCTTATCCGAAAAATCTGAAACTTCATATATCTATGGACCGATGTGAGCGAAAAATTCAATTTATGACGTTCATAAGCCATGCCAAGAAACGATGTGACAATGGGGTGCATGGATAATGTGGGTCTATGGGCATTAATAGCAGTCGGTCGAGTCGATAAGTATAGGAGCGTGTTCAGTCAATGATGATATTTCTGCTCAGAATGAAGGCGGAAGACGAACAATTCCGAGTCGACAATACGATTTTAACTTCCAATTGCAAATAACAGTCCGAGTCGACTCAAATTTTTAGCCGCGTCGCAGACGCTGCTCATAGAATGCACTCTGCTATTGTTGTTGTTACCACGTCTTCTTCTTCTTCTTCTTGTTCTTGCAGAGAAGACAAAACCTCAAAGCTCCACCCATTCTGGGAACCATAGCTCCACCCATTCTGGGAGAGCCTTCATATAAACAAATATCCACCATTTTATTAACTCGCATAGCTTTGAGGCCTGTTTTGTAGGCCCGTGGTGTCTTCCTCTCACACAGTTTTCTTTCAAATCAAATTCGATATATCATTTCATTTTTCACAGTCGCCAACATAGTTTTAGACTCGGTTGAAAAAAAACGGGAAGAAAATGCGATGAAAGTTGCCCTTTATAGAACTAAATGAATTCTCAAAGGCCTGTAACTTCAAGTCCATTGATCTTTTTTTTTTTTTTTATCGCGGCATGCTCAGTCATACACCGCCCGAAATAACAGACGGGAAAATGCCGAGATATATTAAAAATTCGTCGCCACACACGGGAAATTGCTGAGATATATTTTCACTTTGCACAAAAATAACATCAAGTAATCGAATCAATAGGAATGTCCTGTGCCTATAACATCGACGTTATAGGCACAGCTGCATCTAGGCATTGTGTAACATCGACGCGGCTTTTGTTTTAATTAAAACTTTTTGTACTTGTTCTCTTAAAAATACATACTTTACAATGTATCGCCCCCTGCTGGAATCACAGCAGTATGAGAGGGAGGGAGCAGGAGGTGGGTGTTGACATTTCTGCCACATTAGACTCTTTACGCAGCATGAAATACATTATATAACATTTAATTAACATCCCATCCACCATGTATCATTGCAGATTCGCGTACCAATTATCAGAATTGCAAATCATTATAAAGTAACATGAATATATTAATACATTTTACCATGAGGTGTCACATGTGCTGTGTAGACAGGAATTTACAAGTCAGTAATCATTAAGGAGAGCTTTTATGAATGGTGTTAATTATGTAATTTTCCTTTAAAGACCTTAATTCAGTGCAATATATGCCCTTAAAATTAAGTATCCACACAAATAAACTTTAATCTGCAATAAGAATCATATCAATATATTGCTACAGGATTCCACAACCTTCTTAATTAAGAAAGATTCTTCTAAAATGCATACCTCGAGCCAATGTCCTTGAAGATGTTCCTTTTGTTATCGTGACCGACGCAACAAACCAGAATACATGCCAAGCAAAGTTGGCTCATTTTTATTGAAAATTATGGAGGTTCATGGAAAAGCAGAGTTGGAGGGGCAAAGAGTCAACAGACAGAAAACAGGGCAAAGGAGAAACAGGATGACAAGACTATATGGATGCAACGTAGAATGAGCGGAGGAGTTGCAGGTGAAAGGAATGAAAGGATCTAAACGGGTGTAATACATTACAAAGGTATAAAGTGGGAGAAGTATACCCATAGGCATAGTGATTGGGCAGGGTGGGGGAGGAGGAGGGGGAGGGGAAGCAGACTGGGCCACCGCCCCGAGCACCGGTGTGGATGCTTCGCCGAGTGGCCAACCCCCATAAAACATTTTCATGCTCCATATGGGTTGGGGAGAGGGGGAGGGGAGAGGGAGGTGTACAGGCTTCGAGTGCCGTTATAAATATATATATTTGTTGCTTGGTTCTGGGGCCACAAGATAAATGATACTAGACTTTTGCATCTATTGGTAAAAGGAGAGGCATCCATCCATGTGTGTGTATGTGTTATATCCACTACCTCTGCAAGCTGATATTAACAACTCGTCCACGCATATTTCTCGTATTTCCTATACTTCCGTGAGTCCGATTTGCATCTGGGAACAGAACAATTGTGGTTAACCATTCCGACATTGCCACTCTATCCTCTAACGATTTGAACAACAGATTTCATCGGATCCGATTTAAATTGATTGCCCACTTGGGCCTCGGGACATCTTTCCTATGGGTGCATTCAGGACATCCACGTACCATGTTCCACATCTTGGTACATGCCAAACCAAAATATCTCACCTGCTGAGGTGGCCACCCATCCGTTGTGCACCCCAATAGCCCACCACCAGTGACCATGGCTCAAGTTCAGCACTTTGGTGTCAGTAATGTCTCCCACTCGCCTTGGTGATTCACCTCTGAATTTTCCAGCCACTCTCAGCTCGTGTGCCCTCGAGCAAGGCCCTGACAATTTTGCCAGCACCCCTCATGCAGCTCCTGATCTGATAGGTCCAATTCCCATCTTGTCAGTGGTGGCTCTGAGCACACATCTTCAATACACAAAAATTATATGCGTATCTATACTACAGAACGTGATTTTGTATATTTATATATTTGTTTGATAATATACGCTTCAAAAACTACTGAACCAAATCCAACCAAATTTTGTATGGTGTCTGAGGATGCCTCAAGTATGGTTTCTGTCTGGGTAGTATATCAGGGGGAAGGGGCAAGACCCCATTTCTCTATGTGTACATACGTGTAGTATAGTACCACCCAGTTTTCCCATTTTTCTCCCAATCTCATTGGAAATATCAACCAGCCCCACAACTTATGCTGCCCGGCGCAAACACCAGGTAATTTGCATATTGCGCCAAAACCCAATTTGAATCGCGTGCCATAATCAAACCGCCATACCACTTTAACCCTAGTTACACTCTTATAGCCACAATGTTCACAAAGTGCTCCACAACCACGATGCCTCAATGAACCACAATATGGACCAAAGCTGACCACAAGCCTACGAGCACCACTCCACTGTTCACCACCAGTTACAAAGCAGCAGCCATGGCAGTGAGATGCCATTGCAATGGACGCTTCACCTACCCTCTTCAGACATCGATAGCACGAAGTGCAAATGTGCACGAATCACCCACTAAGTTTCATTGGACAGCCTTGACATCCCGTGCACCTATCTTGTCGATTGAGGCCCAAGCGCCCGAGCGTTCTGGGAAGCTCATGCGATGGCGCGTCGTCCCTCAGTCCGTTAATACTTGCAACTTCTCTGAAACTGGGATTGGGATTGTGACGAAACTCGGCACAAATGACATTTGGTATGTTGCAACTCAAGTTTGTTCACGGCAGGAAAATAAATAAATAAATAATAAAATCGGTGTCGAAGAGGGTCTACTGGGGGTCAAAGTGAATCGAGGATTGACTCCTCTCCCCCAAAGTAGGAATTAGCTTTTTTCACCTGAAACTACACACACTATTCCGATGAAACGACTACAACCTTCATCATCCGTGATGTACCAAAGTTGTTCATGGAATTAAGAAAATCGAGGTCGAAGAGGGTCTATGGAGTGTTAACGCGAGTCCAGGTTTGACCTCCCAAAATAGGTATATTTTCTCCGAAACTACACACATGATTCCAATGAAACTTGACCACAACCTTCATTACCCGTGGTGTACCAAAGTTTGTTTACGGCATTAAAATATAACCCTAACCCCCCCAAAATAGTTCTTTTTTTCCTTCTTTGTTTGTTTAGTCTTACAATTACGTTAGTATGATTGTACATGCTGCCCTGTCTTCTAACAGCCATTTAAATCTATTTAAAATACCTTCAGTTGGTGTATTATACTGCTTTATTCTAACAGGTGAGAGCCCAGGGGTATTACCCATATTTCTTTTTTTATTGTTTGTACCGTTTTTAATAGTCATTTTATTTGCTGAAACATTAAATTACTTTGACTGTTCTTCAGAACTGTCCGTGCCCATCCTTTCCTCCATTGATCGTGCACAGTCCGGATGTAGTGTTAGCCTGGGAAGTTTTATTCCCCAACTAATATAGGCTCTGGTCTATATCCGGTGTGCACTGGCAGTTGCTTGGCTGCATCCAATTAAGATCTGAAGATAATATGAAAAGAGTGCATAACCGAGGGCATATTTCCTGACTAGAAAAAACACATGACACACAGGTAAGCAGCAATTAGATGGAGAACCCTGGGACACATGGTCGACTAATTGGTGTTCGCGGTTGATTAGCAACCTGCCAGGATGGAGCTACCTGTGTTCGGTGGCCTCAGGCCCGCTGAGTCCTGGGAAGGGGGGTGGAGCAGAGCGGAAACCTGAGGCTCCCCCTCGTAAGTAAACCTGGAACCGATATGACGATAGGGTTGGAGGCATTGAGTAACTGAATGCCGACAAGCAATGATAAGGAGTGACGCACAGCAACATGGACAAGATGGGCTGTGAAATAAAGTTGATGGGCAAAAATAAAGCAGATATGGATGAGATGGGCAGAAGGATGAGCAGCGAAATAAGGCACAATATGGGCAAAGCAGTGTGCAATAATATTGATCAATGATTGATTAATCATGTCATTAAAATAAACAATAATCGTAGAATAATTAATTTCTCAAATGGCTAATAACGTACTTAAACCACCACTGCTTCATCTAAATCTGTAACTTTTTGGAAATTAGTTAATCAAAAAATAAATAATCGATTAATCAATAAATCAAAATACCCCTTATAGCCAAATCATTGTGTCCAAATATAATCTCCCTCGCTCAAAAGGTGCCTGCGATATTGCCCAGGTAAGAAAGAACATAAGTAACCAATAATTAATTAAATAAATAATAATCGTAAAATAATTAACTTCTTAATCAATTGGCTAAAAGCATTCCTAACCTACCATTTCATTCAAATCTAACCTTCAAAAAAAAGTAATTAATCGAAAAATTTAAGAATCAATCTATTAATTAGTAAATCTAAAATATCCCTTGTAGCCAAATCACTCGGTCACTGTCATGTCCAAATATCAGCTTCCTAGCTCAAAACGTGCCAGAGATATTGCCCAGATGAGGAAAAAAAAAAATGAGTACGTACTGAAATCGATAATAATTCATCAATCAATTGATGAATAAAAAAAAAATATAAATGTTTTGTCAAAGCACTTGCTCACTATTGTTCCGAAAGTTCAGAGCTTCCTAGCTCAAATAATGGCTGAGATATAGCTTGGAGAAACATATGATATAGCCCCAGGTGAAAACCGAGTACTGCCTTTCGGCACACATCATCGCTGGGCCCGCTTCGGTGCCTGGCGATGACGTCATGAAGCACCTGGAGATGGAATAGGAAAAGGAGTGATGCACAATTATGGAAAATACAGGAGTGATAAAATAAGTCGTAGAGTGAAACTAAGGAGAGCTAGGATACAAAGGGAAAGTCTTTCTTTCCTGCAAGTCCTTGTAGTGTCCATCTTATTTATCCCGTGTACACCGCCCCAGCACTCTCTCTTCCACAGATCTCCCGATGTCCGTGTTCTCTACTGTTGTTGTGCTTCCCTCTCTCTCCCCTTCTTGTCACCCGTTCCCTTTATTATATATTCTTGCGGTTTTGAGTCTGTCAAATGAGTGTAATAAAGGTTAAAGTCTGTCCCCCATAGTTAATCACACAAGCAACATGTAGCTTCGTGATAGTATAGTTATCTATATAATAATAGCGGCAGGACTCGACTTTGTTATCCATTTTACGCCGCACCCAGTGACCCGATGCCCACGGCACTAATGGATTTACGATCTACGAACCGCGCTCTTTGTTTATCACGTACAGACATACTCGAAAAATCTGAATTAGCCGACGTTGGGGCCCAAAAGCATCCGATTAACTGCCGATACGACGCCATCTTACGACGCCATCGTATTGGCGTCTGCTGGGCGAAGGCGAAGCAAGCCGTCCGCTGATTGGACAGGCGAAGGCGAAAGCAAGCCGTCCACTGAGTGGACAATCCAGAGCATGCATTTGTGCCGGTGATCGTTGTTCATATACGCAATCTTCATTCTCATCTTTCTTCCTAACTCTTACTCAGACAAGCAAATCCCCTATGCCATCCATAATGGTACACTCTATCCATACACCACATCCTCCCCTCCGTGGATGTTCCACGGGTTTCGGCTAGTGTCTTAGTATTTGTGAGCTTAGTTCCTCTCCAGTGTTAATTCTGCGTTGAGTAGGAGCCAGGAAATAGGCCCTACTGCCACCGATCATCCGACGTCCGTAGCCTCAATCACCTTTTGCGTTAACATTGGTTCATATTGGGTGAGTTAACATGAGGCAGGCAGAGGAGGATCGGGGTGGAGTCGAGGTGGGGTGGCAGAAGAAATGACTGTAAGCACGAGCCGCCAATCAGAGCTCGAGGGTGGTGGCGGCGGCGTCAGAGGGTATGGTGAGAAGTCGGGTGAGTTCCAGAAGGTTCGGGGGGGGGGGGGGGGGGGCGTAGCTATAAGACCCGCTGCGCAAAGCCCTCGACAGGACTAGCGCGTGGAACACTAATAACGACAGGACTCGCAGAGGAATGCCGGATAAGCGCGAGAGGACTGCTGCCTGATGAACTTGACCATTGCACGAGAATGCGCGTGCTAACCAGCTCGGAGTGTATTGAAGAAGAGGAGTTGGTCACTACATATACGCGGGCGCAGCCAGACGCGCTTAGAACGAATAGCGCATTTGAGACGCGCGAGTGAACAAGGCTGGGTAACCGCCAGCCGCGCTAAAGTCCGCCCTCTACCGTTTCGCCTCATCATCCCTTTGTACGAGAGACGCGCTACGAGTCCCTGCCTTCGCCTGCCACCATCTTCGCGGGACGTGCTGGGGACCGTGGAGAGCTGGACGAGGACCATGTCTGGACGCATTGGGGAACACCTGCCCATCTGCAATCCCCTGTGCGAGTGTGAGACGGGCCCATTGTCCAAGGGATAAGTTAAGACTGCTTAAGGATTGCTCTGTGTCTCTTCGTCCTTGAACTGCAAATACGTGTGGGAATAATTAAACCCTTGTTCTTTCTTTCTGATTCGATCGTTCCTGTGGTTTCCTCAATTGACTAAGCGTGGCACGAATAAGATCGCTCCAATCGGGTTCCAACATCTAAGACTGCGCGGACCACGTGTACGCAATCCGCTCGGCGTACTCAAACCACATGTGGTTCGTGTGAGGCTTGTTTCCTCGCTCCCTGGGCAACGCGGGGACTTAAGTACGAGCGAAAAGTAGTCCTGAAACCCTACGCTGCGTGTGTCCGGGAGGGACGTAATAAGTCTCGGTTCCGCCAGGCCCAGTAAAGACGAGGGGATTAATCCCCCCTTGATAAGGGGAAGAAGGCCGGCGTAGGGAACCGCAACAATTGGTGTCGGGGAGTGGGATTTGGAACACAACCAAATTTCTGTTTACGAATTGGCTCCAAATTACGAGCGACCAAAATTTAGTTTTAAAATCCAAAATTTAAGTTTGTGCCATGGCTAGCCAAAGCGGTCGAATGCCGGTGGGGATAGAAGAGGAGGTAGATGAGGAGGAATTAATGACCCAGGACCAACGGGAAGAATTGGAGGAAGAGGAGGACATTGATGAGGGGCTGGCAGTAGGGGTAGAAAATGGCGGCGCCTCGCACGTGGCGGCGAGAGCCGAGCCCGCGGCGCCAATGGATATGGGCACCTTCATGGCGCAAATCAAAGCATGCTTCATGGTGCAAAGTAATGAAATGAGAGCAGAAATGAAAGAAATGAAGGACGGGTTAACAGGGTTGGAAAACAAAATGGACGCCGAAAGTAACAAAACCACCCGGGAATTGGAAGAGGTGAAAAATTAATTGGAAAGCAAAATGGGTGGCCAATTGAAAGAAATGGGGGACAAATCCACCCGGGAATTGTTTGAGTGGAAAAATGGGCTGGAAAACAAAATGGACATCCAAAAGAATCAATCGGGAAAAATGAGGGTGGCGTCGAAAAAGGAAACAAAAGAGATGGGGAAGGACATAAGGCGCAAGTTGAGCGAGGAGGTCGCAAAGGGACGCGACGAGGTAACGCGGTGCGAGGAACGCGTGGAGAGCAGGGTAGAGCAGAGCGCAGCTAAGTGGACCGAGGGTATAGAAATCGCGACTCGGGGTGTGGAAAAGCCGACGGCCGCCGAATTGGAAAAGCAAATTTTAAGCGCACCGGCGGTCGTCGAGGAAATAGAAGAAATAAAAGAAATGATTCTAGTTGAAATTGGGGCCGAAGAGAGGGCAGAAATAGAAAATGAATCGGGGGTAGAAATGGAATCGCTCGTGGAAGGTCCTTTGTACGGTGTACGAGAGCGAATGGCGCGCGTGTGAGAAAGAAGTGTGCAACGGAGCGCGAGTGTATGACGGAATGTGAGTAGGAAGAGTGTGTCGGAGAAGAGTGTGTTACAGAGTGTGCGATGGCCGAGGAGAGTGAGAGAGAATTGTGGAAATGTAACTCAGTGTAACTTATTAATTGGCACTGGTAACTTATTAATTAACCTGGTAACAAAGCAGATACATTTTACATGCAAACTCTGTTAAAGACGAGTTTGTAAATGAGTGTCAGAATGTGTATGAACATGGTAATCTCTTGAAACACCTGGTCAAGGCCCCAGGCTAGAGCACCCCCCCCCCCTGCTGTGTAAATGGAAATCACAGCAGGAGGGGAGCGAGCTGATACCAGGACTTGGTACAGGCATGACCTCGGGGCATTAGCGGAGAGGAGATTAAGTCCAGTTTGGCGATATAAACGAGAGCAAACGTTGAGTAAAGTAGACTTGTCCTCAGAAGCCCTGCCCGACGGAACGATGGAATGAACGAGTACGGCGCTGCGGAAGAACATCAGCCGAACGAAAAGGACCATGGAAAAGAGTTAATCTCAGCCATTGAATAATGCGGTATTATTTGGTAAATGGAATGAAGTGAATAATAAACCAGACCTTTTGTAAACCTGTGTCCGGTCATTGGAGTCCTGTGAGTCATACACAAAATTCTTCTACAATCCTTTTTGGGGAGACAACTGGAAATCAGATGGGACAACTGTGACTTTCATTCCTAATTTCGAGGGCAGTTGTGCATTTGTCTCCTCCACTGTATCCTGTATCCTTTTTATTTTAAGTTCTAGTTCCGTTATCCGTTCTTGCTTTTTATCAAAGTAGCGTTGGATGTGTTGTAGTTTGTTCCTCTAAAGCTTCACTCGTACCTCCAGGAAGGGTCTCTCCACCTGTTCGCACGGTGATTTCCAGAGAATCTCCCTCAGCCGTGGCTTTTGCACAATCCAATCTCACAGATCAGTATTTGCAGATGAGCCGGAGGGTCAGTATGAAATGGGTGAATCCTCAGGTGTCCGCTCTGTTGACGGGGAAATCACACAATGGTAACCGCACATATATATCTGTATATAAACTCACCACCTTGCTCAATATTCCCAGGTTGTCTCCACATTGTTAATATCACGCAAAGATATTGTAACGATTTTGAGAAGTGTAACGGGTTTTGAGAAGTGTAACGGGTTTTGAGGAGTGTAACAATTTTGGAGAAGGGTAACGGATGTGAAGAGTATGGTTTTGGTATGGTAACATCCTGGTAATGTAAATAATGGTCGCAGCCGTCCTCCTAATTAATTTCATAGAACATACACGCAGGTCACGATATATCTTTTAAATAGTGTATTTCCTTATTCCATGTAGGCTAAGTATGTGTTTTCCACTAGATTGACTTTGCATTGTATCAAACAAAATAAGCGTAGGCCCTTCCAATTTCCCCAAAACCTCCCTTCCATTTGCCTTCCGCATTTTGGTCGGTTTTTCTCTTCAACCACCATTGGCCACGAGGTAAGGTTGGAGAAGAAAGGCGTGTCTCCACCTCGTCAGAAGAGGGCAGGAGTGAACCGGCCCTAACAGCCAATCAACACCGCGGTGAGTGACCCGGTAGGCGTGCCCTCGGAGCCGGCGGCTTAATTCCGCCGGAGGTGATAAAAGCGAATGTAAGGGACTGCTTTAAGAGATGACTGGAGAGGAGCAACGAGGCTGCACCAAAGAGAGGCCTTGAGAGATACGCTGGGGGATGACCTGGAAGAGGAGCGCAATCCACCGCAAGCCCTACCTACCTACCTACCTGCCTGCCTGCAATACCCCCCTGTCGTTGGAGAGACGCGCTGAACGGAGGGAGACGGCTCCACCCCAGGAAGAGGAGCAGGTGTGCCGAGCCAGCGCGTGACGGCCGCGGATACGCGACGGAGGTTTTCCCGCCAAAACCGCGAGGGGTGCTGCGGCCTCCGACTTTGCCTTCCTCTCAAGCAATCAACCTCGAGCCATTACCTGCCTGCAATATCCACCGTGTGAGTGTGAACGTCCTGTCCTACTCGTTTGTCTTGGGGATTAAGTAAATGAAATAGAATAAGTTAACAATGCACTGTGTGACTGCTCTTTTCCATCTATTGCTGTAAATAATATTGGTCGCTCTAAAATATTGCTTGTGTGTGTATAATAAATCTGTTCTTCCTCCAAACTCTGTCTTTCTTCTCTCTTCTTCTCTTTCGGTCGTTTTAGAGGTTTCCCAATTGAATATCTGTAGCGCGATTAGTCAACGTTCGGTTGGAATCGGGTTCTAATCGGGGAGTAACTGTTCGGACGCGGTTAAATACACCACCGCTCGGTAAAATAACATCCAAAAACCGTGTCCGTAACAATTGGTAGTCAGGAGATGGGATTCGAACCTGGGACTAAATTTATTTAGCCCAAATTTTGGACACCAATTGTGTTAGTACCGTAACAATTGGTGTCGAGGAGTCGGATTCGGACCCGGGACTAAATTTGTTAGGCCCAAATTTTAAAAAAAAAAATCTTGGTCAAAATTACGAGCTGCCAAAATTGTGTTGTTTTATAAAACCCGAATTTTGAGATCGCGCCATGGACAATCAAGGCGATCGGATGTCGGTGGGGGAGATAGACGGGTTAGGGGTAACCCAGGAACCAGGGGAAATGTATGTGGAAGAAAGGGAGGAGGAGAGCAATGAGGAGGCGGTTGAGGGAGTAGCAGGCGTGCAAAATGGCGTCCTCGCGCACGTGGGTGTAGCGGCACCAAATTTTGCCACGCCCGCGACAGTAGCGGCGCCGCCGTTGGATTCGGACCTTTTGTTGCTACAAATCGGTGCCCTTATGGACAAAATGAGGGACGAAGCAAGGGCTGATAGTGCGAAAATGGAAAGCAGAATGATGGGGGTAATGAGGGACGAAGCGAGGGGTACCGTTAAGGAGTTAGACAAGAAATTTGAGGGATTAGACAATGGGATAGAAGGGGTGAAAAATGGGTTAATGGGGGTAGAAAACAGAATGGCCGCTCAAGAGAATCAGTTAGAGGGGGTGAAAAATGGGTTAATGGGGTTAGAAAATAGGATGGAGGACAAATTGCGGGAAATGGGGGAACAATCCGCCCGGGAAATCGAACAGATGGGGAACCAGATGGAGGAAATACGAAGAGGGATGAGTGAGGAGGTCTCGGGGCTACGCGAGGAGGTAAAGCGAGGCGAAAAGCGTATCGAGAAAGAGGTGAGAAATAATACGGCAAAGTTACAAGGGGGAATAGAAGATCTGACGGAGGAGGTGGAGCAGCTGACAGAGGGACAAACTAAGTTAGTGGAGCAGGTTCAAAAGAACACGGCGGTACTAGGAGGGTTAAAGGCGACACAAAAAGAAATTAAAAACGAATTAATAGCGACGCAGAGGCAATGTCAGATGGTACGGGAGGAACTGACAATGAGGGTGGAAGAGGTGACAGAAGCAATGGAGACGAAGGACCGGGAGGTAAGGACGCACGTAGAAACGGTCACGGTAGCCTTAGAGGACGAACTTGAGGAGACGCACCGGGAAATAAAAGAGGTTAAACAAAAATTAGAGGAAGTGGGAGAAGAGGTGAGTGAAATTAAGAAGGGACGGACAGAAACTAAGAGAGAAATCCGGGAGGAGGTGATGGAATGTGTACAAGGTCTGTGTTCAAATCATGATGCGGTGCTCACTAACCAAATAAAAAGTTTGCAGGTGGCAGAGAAGGTGCGACGAGGTACGGAGGTGAGTGGCAATGTACATGATGTGAGGGGAGATTCAGTCGGCTTGGGGATTGGTTTGGATCCGGGTGTTCGTGAGAGGCCGTTGGTGAAGTGTGCGACAGGTCTGGTGTGCGAAAAAAGAGGTGTGCGAGAATGTCCGACCATGGGGTGTGTGAGGAAAAAGTGCACGCCGAGGAGTGAGTGTGCCGTCAAGAGTGAGTTGGTCGAAGCGCGTGTGCGAGGGAGCACAGGGAAGCGCGGTGTGGTGAGTGTTACGGAGGAAGTAACGAAAAAGTGTGCGCGGGAGGATGCGCGAGAAAGGTGTGTAACGGACGGGTGCATGGGGAAAGCGCATGCTGTCAAGAGTAAGGGAGAATGCATGCCTGTGATGAGTGTTACGGAGGAAGTAACGAAAAAGTGTGCGCGGGAGGATGCGCGAGAAAGGTGTGTAACGGACGGGTGCATGGGGAAAGCGCATGCTGTCAAGAGTAAGGGAGAATGCATGCCTGTGGTGAGTGTTACGGAGGAAGTAACGAAGAAGTGTGCGCGGGAGGATGCGCGAGAAAGGTGTGTAACGGACGGGTGCATGGGGAAAGCGCATGCTGTCAAGAGTAAGGGTGAGTGCGCGACCGAGAGTGGAGGTGAGAGTAGTGAGAGTGACAAGGAGAGTGAGCTGGTTGTGGCAGGTGAGCGAGGATGTACACCTGGAATGGAAGGATGCACACCTGGAATGGTAGAGCGTGTGTGGGAAGGCACATTTGAGTTGGTAGTGAGGCACGTGGTTGGGTGTGCGGGTGAGAGCACACCTGTGATCGTCACAAAGGAGGTGACCGAGAAAGGGGCGCGAAGCGGTGTATTGGTGAGGTGTGCGAGCAACGAATGTGTGCCAAAGTGTTCGGTGGTCAGGTGTGTGACCAAGGCTGTAAGTGGAATGGGTGTACCGAGGTGTGTCAGGAAAGGTACGAGGAGAATGGGAACAGCTGCATGTATGAGCAAGAAAGGGGTAGCGTATGCTTGTAGGAATCCAGGTGAAGCGTCGACGATAACTGGGTTAAAGGTTAGAACGACTTATAGCCGACTCGGGCCCTCGGTGCGCGTCGGGCAGCTTCGCGTGCCGCGAGGACCAGCGGGGATCCGAACCACGGCGGTTTCGAAAGAACCGCCGTGCGCGATCCACGCTGGGCCTCGCTTTGAACGGCCGCGGCCGGGCTCCACTAGGCGGAGCGGGCGGCTGGATAGGAAGGGTCGCTATGGCGACCACGTTTTGTTGAGACGTGCCGGCAGGTCGAGATCGGGACATTGGATGGCTCCACGCCGAGGTGATGCGTGGGATCTCGGCCCGGGTAAGCCCCCGCCCCGGCCCCGAATGCGGGACGCATCCAGCCGCCAGCACAAAAGAATCCGCGTTCAGTGCTCGGCTGTACGAAGCCGGGCTGTAGATGTGAATTGGCGCACCGAGAGGATGTAATAAGTAGACGGGTGATGGTGATAGTGATAGTAGTGATTTGAAACGAAATTTAGAAAAGTGAATAGAATTGGCAGTAAATGGAAAATTTTTGAATTGTTGGATTTGGACGAGCGAAATTGGTAGTGAGAGACCCCCGATGTGGTGGGATGGCAAATCCACCATCCCTCACAGGTGGGGGCAAATGCGCTATAGATTATGGGGTTTATGGCAGTGAAAACGAGCCAGGGAGGGCTTGGATAATGATAGGGATCTAGCGAAGATGACCTTAGGTAACGATAAGGTTAGTTAGTGACTGATACCTGTAGTGGGGACGCAGGTAGGTTAGTGTGGTTGATAATGACGTGGGAGCGCAATAGTTTAAAGGGACGACTGGGAAGCGCAAGTTTCAGAGGGGAGGAGTTAGCTGAGATGATGCCGTGTGTGGGAGTGATTGAACAGGTGAGAATGGAACAGGTGTGATTGCACAGGTGTGCAACTGAACAGGTGTGTGGAGCAGTGTATGAGGGAGTAGTGGTGATTGCGTGTTGTGTTGACCAAATGGTCCAGGAAGAAAGGAGGGTGCAGGTGGCACCAGGTATGATTGCACAGGTGTGCAACGACAGGTGAATGAAGAACAGGTGTATGTGGCTGTATGGAATAAATGGTATGGAGTAGTGAAATGGATGGTCGTGGAGTGAGAATGGTGGAAATTGTGGAGTGGAGTGGATGGTGCGAAGGTGTGAATGGGGGAAGAGTGGACCCCCATCGCGGATACCCGGGGCGGGTAGTGTAAGTGTTAGGTAGAGGGTACAGGTAAATTGTGGTTGGATATTGGCATCTGTGGTGCGGGTGACAGAATGGTATGTGGATGGGTGCATTCGTGTTGTGGAAATGGCTGGGCGTGTAGCCTGTTAGTGTGTGTAGTTGGTTTGGGGCACTCCACCACTGTAAGGATGTCGGCCAGGTGAGGCCGCAGGTGGGCTCTGGGAGCCGGTAGTAGTTGTGTGGATGGGGCCCGAGGATCCGGAGGACGGACCCGGGTAGCCCAGTGCCAGAGGGCACCAAGGGGTGACAGAGCCAGGAGAGGGGCTGTCCCCAGTTAGTTAGGTTAGGGTGAGGAGCTAGGTAAGCTCGGGTGGCAACTACAGTGGTGGAGGTGTGCAGGTGGGTAGACCTGTTGGGAGAGGTACACGTCGCAGCCCAGAAATTGTGCTAGAGCACCGGGAGATGAATCGGGGGAGTGAGACCCCAAAATTGAGGAGCACCACAGTTTGGCCAATGGGAATTGGTTATTAGAACCCGTAGTGTAAGTTGGCCAATGGATTGGCAGGGAAAGACCCCGGGTAGTGTAAAGTGTGTTAAAGTCATTTAGAGGATAGTTAGGATGAAGGATCTCCTCGCACCATCTGCATCCACTCACCTGAGGTGACAGGTACTCCACACCATGCCATGTTTTGATTATTTTTTATGATGCAAATGTTTGAATTGTGAGACGCATCATGACGTGGGTGTGACATTGTGCTTTGATGTTCCATCTCTGCCTCCTTATGAGGATTGATGATGAATTTGGTGATGGCAAATTTTGAAGTAGAGGGATTGTGGTGACGAATTTGGTATTAGGGAAATATGGGGAAGACGTGACAGTAGTGACGAATTTGTAAATGGGTAGATTTTGTAAATATGGGGTAAGAGCAAGGGTAGTGTAGGTGACAGGGGGGTGACGTACGGTAGGGACGAGCTTTCTCACTTCGCCCTCCGTACGCATTTCACCTTGCATTGCCTTGTTTGACGTGTACCCTTGTGACCTTACCCCTCGCTCAATTGTCTTTCTTTTGTCTCCCACATGACCTGTGCGCCATTGGGTGCCGAGGGGAGCGTGCGTGAGGTGGCCATTGTGCGCCCGAGATTCCCAGAACCAGCACGCATTGCGTTGATGTACCACTTTATGGACCGCTGTTCGGCGGCCAAGTACCACTTGATGGACCCCAGGTTCTGGGGCAGAGCACCTCTGTTGGAGACCGGCCATAGTGGCCAGGGAATCTTGCTTGCGGACCTCGGTAAGGTGGCACCTATGCCAAACAGGTGGACCACCCTTAGTTGGCCCCTGAGGCCCTAAATAAAAATGGACACAAGTTGTGCTTTTTATTATTTCCAACTAGGCCGCATGAAGCCTGAAGACGTCGGGAAGAACATCGGCCCAGCAGAGAAAGAGAAGACCACCACCAGTTGTTTTGTTGTGTTTATTATGAACCATGGTGACCGCACCGGATGGTGCTTTGTGGTGTTTGGGTGCTTTGGTGGTATTGGTACTGGTGCATCGATGCAATGCGTGCTGTCTCCTCCCTCCCAACAGAAATTTCTTTCTCTTGTTCCCTAAAAAGAAAAGAAAAAAACACACAGGTCCTGGGTTGCGTTGTAAATAAGAAATCACGTCATTGTAAATAATGCTCCCCACCGTAAATGTATAGTTTCAGAATAATTCCGTAATTCGGTTAGCTGTGGGCTTGAGTCTGTTAGACAGGATGCAATGCAATAGGGGGACATACTTATTTGTGTTTTAAAATTGTCACACTCAGGGTCAGGTTAATTGTAGAGGGAATTACACCTACATGTCACACTCAGTTAAGTCTAGTAGGCCCGAGGACGTGCCTGAAGAAAGGAGGGTGCAGTGTAACGATTTTGAGAAGTGTAACGGGTTTTGAGAAGTGTAACGGGTTTTGAGGAGTGTAACAATTTTGGAGAAGGGTAACGGATGTGAAGAGTATGGTTTTGGTATGGTAACATCCTGGTAATGTAAATAATGGTCGCAGCCGTCCTCCTAATTAATTTCATAGAACATACACGCAGGTCACGATATATCTTTTAAATAGTGTATTTCCTTATTCCATGTAGGCTAAGTATGTGTTTTCCACTAGATTGACTTTGCATTGTATCAAACAAAATAAGCGTAGGCCCTTCCAATTTCCCCAAAACCTCCCTTCCATTTGCCTTCCGCATTTTGGTCGGTTTTTCTCTTCAACCACCATTGGCCACGAGGTAAGGTTGGAGAAGAAAGGCGTGTCTCCACCTCGTCAGAAGAGGGCAGGAGTGAACCGGCCCTAACAGCCAATCAACACCGCGGTGAGTGACCCGGTAGGCGTGCCCTCGGAGCCGGCGGCTTAATTCCGCCGGAGGTGATAAAAGCGAATGTAAGGGACTGCTTTAAGAGATGACTGGAGAGGAGCAACGAGGCTGCACCAAAGAGAGGCCTTGAGAGATACGCTGGGGGATGACCTGGAAGAGGAGCGCAATCCACCGCAAGCCCTACCTACCTACCTACCTGCCTGCCTGCAATACCCCCCTGTCGTTGGAGAGACGCGCTGAACGGAGGGAGACGGCTCCACCCCAGGAAGAGGAGCAGGTGTGCCGAGCCAGCGCGTGACGGCCGCGGATACGCGACGGAGGTTTTCCCGCCAAAACCGCGAGGGGTGCTGCGGCCTCCGACTTTGCCTTCCTCTCAAGCAATCAACCTCGAGCCATTACCTGCCTGCAATATCCACCGTGTGAGTGTGAACGTCCTGTCCTACTCGTTTGTCTTGGGGATTAAGTAAATGAAATAGAATAAGTTAACAATGCACTGTGTGACTGCTCTTTTCCATCTATTGCTGTAAATAATATTGGTCGCTCTAAAATATTGCTTGTGTGTGTATAATAAATATGTTCTTCCTCCAAACTCTGTCTTTCTTCTCTCTTCTTCTCTTTCGGTCGTTTTAGAGGTTTCCCAATTGAATATCTGTAGCGCGATTAGTCAACGTTCGGTTGGAATCGGGTTCTAATCGGGGAGTAACTGTTCGGACGCGGTTAAATACACCACCGCTCGGTAAAATAACATCCAAAAACCGTGTCCGTAACAATATCAAAGCTTCTTTCTTGAGACCGCATTTTCATCAATCAAACAATCAATATATTCAATTCAATTTATTCAGTTAAATTTATTCTATTAAATTCAATCAATTAGATTCAATCTCAATTAATTCATCAATATTCATCAATAAATTAAATTAATCATTCTGGATGACTCCTTGCATAAGCCCTTTCCCCAATGATGTCAGGACAGGTCCATCCATTGACCGTCACCTCTGGTCCAGCCATTGAATAATGCGGTATTATTTGGTAAATGGAATGAAGTGAATAATAAACCAGACCTTTTGTAAACCTGTGTCCGGTCATTGGAGTCCTGTGAGTCATACACAAAATTCTTCTACAATCTGGAGGCACCGCTGAGATCAATTGTACAAGCAAGTAAAAGGTGAGTGTGTCTTGTTTTGTCCAATATGATTTACGAACTTGGAAGTTATGTGTACATACATGGGGGAGCAGGTGGTCTGGGGCGTCTTTGCGCACCGATGCCGCGATATAGGTGGCGTGAGCCATCACGAATGGGATTTCGATAAACGACTGTAGCAATTTATTCGTTTTTTTTCTAAATGATTTCTGTAAATACGTATTTTTGCGCTGGTTATTAAAGGGCCTTACTGTGACCTGGAAGCAAACGGAGCAAGTGTGCACCTTGCGACCACTTGCTTCCAGGACGTGTAAGGCCGGTACACTCGTTTACCCACCCGCACACGACACGTATAAAGTACTTCTTTTTTGCACTTGTTCAAAGCACTCGGCGAGCGACAGGGAACCGGGAAAGGGAATTATATTTATATATATATATTTTACCTCATTCCAATTAATGGTATTGCGACAAAAAGGCTTATATCTTTGGAAACGACTGGTCGGATTTAGACAAATTAAACCTCGTTCGATCAACAAATAAATTCATGACAGACAACCCCCCTCATGCCGGACCAGAAAAGGGTGACAAGATATGAGATTTAATGGGATAAATATAAAAGATATTTGTTTTTGCCAAAAAAAAAGAAAAAAAAAAGTAACCATTAGCTGAGGAGTCACAGAGGCCAAACTTTAACCTTTGACAGCAGACAAATTGTGTTCTGACAGCAAAAGACTTCCAAATAAAATATGGCAGAATAGTTGTTGATAGTTTAGGCACATATCAGAATGCTTGTTGATTTAAAATTTCAAAGTCAAATTTTTACACCTTCAAGTACTGATGAAATCTCCATTTTTCACATGTAGTTTTGTGGAAAAACGGATGAAGGTGAATAATTTAGGATTATTAAAAAAAAAATTTTGATGGGTCTAACTGTGGAAAGTGTTATTAAATCATAGGTAGAGGTAACAAGGAAACTAGGTGTTACTAGGAAACGAAAGTATTCAGGTGTTACCAGGAAATAAAAGTAGACAGACAAGCAAAATGAGTATAAAGACGTTGACCAACCAAGATGTTGCATATCTTTGTTGAAGTTCTGACGTTGTTTATTTCAATTATGGTCGGAATTATTGGGATTGCTATTAAATGAGAATTTTAATAGGATTTAATGGGATTTTAATGGGATAAATTGGGAACATTTAAATGTTGGGTTTTGCTAACGTTTCCACAACGTCGCCACAACGTTTCACTTTCGTTGTTGCAACGTTTTGCTCCAACGTTTTGTGAACATTTAAATGTTGGGTTTTGCTAACGTTTCCACAACGTCGCCACAACGTTTCACTTTCGTTGTTGCAACGTTTTGCTCCAACGTTTTGTGAACATTTAAATGTTGGGTTTTGCTGACGTTTCCACAACGTCGCCACAACGTTTCACTTTCGTTGTTGCAACGTTTTGCTCCAACGTTTTGTGAACATTTAAATGTTGGGTTTTGCTAACGTTTCCACAACGTCGCCACAACGTTTCACTTTCGTTGTTGCAACGTTTTGCTCCAACGTTTTGTGAACATTTAAATGTTGGGTTTTGCTAACGTTTCCACAACGTCGCCACAACGTTTCACTTTCGTTGTTGCAACGTTTTGCTCCAACGTTTTGTGAACATTTAAATGTTGGGTTTTGCTAACGTTTCCACAACGTCGCCACAACGTTTCACTTTCGTTGTTGCAACGTTTTGCTCCAACGTTTTGTGAACATTTAAATGTTGGGTTTTGCTGACGTTTCCACAACGTCGCCACAACGTTTCACTTTCGTTGTTGCAACGTTTTGCTCCAACGTTTTGTGAACATTTAAATGTTGGGTTTTGCTAACGTTTCCACAACGTCGCCACAACGTTTCACTTTCGTTGTTGCAACGTTTTGCTCCAACGTTTTGTGAACATTTAAATGTTGGGTTTTGCTAACGTTTCCACAACGTCGCCACAACGTTTCACTTTCGTTGTTGCAACGTTTTGCTCCAACGTTTTGTGAACATTTAAATGTTGGGTTTTGCTGACGTTTCCACAACGTCGCCACAACGTTTCACTTTCGTTGTTGCAACGTTTTGCTCCAACGTTTTGTGAACATTTAAATGTTGGGTTTTGCTGACGTTTCCACAACGTCGCCACAACGTTTCACTTTCGTTGTTGCAACGTTTTGCTCCAACGTTTTGTGAACATTTAAATGTTGGGTTTTGCTGACGTTTCCACAACGTCGCTACAACGTTTTACTTTCGTTGTTGCAACGTTTTGCTCCAACGTTTTGGGGACACTCAAAATGTTAAGTGAATCGGATAAGAATTCAGGAATTATTTCATTATTAGCGATTAATGAAGTACTTATTTAATTAATTACATTGCTTATTAAATTACAGTAATTACATTACAGTAATTACCTGAGGTAATTACAGTAATTACAGTTCCGGTAATTACAGTAATCATTACAGTAATTGCAGTAATCTTATTACAGTAATTACATTACATTAACTCAGGCACCTTTTGAGTAAGGAAGCTGATATTTGGACATGACACTGACCGAGTGATATGGCTGTCAAGGAAAATTTTGATTTATTGATTAATCATTTAATAAATTAACTCGTTGATTTATAAATGACTTATTTAATTAAAAGTCCTCAGAGACACATCTTCGGATGAAATACTTGCAGATTGGTTATGCTATGAGCCAATTGATTAAGGAAAATATTTTGTGATGGCCATATTGGCAATTTCATGGCCATATTCGTGGCAACTCAGGGATGTAGAGATGCAGCCCAGCAATACAAATGCACAGGTGCACAGATCAGACAACGACAGAAACCGGTGTTTCAAGTGTGGACGGATGGGACATTGGAAAAGAGGATGTTCGTATACCAAAAGGAAGACAAAAACAGCAGAGTGGGAATCGGCAGACAATGGAACAGCTAGCGACGAGTGTTTTGTGAGTAGCAACCACTCTCTGGTCGAGGCTCATAAAAAAAATTGATACTTATTGATTTGGCACGCTTACAATAGATATTAATGGCGAGGGTTCTGTGGTCGTTCGTTTTGGCTTTGCGAATGGACCAAACCATTCCATGTAAATAGGAGGGGGGTTCTGTGGTCGTTCGTTTTGGCTTTGCGAATGGACCAAACCATTGCATGTAAATAGGAGGGGGTTCTGTGGTCGTTACTGCCACGTGGTTTCAAAGTTTTTGTTGTTGCTTGCACGCATGTTTTTTTTGCAAGCACGTACGGGCAAGCACGTACGTGCGGGCACGCCCTAGTATATATAAATAGAGGTAATATTGAGTTACGGAATTAATTACTTTCAACAATGCAAAGGGTAAACCAAGATCAAGGGTACCAGTGCTGACCGATACCTCAGACAATGATTAGGCCTTCATTGCTGCAAATCCCAAATGATGATTGGCCTCAACAGATTCGATTACTGGACAAACATGAATAACTGTCGATGATTCTTGGGTCTGAAAAGTTTTCGGAGCAAGAATTATTCATTCTTTCTTTTGCTTATAAACAAATTAGTAATAATTGACCAAATGCCGAAATTGGATCTTTTATGTTGGGCACACAATTTTAAATTTACAAAGTTGGAACAATTGCTTTGCAAATTTTTGAAACTAAGTGACAAGAGTCACATGATGATCAGGTGGGAATTTCGGACTAGTGTTCCGCATGATTGATAGGTCAGTGGTCGACTGACATGCAAATGGATGTGTAGTCAAATTAGGATAAATTATGGTGGGAACTGAAAGGGTAATTTCAATGTGACATCATAGGGGTTTTTCTAAGAATAAACTTTTTGGTCTATTTGTGTATTAGCATTTATAAAATTGAAGGACAAATTTTATGAAATTAAAATAAAATTGACACCCATCTTGATCTGTAAATAATGGTTCCAATGCAAACAAATATGCATAATGCATGTGTGTGTGTGTTTTTGTGTATCAATCTTACAAGATTGTTGACACCGACAGTGTGCCTGTCTGGAAATGGATAGTTATATGTGGATGGGATTGGGATATGTGGATGGGATTGAATATCCAGAGAATCCGTAAAATAAAATAGAAATATAATTTGATTATGAACATTATCTCTTTTGTCAAGGGAAATGGAATATAAAAAATTTGATGTGCTGGGTTATGAGCAGCCATTAATTAATAGTAAAATTGTGAGTAATTTTGGGATTCCATTTTTTGATAGAATGTATATGAGAATAACATCTATTTATGGATATGAGCTTCATAAAAGGAAATGAGGAAGTACAAAATCATCCAAATTTGGGAGAGGTCTTACACTGACTTCCCAGAATACTCTGCTCATGGATTTTATATATATAAACTTGAATTTTATCAGCATATAAATTGTGCTGTATGTATGGATGTGTTTTAGGCATAGATGATATGGGAAAATAGTAAAGAAAATTTTGCTGGTTTGAACTATTGTGGGTTTTCAGTTCTGGAGTTTAAACAAAGTCACTGGTTAACAGATGAGAAAGGATAGTAAATAAATTATTCTCTGCTGGGCAAATTAAGTACGATATTACTAAGACTTATGAGAGCTATTGTTCCGCCTTACAGCAGTGGAAAATTATTGGGAAAAATTAGATCCAACATAATGAATCTATAAAAGAATGTGATAGGGATAATATCCTCAATTTGTACTAATTATTTGATTGTGGTTAAAGGAATTAAGTCATCGTAGTGGATTGTTAACAGCAGCCTGAAAATGTCCTGAGAGTGTGCATCCATGTAATCAGAAATCCCAGATGTGTTTTTTACAAACAACATTTTGGTAGAGGTCTTGTGTGGAACACTTCCTTGGTAGATAAAAAACGGTACTGCATGCTGGCAGCCACTTTTGCGGCCAGTTAGGCCAAACAAATTGAGAGGAAATTGTAGTTAAATACGTAAGTTACACATGGCTATTTGTAAAAAAGGAAATTTGTTGAGATGGGAAACATTTTTTCGAAGGTTTATTAAGGTGTTATAATATGACATGTGGCAAGGCAAACTATTGGATGGGAAAATTAGATCTGGCTATAGAATAAATTTATTGACCCCTTGAAGTTAATTCTTCGAATCATTGTTTCACTGGCATTTTTTGTTCAAATTGGAAATAGTTTGGTAGAGCTTTGGTTAAAACCTTTGGTTGCGGTATCTTGGAACGAAATGATAAACCATAGGAGATTGATAAGAATAGAAAAAAAGATGGACCCAAAATAGAAAGTTGGATTCATGCCCCTCATTGCAAACAAGCACATGGGGCTAAGGTGGACGATCCCACAGAAAATGAGGCTGCACCTAGCAGCCCAGCAGAACATTCAGTGGTAGATAAATGATAGTCGTGATTTACAGTCATTTGAATTACATTTTAACACCCCTTGCATTGATAAACATTACATTTTCAACATGTGATATTCCTACTTGGAATAGTGACATTTATTTGCCTACATGACATACAATTACCTGCTGATATTAATACAGCATGAGTGAAAAAAATGTATCACAACTACACTCATGATCAGGGGATTGAGTTCAACCCCGGGAGATAGGGGGATCAGGGTAAGACAAATAATCTGATTATGTTACATATTAAGGGATTTTCTTTATTTACCTTTTAGGAAGCTTGTTAGTTTGGTATATAATGTTAAATGTCATCGACATATAACTATGTCATAGATATGAATATATACAAGGAGTAGCAGACTTGTTTGTTGGTTTAGTAGTTATATTGGCAATTGTTTTAGTGGTGGCTTGCTTGAAAGCCTTAGTGACGGTGTGTTTGAATAAGGTAACCAACAACACGATGATAACGCATGAAGTGACAAATGAGGAAAGAAATGTGGAACCAGAAAAGGAAGACTTTTTTGGCGACATAAATACTGAGATTAAAAGATTAAATCAAGTGATGTTGCAAATGAATACAGTAGAATTAAGATAATGGCATAACGACAATGTTATGAGTTGTGTCAATTACAATATCAGTGAACTCATATCACCACGAGTGCCACACTGTTAAGGGAAAAAGAGGGAAAAGCAAAAGTGGAGAGGAATTATGGTAATAATACATTATGTTTAATTTGTTGGTTTGGGAAAATTGTTGTTGGGAATTAGGTATTCCCGTTTGTGATTGTAATCATATACAATTAATTTTCTTAGAGTAGTGCTAAAATACCTGCATGAGTTAATTTTTGAACTATATTAACCTGAAAGCAATTGTGGATGCTATTCTTAGTTTAGTAATAAAATACATACCTGATTGAATATTATTTGTGTGACGCATATAAATGAATATAACTTTTTGTGTTAAGGAAAAACAACAAATTGTTGAATGTGAAACTGTCGGAAGATATACATGATTATGCTGATTTCATGGTAAGATGCACCCTATCTGATCCAGTGTGTGCGGAAAGCAGATTCAGATGTGACTGAGCATAAAGATAAGACGAGATCACATTTTGGAGGGATTGCTAACGGAATTGGGAAGAAGTTCGAGAAAGAAAATTTGTGGCTAAAAAATGAAGTTAATCGTGACATACACCCTCTTTCTCAAAGAATGATGAAGACATTCTCCCGTGTAACTTGGAGATGAATGCTTACCTTCACCAAGGAAATTTATGTGACCATTTGCCTGGATCACACTGCAACATATGAAAGAAAGGCGATCACTTACTCTTGTTCGAAGACTTCGAACATTCACCACATCAGAAGTTGCAGGACAACGACATTTTACCTGCAACCTCTGTGAAATGCGGGGACATATGTTATTACTTCACCAACGTCCGGGGAACCAGCATGGAGCTGCAAAAACGGCTGTGCCCTTGTCACAACAGCTGTGCACGATTCTGCTGGTTGCTCCTGGTAAGGACCATGAATGACCTGAACACCATGGTCCCAACATCAGTGTGGATGCATCCGGCATCCCTGTTCCACATCTTGCTGGCCAATCAACGTCACACCAATACTTGCTGCCCACTCACAATGAGGGAGGAGGCAAGTCGACTACAACTGGGTGAAGGCCTTGTTCAAGGAATCATTATGGTTCACAGCAAAAAAGTGGCAAGAATGCTACATGGAGAGAAGGGTCAGTCTATGACTCCGCAGTGTTACCACAACAGCGAAATCCTACACGAAGTAGTGCAGGAGCTATGAAGACATTAGGAGAAAATGTTTCATACCTGGATTCAAACACAAGTGATCAGCCCTTCCTTTCAAACAAAGTCAACATTTGTGTGGAGGCAAACGTTTTTTGCCAGATGGTGCAGATGCTTTACAAAACTTGAAAATGAAGTGAAATTGTTGTATCTTGGTGATGGTGAAGTGTTGTTTTGAAAATATATTTGTGATGCAAATGCAATAGATTGAACAATATGGAAGGAGTCAATGACCAACGAAATGTTTTGTGATTCTTGCAGGATGACGGTGTATGCCTAAGGGAATTTGATTACCAAAGTTATGATTATTTACTTATACTTGTAATGATGTTTACTTGTAGTGATTGACTGTTTACTTATATTGATGTTTAGATTAATGGTTAATATAAACAAAAACAAAAAAATGAGGGAATTGTGGAAATGTAACTCAGTGTAACTTATTAATTGGCACTGGTAACTTATTAATTAACCTGGTAACAAAGCAGATACATTTTACATGCAAACTCTGTTAAAGACGAGTTTGTAAATGAGTGTCAGAATGTGTATGAACATGGTAATCTCTTGAAACACCTGGTCAAGGCCCCAGGCTAGAGCACCCCCCCCCCCCTGCTGTGTAAATGGAAATCACAGCAGGAGGGGAGCGAGCTGATACCAGGACTTGGTACAGGCATGACCTCGGGGCATTAGCGGAGAGGAGATTAAGTCCAGTTTGGCGATATAAACGAGAGCAAACGTTGAGTAAAGTAGACTTGTCCTCAGAAGCCCTGCCCGACGGAACGATGGAATGAACGAGTACGGCGCTGCGGAAGAACATCAGCCGAACGAAAAGGACCATGGAAAAGAGTTAATCTCAGCCATTGAATAATGCGGTATTATTTGGTAAATGGAATGAAGTGAATAATAAACCAGACCTTTTGTAAACCTGTGTCCGGTCATTGGAGTCCTGTGAGTCATACACAAAATTCTTCTACAGAATGCACACCAGAGAGTGTGCAGGAGTGCACACCAGAGAGTGTGCAGGAGTGCACACCAGAGCGTGTGATTGGGTGTGCAACAGGAGAGTGCACACCCATGGGTAAGTGTGCGCTTATTGGGTGTGTACCAGGAGAGTGCACACCCGTGGACATTACGGAGTACGTAATGGAGGGGTGTACGCGAGGGTGTGCGATGGCCGATTGTGTTACGGAGTGTGTAACGGGGAAGTGTGCGGTAAAGGAGTGTGTGGAGGAAAAGTGTGTAATGGAGTGCGTGAGGGGTATGAGTGCGCCATGATGTGCAGGTGCGAGTATGGTGTGGGAGAAAGAATGCACATCGGACCGTGTGCAGAGAGAGCGTGTGGTAACAAAATGTATGGAGTGTATGGGAGGCGCTGGAGCGCCGCGTTTTGCGAGTGTGGAATGGGTCGCGTGTGGTGAGAACGCGGCCCGAGCATCGACGCAGACCGGGGTAGCGTTTAGCGCGACGTATAGCCGATGTGAGCCCTCGGTGAGCTGTGTGCTTCGTGTGCAGCGGGGATCGGCAGGGATTGTGGCCGCGGGGGTCTCACGAGGACCGGCGTGCACGGTTCGCGCCGGGCCTCGCCCTGTATGGTCGGTGCCGCGTCTTCGAGGGAAAGGCGATCGGCACGGTTCAAGGGGGGGTAGGAGAGATCGGAGCCGCGCCCCCTGGCGGCTGCGGTGCTCCGACCGTGGGCGGTTGGGCCATCGTGCATGGGACCGCAAGGCTCTACGTAGGGATGGCGCCTTGAACCTTGGCCCAACCAAGCCTCCTCCCCTGAATCGAAAATGCCGGACGGACCCAACCAACAGTAGACCAACCACCCGCATGCATCGCTCGGCTTTTCGAAGCCGAGCTGTGACGAAAATGTATTTCCACCCGGAGAGGCTCAAGTATAGTGGACGGATAGCCATAGTGTTGGTGAATGGTACCCTGCGTGGGGGAATGGTAGCTTTACCATTCCTCACTCTGGGCTCATGAGCATTAGAGTAGGGGGATGGCAGTGAAATGCACATGGAGGGACCAGCGATGGTTACCTCCATGGGGCACTGAAGCTCGCTGAGGGCGGGCTAGTTTAATTGATAGGGAAATCAGCAGACAGTCGGGACAAGATTTAAGTAGTGACATTTGTACAGGTAGAGGGGACGTAGTTAGATTAGGTGGATGATAATGACGAGGGTGTGCTTAGTGTAAGGGAAGACGGGGAAGCACGAGTTTTAGGGGAAGTAGTCAGCTAGATGATGCTGTGTGTGTGAGGAACTGTGTATTGAGTCAGATGGAGTTGTGTTGGAGTGTATGGGAAAAGGGTGTGTGAGCACGAGAGGTGTGCCAGAGATTTGGTGTGTGAGAAAATATGGTGCGGAATAAAAGTTGTGGAACGCTTAGTCTGAAGTAAAAGGTGTGGAATGCATGGTGCGAAGGAGTGAATGGGGGGAGATGGACCCCTTCACGAATACCCGTGGTGGGTATTGTAAAGCCAGGTAGAGGGCTGAGGAAAATTGTTGGATATTGACACCTGTGGTGCGGGAAGTGGCAGTGAAGTGCTTTGGTTGGGTGCATGAGTCTATGAAATGGCTGGGCGTGTGGCTTTGTTGGTGCGTATGGTTATTGGAGCACTCCGCCACTGGTAGTTTGTCGGCCAGGTGAGGCCGCAGGTAGGCTCTGGGAGCCAGTTAGGGTTGTGAGTAGTTGTTCAGTGGGGCCCGAGGATCCAGGAGAAGGACCCGGGTAGCCCAATGCCAGAGAGGGCATCAGAGGGGTAAAGAGCCAGGGAGGGCCTTCCCCAGTTAGGTAGTCGCAGGAGCAGGTAAGCTCGGGTGGTGACTTCAGTGGCGGAGGTGCGCAGGTAGGTAGACCTGCTCGTGGAGCCACACGACCCAGCCCCAAAATTGTGCAAAGGCACAGTATGAAAAATTGGGGAGTGAGACCCAAATTCAGGGGCACCACAGAGTGGTCAATGGGAATCAGGTTTTTAGAACCACATAGTTTAAAGAGGCCAATTGGCAGGGGATGACCCCAGGTAGTGTAAGTGAGTTAATGTCAGTAGAGTAGTTAGGATGAGAGGAATTCCCTTCGCGCCATCCACATCCATTCACCAAGGGAAACGGAACTCCACACCAGGGCTTTGAAACTGCTTGAGTGAGTAAGACGCATCACGACGTAGAGTGACATTGTGTTGGTTCCATCTCTTCCTTCCTCGGAGGGATTGGAAGACAAATTTGGAATTAGAGTTGATATGGGAGACAGAACGTAGTGACGAATTTGTAAATATAAGGAAGGGCTAGGGTACTGTAAGTGTAAGCTGACGTTGGGGGGTACGGACGGTTAGGGTCGAGTCTGCTCTGCTCGCTCCTCCGCGCCCCTCGCGTTGCATTACCTTGTGTTGATGTGTACCTTTGCGCCCTTTCTGCTTTGCTGACCGTGCTTTGTCTCTCCCCCCACCCCTGGACCCACTTTGGAGTTGTGCAGCAACATGGAACTGTGCAGCAGCATATTGCTACACCTGTGCAGCTGAACTGTGCAGCACTTTGCTGCCCGTGTGCAGCACTTGCTGCCACAGACACTTTGCTGCACATCATCACATTACACATTATGGACCACAGGTTTTGTGGCCTTACACTTTGCTGCAAACTCACCTTGCATCTTCGGACCACTTGTTTTGAGTGGCATCAATGTCACGCAGTTGGACCACATAGGGTTGGCCCTGCTGGCAAAATAAAAACAAACGCACTTTTTGTACATTTTTATTATTGTTGTGCTAGGAAAGAAAAACTGTAAGTTTTATTGCACACAGAAGATGCAGGAAGACAGAAGATGCCAGACCAGCAGCAAATGTGAAATGTGTGTGGTGAAACGAAACGAGGCGGTTCACCAAAACTCCAAGCTGTGAGCTTTTATTCACTTGAATGCGACTGATCTACAAAGAAAACACAAAAGCTATTAAGCAAGCATCTCTGGCCACTTTCATTACCATTACGCCATTGCAGAGACATTAGCAAATATAACACAGATCTTGCAACAATCTTACCAACTCGATGACACAAGAGAGCGGAATGACCCATCCTTACTCATAGCTGGTATATAAATCCTCCCCACGCGGTCGGCGTCGGAATAGCATTGGGACATGAACGCACCCCCACGGTCTGAATGCACAAACCCCGGATAACCGAACAGGACGAACAGCTGACGTAGACATTGTATGACAGTGGAGGACGTCATGTCTGAGCACGGAAAGGCGAATGGATAACGACTGAATTCATCAATTACCGTCAATAGATAACGAGGCCCCCCTGCTGTGAGTGTTGATATCGGCCCTTTAAAATCGACGCTTAGTCGTTGCCATGGTTTCGTCGCTTGAATGAGCACCCGTAACGGCGGCTTATAGAATCGCGGCTTCAACTCTGCACCCACGGAGCAGGTGCGGCATAGATGTCGGATCTCCTCGATCGAGAAAGGCAAATTGCGAGAGCGCACAAAATGAGCGAATCGAGTTACCCCGGGGTGACATAATGAGTCATGGATGCTCTTTAGAACATCGGACGTCATTGCAGCACAAACCGATGGGCGAGAGAGCGCGTCGGCTACCACATTCTCGCTCCCAGGGCGATAGATTATGTCATAATAGTAATCAGCTAGTTCGACCCGCCATCGTGTGATTTTGTCGTTTTTAATACGCTGAGGGTGGTCGTGGCCGAACATAAAAGCCACCGACTGTTGGTCTGTCAGAAGATCAAATTTCCAGCCCAGCAGCAGATGGCGCCACCTCTTGACCGACTGGACTACCGCTGCCGCCTCTCGTTCCACTGCCGAATGTTTGCGTTCAGTCGAGGTCAGTGTCCTCGAGAAGAATGCCACAGGTCGTTTGTTTTGCGTTAGGGTACGAAATGTGGTGAAACGATGTGGTGAAACGAAACGAGGCGGTTCACCAAAACTCCAAGCTGTGAGCTTTTATTCACTTGAATGTGACTGATCTACAAAGAAAACACAAAAGCTATTAAGCAAGCATCTCTGGCCACTTTCATTACCATTACGCCATTGCAGAGATATTAGCAAATATAACACAGATCTTGCAACAATCTTACCAACTCGAAGACACAAGAGAGCGGAATGACCCATCCTTACTCATAGCTGGTATATAAATCCTCCCCACGCGGTCGGCGTCGGTACAGCATCATGAGTAACGTTTGAGACGGAGGGCATCCCTCAGATCGAACCATCTTACTTCACGACAATGTGAACTTTTGATGACTGTGTATTTGTGCATTGCTGTGATTTTCTCCCCTCCAACTTCTTTCTAAAAAGGACAGGTCCTGGGTCATAGAACTGTAAATAAGTTAGATTGTGCATGTATATAAAATGCTGCCCACCGGCTTTATGTTTAGATTGAAAATAATTCCGCAATTCAGTTAATTGTGGGCGTGATTCTGTAGTTAGCTACTCAACGCAGTAGGTGGGACATATTTAGTGTTGTAAAACTGTCGCATACACAGGTTAGAGTAAATGTTAGGGGGAACCACATCTAAGTGTCACACATAATTAAAAGTTGGTCCCGACTCTTTCTCAAAACCGGTCGTTCCAGCTTTTGTAGGTTCGACTCGGGGACGACTCTGACGAGGGAGGGGGGCAGTGTTGCGGTTTTGAGTCTGTCAAGTGAGTGTAATAAAGGTTAAAGTCTGTCCCCCATAGTTAGTCACACAAGCAACATGTAGCCTCACGATAGTATAGTTATGTCTTAGTATTTGTGAGCTTAGTTCCTCTCCAGTGTTAATTCTGCGTTGAGTAGGAGCGAGGAAAATAAGCCCGACTGCCACCCATCATCCTACGTCCGTAGCCTCAATCCCTTTTGCGTTAACGTTGGTTCATATTGGGCGAGTTAACAAGAGGCAGGCAGAGGAGGATCGGGGCGGAGTCGAGGTGGAGCGGCAGAAGCAATGACGGTAAGCACGAGCTGCCAATCAGAGCTCGAGGGTGGTGGTGGCGGCGTGGCGTCAGAGGGCGTGGTGAGAAGAGTCGGCTGAGTTCCAGAAGGTTCGGGGGGGCGTAGCTATAAGACCCGCTGCGCAAAGCCCTCGACAGGACTAGCACGTGGAACACTAATAACGACAGGACTCGCAGAGGAATGCCGGATAAGCGCGAGAGGACTGCTGCCTGATGAACTTGACCATTGCACGAGAACGCGCGCGCTAACCAGCTCGGAGTGTATTGAAGAAGAGGAGTTGGTCGCTACATATACGCGGGCGCAGCCAGATGCGCTTAGAACGAATAGCGCATTTGAGACGCGTGAGTGAACAAGGCTGGGTAACCGCCAGCCGCGCTAAAGTCCGCCATCTACCGTTTCGCCCCATCATCCCTTTGGACGAGAGACGCGCTACGAGTCCCTGCCTTCGCCTGCCACCATCTTCGCGGGACGTGCCGGGGACCGTGGAGAGCTGGACGAGGACCATCTCTGGACGCGTTGGGGAACACCTGCCCATCTGCAATCCCCTGTGTGAGTGTGAGATGGGCCCGTTGTCCAAGGGATAAGTTAAGACTGCTTAAGGATTGCTCTGTGTCTCTTCGTCCTTGAACTGTAAATACGTGTGGGAATAATGAAACCCTTGTTCTTTCTTTCTGATTCGATCGTTCCTGTGGTTTCCTCAATTGACTAAACGTGGCACGAATAAGATCGCTCCAATCGGGTTCCAACATCTAAGACTGCGCGGACCAGGTATACGCAATCCGCTCGGCGTACTCAAACCACATGTGGTTTGTGCGAGGCTTGTTACCTCGCTCCCAGGGCAGCGCGGGGACTTAGGTACGAGCGAAAAGTAGTCCCGAAACCCAACGCCGCGTGTGTCCGGGAGGGACGTAATACGTCTCGGTTCCGCCAGGCCCAGTAAAGACAAGGGGATTAATCCCCCCTTGATAAGGGGAAGAAGGCCGGCGTAGAGAACTGCAACAATATTATAGGTGTCATCTCTTACATGAGAAAGAAAGATTACAAACCTGCTAAACATCCAATAAACAAAGCTTACAAACCTGAGTTTTTTAAAATTTAACAAACCTCATTTTCTGGTGACATTATACTAAAATAGGCAATTTGGCATCTGTCTGCCTGTCTGTCTGATGCTTTTTTGACTGCGATATATTCCGTTGTTACTTTTCTAATCTCAACCAAACTTGACAGGATGACTAAGCGTTACATAATGAAGGTTGTAGCACATTCATGATCCCCCCTCCCCAAGGGGGTTTTCTCCTCCGAGCGGGTTTTCCCCGAATAGTGCCGTCAATGGGATTGCGTGTTGAGGAGTATATCTATGTTAAGTTAGCTTTATCGTGGCGTTTTCCCAAGGCCGCTTCTAATAACCAAACTAACGATAATAGCATAATATTAATGTTATTACAAAACAATATTAATACCAATAATATTGCACCTTCTCAAGGGGTTTTTCGTCCTTGAACAAACATCGAGTCAACGTTTATAAATAGCTTATCATGGCCTTTTCGTGGGAGCAACGGCCTCTACCGGAAATAAAAATATTCTATATATATTTTATTTATAAAAATATATTTAAAATAAAAATATTCATCTCTCCATACAGGTTGCTTCTGATAAACCAGACGTGATCTGCTTAACAGAAACTTTCCTCCTTCATGATGTCTCCGATTCCTTGGTATCTCTCCTAGGTTACTCCCTCCTCCGGTATGATAGACCTGAGCCTCGTCCTGGAGGGGGAGTTGCTATCTTTATAAAAAACTCTCTTCCTCACTCGCCCTGCACTGCCCTCTCTCCACCTCACCCCCAGGAATACCTTTGGCTACGGCTTCCCCTTCGCTCCCACCTTTTGTTCATATGTGTGTTGTACCGTCCACCAAACAGTGATGACTCCATCTACATCTCGCTGTCTGATAATATGGACCAACTTCTATCTACACATCCCAACTCTCTCTTCCTCATATGTGGTGATTTCGAATTGTCACCATGCCAGTTGGCTGGGTGTGGGTTCCTCTCTCACCAGCCATGGCTCTTCAGCAAAGGACTTCTGTGACTCACTGGGACTGACACAATCTGTCAATTTCCCGACCCGGATCTCAGTCAACGGAGCATCTTCTCTTCTGGACTTGGTTATGACAAACTTCCCTGAAAATGTCTGCTGCTCTTCTTCTGCTCCAATGGGCTCATCTGATCATGTACTTGTTAAAGTGGACATCTCTCTGACCATTCTCAGAGAGCCTCCTCAGCGTCGACGAGTCTGGCATTTCATTCAGGCCAACTGGCACGGTCTTCAAGCAGCCATCAATCATCTGGACTGGTCTCCCATCTCTACCGCCTCTGACATCAACTCATCCTGGGAATTCTTCCAAAGTAAATTGCTCTCTCTCATGCACAGATTTATCCCATCTCGTCTTCAGTTGTCATACCCTTCCTCCCATCCATGGTACTCGGAATCTTGTGGTGAGGCTATTGCCCAGAAACAACTTGCTTTCGTCTCCTGGAAAGCAAATCCAACGGAAGGAAATCTCATTTCCTTTCACAAAGCCCGAAACAAGTGTGTGTCCACCCTCAGGAGAGCCAGGAAACAATATCTCTCCGTTCTCAGGACAGAACTCTCTTATCTGTCTCCCTCTTCCAAATCCTGGTGGCTTCTGGTCAAATCTGTTTCTGGTGTTTGTTCCCCCTCCATCCCCTCCCTCACCTCAAACGGCCACACGGCTGATTCCGCACGTGAAAAAGCTGAATGCCTCAACTCTGTGTTTGCCTCTAAATCTTGTGTCCCAAACCCATCCCTCTCTGTACCCACCGTACCCAGCTGCTCCTGGACTCTGTGTCCTTTCCTCCTGACAAGGTGGAAAAGTGTCTGTCAACCCTCGACTCTGATTCTGCAACTGGACCTGACGGCATCAGCCCACAGGTCCTAAAATCCTGTTCTTCCGCTCCTTCACTCCCTCTCTCTGTTCTCTTCACCCTCTCTTTTGCTCAAGGTCATCTGCCATCTGCTTGGAAAACTGCCAACATCACCGCTTTGCACAAAAAAGGTGCAAAACAGATCCCAGCAACTACAGACCAATCAGCCTTCTCCCAATTATCAGCAAAGTCATGGAATCCATCATTGCTTCAGATATGAAATCTTTCCTCTTCTCCAATGGCTTGATCTCTGATCATCAATTTGGTTTCAGACCTGGTCACTCTACTCTGGACATGCTGCTTCTGCTTTCTCAACAATGGATGGAGGTCCTCAATGCCAAACAGGAAATTAGAGCTGTCTCCCTTGACATATCACATGCCTTCGATATGGTCTGGCACCCCGCTCTGCTCACCAAACTCTCCTCTTTTGGTATCCATGGAAATCTCCACGCATGGCTGGCGGACTTCCTCTCTAGTCGTAGTCAACGTGTGGCCCTGAATGGGTTTCTCTCATCTCCTCTTCCTGTTCAGGCTGGAGTTCCCCAAGGCAGTGTTCTGGGCCCTGTGCTTTTTCTTGTCTTCATCAATGATCTCTCTGACTCTCTTGAAAATCCTCTCTATCTCTTTGCTGATGACTCTACTCTCTGTTGCTCCATTCTTCATCCCTCAGATCAGCAGTCTGCAGCCTCCTCACTCTCTGCAGACCTGGACATAATCACAGACTGGGCAGACAAGTGGAACATGTCTTTCAATCCTGACAAATCTCACACTCTTACGATGTCTCTCTGAAAAGACCGACTGGACAACGCTCCCATCCACTTTCTGAATAATCCTCTCCGAGAAGTTCTGTCACTCAAGCTTTTGGGTCTCACTATCTGCCATGATCTTTCCTGGGAAAACCACATTTCAAATCTGGCCTCCAAAGCCAGTCGCCGACTGGGCATCCTCCGTCGTGCGAAGTCCTTCCTTGGCACACCTGAGCTCCTCACCACATACAAGGGTTTCATCCGCAGCTCAATGGAATACTGCTCTCCCCTCTGGGCTGGTGCACCTGCCTCACACCTAGCTCGTCTTCACGCTGTTGAAACCAAAGCATTCAGAATCATTGGAATCTCCCGCGATGAAGCTAACTCCAAGGGCCTCTCACTCTCACCGCAGGCAGGTAGGTGGTCTTTCTGTCTTCTACCGACTCCTCTCTGGCCTTGCCCCCCCAGCTCTCTCTGGGCTCTGTCCAGCAAATATTCCTACAGGTCGCACAAGATCTGCCTGCAACCCTCTTATGGTTAAACTGCCAAAATCAAGACTCTCTGCTCACCTTCACTCCTTCATTCCTCTTTTCTGCTGCCTCTGGAACAAACTCCCTCACTCTCTTCAATCCCACTCCACCCTCCAGGTCTTTAAAACAGCTGTTCACCACCATCTCTTATCTTCCCCCATCCAAAACATTGATCTTTTCTATCCCCGCTAATTTCACCCCAATTCCACTTTTCTGAAATACCAACTTCTGTCCTGGAAGTCCTTGGTGTCCTTGTGTTTGATACTTCTGCCATCCCCCCCCTCCCCCCCCGTTCCCACGCCTCCTCCCCCCAAGCCCTCTCCCTCCCACACATCTCCCTGCTCGTAAATGTTGTGTGCCCTCAAGTGTTTGTGTGCTTCCCCTTCTCTTGTCTTCCGCTCCCTCTTTTTATATATTTTGTTTGTCTGGTTGATTTGTTTGTGAAGTAAATGTAGGCTCTTTCACGAGCCTCGATTCAGTATACAAAAACCAAAAAACCCCCCCAAAAAAACAAACACATGATTAGCTTTTTAAAGTCGCTAATGCTGTTTATAACATTAAATGAAGAAATTTGTAGGGATCCTGACATCCGTGAGGTAAGTATTACTTGCAGAACTGAGCGAAAATCTACTGTACTCTATATACCCCGCAAGGGCTGGGTTAACAAGATGGCCCTTCCTACCGCTAATGTGGCGTTTTTCGTCGTGAACTTTTGAAACTCGCTCCTGCTGTTTAACACGAAACGAAGGGAGGAAGACCGGGGTGTGCTCATTTACCAAGCAGCTAGCTAGCACTTGCAAAGCCAGCCGTTCCTTAACAGTTTTGAATGGAGTGCTTGCTCGAATGCTTAAACCACTTGGCAATCTCTCCACAAGAATCTTGGTAAATGAACACACCCCATTCTTGAGACCAGACCATAGATCGTCTGTAACTTATGTACCCCAAAGAGGAATGACCCTTCCTGCCCCTCCCGTCGTGAGCGGGTGTACTAGTCCAATAAAAAACGAAATTAAAAATACTATACAGTATATCAAAATTTTCCACAAAACCTAAACAAATGCTGGAAAACCAATTGTACTGCAAATGTTTATTTTGTAACAATCCGTTGAGCAATCAAAGGATAAATATGCATGCTCACATATATTACATATTCATATTTTTAACTTTTAAGATTTATATTTATCATTCATTGAAACCTCCCCACACCGCCTCCTCCCCGAACCTCACCCACCCCCCCCCCCCCCCGAAAAACAAATAAACCACAAAAACTTTGGAGAACAGAAATATTGAATTAGTGTGGTAAAATTAGAGGCAATGTGAAGCTCAAATTCTAACAGTTAAGATAAACATTTTTTTCCCAACGCCATTACTGTAATTCGATTAACACTGAAATGATCAAAATTACACTATAATGCAAATATAAAGTTATAAACCATTTTACTTGTAATCAGACCTAGTGTCCCACCTGTGCCTGTTGATCAAATATACTCCTACAAACAAATACAAACATCCCAAACCTCCAACACATTTCTCAAATTCCCACAAAACTTTCAGGTGGAATCAAGCAGAGCAGTGGCAATTTACAACAAGCTAAACGATACGAGATTTTATAACAAAATGAACACAAAGCCGAAGCAAAGACTGCAGTCGCGAAACACCTGTCGCCGATTCACTGCTGTTTCTTCTCGTCTCGGGGTGTGTATGGAGGGGGCTGCTCCTGTCATACAAACAAAAAGACAGTCAGTTGCGACTACAATGTCAAAACACAAAAAATAAAAAAATAAAAGGATCCCAGGAGCATGTAGGAAAATTACATGCAATATGTTGCTATTGGGTAAATTCACGAACAAATGTTTATCAACTACCCCACGAACCCCGATCCAGAGTTAACAATCTACACTCCCCCTTCTTCACTTTTCTCAATTTAACATTGTTCAACCACCCTTCCGAATTGCATAAATAAACCAGAAGGGCACTCGGTAGTCGGTAGAGCGCATACCTCCGCCAGGCTGAGCTGAACCGTTTATGTTTTGTATCCCACTGATAGGTCGGATCTGGATTCGGACCAAAACAAAATTTAATCGGCTTGTTGTTTTCACCGAACCAACTTGTCCACCAAGTTTAGTCATAACTCGTCCATAACTTTTTAAAATATCATGTTATATATCGCTTTTGGCCCGATTTCTCAATGGAGAAGAATCACTTAATATTAAATAATTCTCATATATCCGAATCCATAGTCAGATCTTCCCCACAAATCGAATCGATTATTCCTCGTCACACAACCAACATCTCCACCAAGTTTCATCCAAATCCGTAAATAACCTTTTGAGATACCATGCTATACTACGTATGTCGGTTTTAACCGCATCACTCAATGGTGAAGAATCACTAAAATTCTCTGATCCGGATTAGAATCTTCACCAAAATTGAATCGGTTCGTCCTTGTCTCGCACACAACCTGTCCACCAAGTTTCATCCAAATCCGTCCTTACATTTTTGAGATATCGTGCCATATGTCGGTTTTAGCCCCATCACTCAATGGTGAAAAAGCACTTTAAAATTCCCTGATCTGGAGTCGAAACATCACCAAAAGTGAATCAATTCGTTCTTGTCACAACACCCAACCGCTCCAAAAAGTTGTGGACAGATTTGGACGAAACTTTGAGACATCCTACTATAAATTGTTTTTGGCCGTATCTCGCAATGGTAAAGAATCACTTTCAAAGTTCTTCAAGCCAGATCCGGATCTTTACCAAAATGTAATAAATTAGTCCTCGTCACATACACTACATCTCTGCCAAATTTCGTCCGAATCTGTCGACAACTTTTTGAGATATCTTCTTCACAAAGAAACAAACATACAGGGGTGAAAACATAACCTCTATCCACCATCGGTGGTGGAGGTAAACAGTATATATTTTACATAAATATCAAGAAGTGGTAGAGGAGAGGTGGGATGGGGGTGAAGAGGTGGAGAGGAAATCAACAAAAAGGAAATAGGGGATCAAATTGGAACCTGGCTGGGGTCAAAGCAACTCAAATGAAGTGCTCAGATGGGAACAAAAAGCAGTGCAATGTAAACGTTTTGCAATCATGAGCCCATCAACTGACTCTTTGAATTTCATCTTACAATTATTTTAACCCCATAAAGGCTTTGTACACCTGTTCTCCCTAAAGCAGGCTGCACATTCCATAGCGACACATCAACGTTTGCCATCCATAAACATTTCACAAGGGTTATAAAAGCACACAGTTTACTATAAAAAAAAAAATTCCATCATCAAAATCAGATGTCAATGGGAGAGACGAAGGAATCGAGCGGTGAAGTCATTTCATTGAATGCATTCTCACCATGGGCATGTACACGTTTTGAACGTTGACTGGATCAAAGTATGCGGCTTCTGCGACCTTTCCACTGGCTGCAAAATAAATAAATAGCACTTAATCAACCACAAATCCATTTGCAAAGTGCAAAATGTAAAACGTCTCACCCCAAAATAATAATGTTTGACATTAATAGGATATTTGGGGAGGTTAAATTAAATTCCTAAATAAAAGTCTCACATTTCCTGTTTTCCACCAATATGTACGAGATTACTTTCTACAAACGAATCTTCGCCTTCAACTAAAAAGTTCAGTAAACAACAATTATTCACCGTTTTTATTCCCATGCTTTAAAAAATAATAATAGAGAACCAATGGGTCTGTAGTTCACCTGGCTTGTTCCCAAAAACTGGAGTGACAGAAGGATCAGGGTAAAAATAAAAGCTGGATTTAGAATACACATTTTAGGACATATTGTATTGACATGATGTTCACAGTAGTTCAATCCCTGCTGTCTATGAGCCTCAGTTTGAAATATTTACCACTTACGGTATGATGATGTCACTTCCTGTTATGTCAAAGTTAGCCCTATTTGATAAGGTGCAACTCCAAGGTGTCTACAATTCATATTTTCAACACATTGCCCACTTTCTGTGTTAAGACATCACTGGTGGCCATATTGTGTTTTGGATCAGCTTATTTTAAACAAACGTTCCCACAGGTCGATCATATATTTTAGGTTTTAAAGAAGGTTTTTGAAGGTTTTCTTATGCTCCAATATGGCTGCCATGCCACATGACTGATGACGTCATTGTTAACAAACCATATTTCCCTTGGGTAGTTGATCACAAATTTAAAGTTTCGCTTAGTTATGCGGAATGAGAAAATAATATCGTCAAAGGTTTTCCTGTAATCCAAAATGGCGGCCAAACTGGATTGAAATCAATACTTTTAGAACCTTTAAAGTTTAAACTGTACAATGGCCAACTTATAGGAGAAGAGATAAGATGCTATGAGCAAACATGAGTTCTACTACACCAAAGAATATTTAGCCAAGTTTGGGCACAATCTCATCAGCAGCTTGAGAAGTTGCACTTCTTTAAGGACGAACGGACCACAACGCGCCATCCCACAAGCTCACCTGAACTATGTACCAGGTGACCTAGAAAAAAAGGGAAATATTGTAATCCCCTCCATCTGGCTGACTATCTCTTCTTAAACGGTTGTGCAGAAATTCACCAAATATGGTAGTTAGGATCACACTGCAAGGTTTGAGAGCAGTACCATTTTTGGCCCCATTCACTGGGGCCCTGTGCTGGGGTAAAAAGGTCAAATACCAAATTATGCAATTACAGGCACATTTTAAACGTTTTTAATTAAACGTTGTATATGCAAACAACATTGGGGATGCTTGAAATATCCAACAATCTTTTGGATTTGACCCCAATTCCTGCCCCAGAGGGTCACAAGGTTCAAAATTGAAGATTTGATATTGGGTCATTCAAGGTTGAACGTTTTGCCATCTTTCAACTTTGTTTTAGGTGGGTAGCATGGGGATTTGTGATGGCACACCATGGATTTTGCTCTAGTTTAGTTTTGCAACTAGAAACGGGTTAACAATATATACAAGATAAAAAAACTGCCCTTCTGACATAATAATGGTAACATGCATGACATAAGCATCATGCACAAATGCACCACATCACCTTCAATACTGGATGGTTTCTGTGCACTCGGGTCTGTTTTAAAAAACCGAGACGTGAAAGGTCACAAATTAATTCACCGTACTTGTACCAGGCAACTGGAACAAATCAATTGGACACACTCACGTCTCTCAATGCAAGTGCGAGTCATATAGCACGAGCCACGAGGGCCATATAACTGCACTCATGCGACGATCTACAAGTTGCGTACTTATCTAGACATCACAGAAGTTAGGAAATTATCTGATCCAGAAGGACAGGTTATTTGCTCGTAACGACAATAAAAAAACGAAAATATTCATCGAGTGTGAAAGAGAGTGAGAGTCAGAGTGAGCGTGAGAGTCAGAGAGTGAGCGTGAGAGTCAGAGAGTGAGCGTGAGAGTCAGAGAGTGAGCGTGAGAGTCAGAGTGAGCATCAGAAAGTGAGCGTGAGAGTCAGAAAGTGAGCGTGAGAGTCAGAGAGTGAGCGTGAGAGTCAGAGAGTGAGCGTGAGAGTCAGAGAGTGAGCGTGAGAGTCAGAGAGTGAGCGTGAGAGTCAGAGAGTGAGCGTGAGAGTCAGAGAGTGAGAGTCAGAGAGTGAGCGTGAGAGTCAGAGAGTGAGCGTGAGAGTCAGAGAGTGAGCGTGAGCGTCAGAGAGTGAGCGTGAGAGTCAGAGAGTGAGCGTGAGAGTCAGAGAGTGAGCGTGAGAGTCAGAGAGTGAGCGTGAGAGTCAGAGAGTGAGCGTGAGAGCCAGAGAGTGAGCGTGAGAGCCAAAGAGTGAGCGTGAGAGTCAGAGAGTGAGCGTGAGAGTCAGAGAGTGAGCGTGAGAGTCAGAGAGTGAGCGTGAGAGTCAGAGAGTGAGCGTGAGAGTCAGACAGTGAGCGTGAGAGTCAGACAGTGAGCGTGAGAGTCAGACAGTGAGCGTGAGAGTCAGACAGTGAGCGTGAGAGTCAGACAGTGAGTGAGAGTCAGACAGAGAGTGAGAGTCAGACAGAGAGTGAGAGTCAGACAGAGAGGGCCGGGGTCAGAGGGCCGGGGTCAGAGGGCCGGGGTCAGAGAGGGCCGGGGTCAGAGGGCCGGGGTCAGAGGGCCGGGGTCAGAGGGCCGGGGTCAGAGGGCCGGGGTCAGAGGGCCGGGGTCAGAGGGCCGGGGTCAGAGAGGGCCGGGGTCAGGGAGAGACGGGGTCAGGGAGAGACGGAGTCAGGGAGAGACGGAGTCAGGGAGAGACGGAGTCAGGGAGAGACGGAGTCAGGGAGAGACGGAGTCAGGGAGAGACGGAGTCAGGGAGAGACGGAGTCAGGGAGAGACGGAGTCAGGGAGAGACGGAGTCAGGGAGAGACGGAGTCAGGGAGAGACGGAGTCAGGGAGAGACGGAGTCAGGGAGAGACGGAGTCAGAGAGAGAGACAGAGATCAAACATGGAATGGCCTCTGTTATTTTTCCTCTGTTCATGACACACGCAGCACACACACATAGGAAGAAATCGCCCATTTATGACACTAAATAAAAACCAACCGGAAACATGACATTGAGCACTACCGCGGATAACATCGACCTGGTGAGCACACAGGCACAAAAGGTCCGTGAGGCCACGCCCCAAGGAGCAGTGATTGGTCCGGGATTTGATTGGTGCAAGGACTGGTAAGATGCGGCTCGCTGATAGGAGCAGACATGGAGACGTCATGGGATGATGTCAGAGCCTTGAGTACAAAACAATGAGAACGATGGACATTTTCTCTCTCAGGTTCTGGATCTGGTGGTGAACGGTCGTGTCCCGACATCGCTCTTCTTTTTTGTTTCTCGAGTCCTGGCTTTTGACAACGGTCGAGCCTCTGGACTTCCTTGCATCGTCTGGCTGTGGTGTTGATGAACAAGTTCGTGAGGATAAGTGCGGCTAGAAGAGCGAGCTGCGTGCCAAGGCCTACTGCGCGTCAACGGGCGTGTTTTCACGGGCACGGACGTAGAGGCCTCAGACGATCTTTGATGATTCCCGATGTGGTTCAAGAGCAACTTTGGTGCAAGGACTGGTCAGAGAGGGATGGTGCAAGGACTGGTCAGAGGGTCAGGCAACTGGAACAAATCAATTGGACACACTCACGTCTCTCAATGCAAGTTGAGTCATATAGCACGAGCCACGAGGGCCATATAACTGCACTCATGCGACGATCTACAAGTTGCGTACTTATCTAGACATCACAGAAGTTAGGAAATTATCCGATCCAGAAGGACAGGTTATTTGCTCGTAACGACAATAAAAAAACGAAAATATTCATCGAGTGTGAAAGAGAGTGAGAGTCAGACAGAGATTATATCTCCAGACAGTATCAACAGAGAGTGTTGCTAAGTCCCCACAACAAATCGCACACGTTTATTTTCGTTCAGTTATATCTCCATTTGTCTATAATCGAGTCTGTGTGGGGACGTCCCGTTTAGGAATTATAGTTTTTATTTGGCAGTTTTATTTTGTTAACCACATTTTCTTTAATAAAGCCAGTATTTTTGTACAGTTTAATTCCGTGTCATTTGAGTTCATTTATCCAGGTGCGATGACGTCAGGTGGACCCGTGCAGGTAAGCGCTCACAGCTTCTCCCCCACTTGCTCCCCGCCAATATAACGAAGGTCCGCCTTTGAATTGAACGCCTCGGAGTTAAAGCTCGTTTGGTCATCTGTGTTCCCTGCGGTGTTCACCAGAGGGCAGGCACACAACAATATTAACAACAGCATGGTTACATCTCTGCTTAACAGGAAAGGATTTGATGATGGTCGCGCACGCTTGGAACACGTCTTTCAATCCGGACAAGTTTCACATTTTCAGCCTGTCGTCGGAAGGATCAAACAAATTCACATGACTGTTTCCACAACCAACCAGTGGAAGTTCAATCTCTCAAACTACTGGAACTCGTCTTGGGCAAAGAAATAGATTACCCGATTAAAATTGTTTTCCACTCTCGGAACCGGGAATCAAACCCTAAATGTTACAGGACTGATTACCCGCCCAAAACGGTCCAATCAATTATAACCTCTCATGCTCAACTAGAATAAAAGCTGGCCTTAAGAGACTGGATATACCAAGTCCTTGCTTAGTAAATCTTAATTTCTCACAGCCTACAAGGCCTTTGGCTGTATCTCAATGGAATACTAATCTCTTGTATGAACTGGTGCCCCTGCTTCACCTCTTTCTGGGAGATGGCAATGACCTTTCGATTACACAGCATCTATGAGAGACAGAGACTGCAACACAGGGCCTGTTGCTCTCATTGCAGAGAGGTTGCTTAGGTTTTGCTCCATTTTCTCTTGATGCTTTTCCATCGTCTCTCCTCAGGTATTGCCCCCCTCTGCTCTTTTATCCCTGCAGATCACACATGTTCTTCCAGCAACCCACTCCTTGTGAAGCTCCCAAAATTCAGGCTCACTGTTCAATCTCCACTCCTTTGTTCCTATTCTCTTGCTTGTGCAACATCCTCCCTCAGTCTGATCAATCCCACCCATTATTCCAGGGCTTCACATTGGCAACACACCAACACAAATGTCATCTGCCGTGCCTACCATTAGGACCTACCATTAGGCCCCGCCCCAACCTTACTTGCAAGTAGCAGCATACCTTCTCACTTCCTGCACTTCCTTCCCTCCATTTGTTCTTAATCTTGCTACATCCACATGTTGTCTTACTAGCCCCTGATCAATGAAGCAGGTATTGTGCAACACCACTTGAGAGACAGACCACATACCCTCATCATCTCTTAAAAAAAACCAGGGAACCTGAACTCAACTGGTCCATATCAATATGGTTAGAATATGCATAATAGAACCACAAACTATATAGTTTATATGTGCTAAAAATATATGACAAAAATTGTTTTTCAATATGGCCGCCCTGCCGCAATATGCTGCATAACAAGTTTCATCGGATTTAATCAATATTTGTGACTTTTAGAGCGTATACGTCAAATTGTTTACAGACGACAGACAGACAGACGGACGACGGACACTGGGTGTCGACAAAAACTCAGCTGGACATAGTCCAGTTGAGTTAAAAAAAAATTGCATTCATCGCAATATTAACCGATTGGAAGGTTTACAGCATATAAAAAAGACCCCAAATACCTCCATTTGCCATTGGAGCTGAAGGGGCAGGTCCAAACGGTCCGGGATATGGGGGTGGAGGTTGCATGAACATTTCATTTACGGGGCCTGATGGATAGGCTCCTGAAACAGAATAACCATTTCAATAATGATAATACAAAAAAAACATTACACCAAAACCATTTCACAAAGCGTTCAAACAAACCCACCCGTTGCTAATGCTAATTTGGACCTTTGTCAATCCACGAGCTCCCAGCTTCCTCTGAATTAGTTCCACCATGAGCTTATAAGAGCTTTCAAAAGATTAATTTTTTTAACATAAACGGACCATCATCATCATCATAATCACCATCAGCTCTATTCAGTATAGTACACTGCTGGACAAAAGCCTCAGCATGTTGACGTCATGTTGCATGTCTCTTGCTTTGTTTTTCCAATTGACTCTTCCCCAATATTCGTCCATTTCATCGCTCCATCTTAGACCTGGCCTCCCCCTATTCCTGTTGCCATCCACAGGTATCCATGTTGTTACTGTTGTTGTCCACCTGTTACTTACCTTCTGCTAATGTGTCCTGCCCATTTCCATTTCCTGAGTTAGATTGTTTCGAAGATATCTTGAATTTTGGTTTGTTCTCTGACCCATTTATTTGTCTTCCTTTGTTTGTAATAACTAACATATTTCGTTCCACATTGTGTTGTGCTGCCGTTGTTTTTTTTCTCCATTTTTGTTGTTAACGCCCACATCTCTGCCAGTGATGATAGTTGGAAAATGCACCAATTGAAAAATTTCCTTTTCGGGTAGGTTGGTGGTGGTGGTGGTGGTTCGTATGCAGCCTTGGAGTTTTCCATATCGTCTCCATCCAAGTTTGATTCTCCTCTTCATTTCTTGTTTTCGATCCTTTCCCTCGAGGCTGAAGCTTTGTCCTAGGTATATGTATTCTTCTACTTCTTCCATTTAGTTTCCATTTATTATGATTTCCCCATGAGGTATAAGGCAGTTCATAACTACTTTTTCTTTATGACATTCACCTTCAGCCCGCACTTTGTGCTGGCTTCAGCGAGTTCCAGAAGCACAGTTTCAGTTTTCTCGAAACTTTCTTCTATAAAGACAATGTCGCCTGCCAATCTTAGATGGTTGAAGTTTTGTCCATTAATGCCGACACCCTTATCTTCCCACTGAAATGATCGACATATATACTCCAGACAGGATGTGAATAATTTGGGAGAGATGGTGTCACCTCGTCTTACTTCTTTTTTTAAGTCGTTCTTAACACTTCCCTCATGTAGCATCACTGTGGTTGTACAATCTGTGTAAATATCTTTCAGTAATTCAATGTATTTCCTTTCCACTCCTGGTTGCTCTCGCCAGAGGAGAGGGTATTGCATTTGGGTCCGTTTGTCTGTTTGTCCGCACAGAATAAATGTTTTTCTCTGCAACCGTTGGTCCGATCGACAGGAAATTTTCACCATAGGTGCACCTCGACCTGTATAATGTTCCTGACAATTATTACGTCATAGGTCACGTGGTATGGGCGCCATCTTGGAAAAAAAACAAACCAAAAACCTTTCACCTCCATATCTCTGAAAGCGCTGAATATAAAAAAAATTGAGACATGGCTCATTGTAAAGAACTCTCCAAGGGGAATAACATATGTTAATGATGATGTCATAGATGCCTCCATTATGACGTCATAATTCGACACGTACAAAACTTCATCAGATAAGATGAATTTTTTTTTCTCTCCAACCGTTAGTCTGATTGACAAGAAATTTTCACCATTGGTGCACATCCTCCTGTATAATTTTTCATGATAATTATGACGTCATAGGTCACGTGGTATGGGCGCCATCTTGGGGAAAAACGAAAAACCTTTCACCTCCATCTCCGAAAGCACTGCATTGAAGAAAAAAAAATCTAATGACTGTAAATAACTCTCCATGGTGAATAACATATGTTAATGATGATGTCATCGGCTCCTCTGTTATGACGTCATAATTCAACAAGTACAAAACTTCATCTGATCAAGAATAAATTTCTAGTGTCATCTATGAATAAATTGGTAGACCAAAAAAAAAAATGTCGTCATCGGTCACGTGGTTCACCCACCATATTGGTTTTAACACCAACGCCTTAAAAAACACTAAAACACGTCCTGGCGAAGGTCTGCAATCTGATTGCCCTTTCTTGTTGATGTAATGCATCCAGCACCGAATGTTTCTACAGAGCTGAATGCCTCCTCATTGTCTACAAATGCCATGCAAACAGGTTTACTACATCATTGACATTTTCCCTTCAGTCGATTGATGCTGTGTATGTGGTCCATGGTGGAATATCCACTTCTGAAGCCTGCTTGCTCTCTTGGTTGGTAACCATCCAGAAATCCAGAATGCCTTCCATTCGATTGGTCAGGACCCGAGTGAATAGTTTATATATATTCAGAAGTAGGCCAATTGGACAATATTTCTGAAGATCTCATTTGTCTCCCTTTTTGAAGAGGATAATCATGTTAGCTTCTTTCCATTTCTTGGGAATTTCGTTTCTCCAAGTCTAAAGCAAGCTGTATATAGTTTAGAAAGCTCTACTGTGATGTTGTCTTCTCCTTCCATAATTGTCTGTTAATACGTTATCCGGCTCCGGTACCTTTTTGTCCCCGTCGCACCGCGGAGCGAAAGGGGGACTATGGTGTTTCAAGTTTGTAATGTATGTTTAACGTCCCAGGTTGTGACGTGTGGTGTCTCTTCGGCTGTTTGACGCAACTCTTCAACCCCTTCCGCGGTAAAGCTGTTGTCGTATTTGCTCCTGATCTTTAATTTCATGTCCATTTCGTCAAGCAGTTTGATGATCCTTTGGACTATCACATCGTTTTTTGATCGTTTTTCTTCAGCCTTCTGTTGTTTTCTATCGTTTCCTTTATCTTTTTTTGTGTATTATTTCCTCATGTCTTCTCTAATCTTTCTCATTGTTTTACATGTTTCTACAAAAATCCACGTTTTGATTTCTAATTCCGGCTCTTTTCATAAGTTGTTTGGTGCTACATGTTCCGTTTTCTTTACCTGCTGCCTTCAATGCACTTGAATGACATCAACCATCTGATTGCTCCATGTATCCAGGTCATTGTGGCCTTCCTTGTGAAGTGCCTGGAAGCGGTTTCTAAACTCGATTTGGAATCTTCTTCTTAGCTTTCTGGTTTTATAGATCTGCTTTTCTGTGTTTTGCTCTCAACAGGTTCTGCCTCTCTAATCTGGTATCAATCTATATTTTGCAGAAAAGCATTCCATGATCACTTCCTGTATACATTTTGTCTAATACATTCACGTCTTGGACAATGTTTAATTTGTTTGTCAAGATGAAAACAACCTCGTTTTTTTGGCCACCTGGACTTTTCCATGTCCATATTCTAGATGTGCTTTTCTTGAAGAATATCTTCATGATTTTTCATTTGTTACTGATTGCAAACTCGATGAGTTTGTCTCCTCTAAAATTTATGATTCCTGATCCAAAGCTTCCCATAGTGTCCTCTTCACTTTTACATTGAAATCACCTATTATTATCAAGTTATAATGCAATTTTTATATTTTCAGCACTAGCAACGGTACCTACCTGCCCAAAATGAAAAGGCAAAATATCAGAAATTGAAGGCTTTTTACTCCCGCAAGGGAGTAATGCATTCGATCATGTCCGTCCATCCGTGTGTGTGTGTGTTCGTGTGTTTGTGAACAAGATATCTGGAAAAGTTCTGAACGGATTTGGATGAAAGTTGGTGGGAAGATTGCCCTTGGGATAAGGAAGAATTTATTAGTTTTTGGTGAAGCTCAGGATATTATTCCGGATCCAGGAATTTTTTGAAGGATTTTTTTGATCATTGGAGGAAGGATGAAAGTGACTGGTTGAGAAGAGTGATGGAAATGAATGTAGAAGGAAGTAGAGGACGGGGAAGACCAAGAAAGACTTGGCTAAAGATGGTGGAAGAAGAAATGCGGGCAAGGGGGTTAACAAGGGGAGATGCAGAAAATAGGGCAAAATGGAGAAGATTGTCATGGGGACCGCAAGGCTAACCCCCGCTCTAGTAGGGAAAATGGCCTTTAAAATGCATGTTGTTGTTGTTTTTGGAAGATAGGGCTCAGCAGCGGCCACCCACGGCGGGAGTATGCGCTCTACTGAGTGGCGTTCTAGTTTTATTTTAAACGATTCATATAAACATCCGTTGAATCGTCACATGCAAATCATCAAAATCTAAACAGTACATGGCACCCATTTTGAAAAAAGATTGAATTCTGCAAAACGGAAGCGGCCGCTGCACGTCTTTCTCAGTTGCACGTTTGTGTGAAGAGTGCGCGCCGAATCTGTAACACGGAAGCGGCCGCTGCACCTGTTTCTCAGTCGCTTTGCACACGCTGCCATGTTACTTCGGAGCCAAACGTTTATATCGGAAGAGTTCGTCAGGAGTCCATCTACTCTCTCCTGGTACGAATAATTTAAACAAAAGCCACATCACTGTTCATATCGGTAAATATAATTCCATTGAGTTTGGAAAAACTGGAAAATTGGGAAAAAATTGGAAAAACAATATAGCTTATTTTACTCCAAGGCGTCCCAGGAATACCCACCCAAAATATCGTTGCGATCGGTTCAGCCGTTTTTGCGGTACCTTCGAATGGACGGATGGACATTTGGTGAATTATAGTAAGATTCCTGTTGTCTCTTCAACACGTTGTCTACCTCTTTGTCATGTGCTATGTCGGGACATATAGCTGGATAATTTTGATGCTGTATTTCTTATTTCGTACTTTTATAACCTGGTGTTGGCTTAACGGTTGGGGTGCTGGCTTGGGATCCTGGATCCTGAGTTTGAATCCCGGTCGATCGTTGAATTAACGAAAACAAACCAGAGGGGTTGACAAACCTGTCATCCTTCCGAGGTCGGCAAATAGAGTACCAGCGAGCTGGTAATTGGGGCACTGTATCAGCGGCACAAACACGCTTCCAGAGAAATGATTACACCAGTTGCCACAGGCTGCATATGAAACAACATTGATACTTTTGACTTCAGTTGTGTACTTCATCCATTTCTTATGGATGATGAATCCCATTCCCGGCCAAGTTGCTGTTGGCCATACCTATGTGGTAAAATGTTGTCCACTCTTTAGCTCAGCAAATTTCTCCCCCTACCTTCTAACTTCACGTCCCATAATATCGCAGTCTACTCCTTCAATTTCTTCCTCAAGCTCTAATTATAATCGGTCATCTTCTAGTAGGGATCGAACGTTGTATGTGGCAACTCTTAAATTCCAGTGATGGTCTGCATGAACCCAAGGATTCTTGGCACCCCAGCTCCTTGCCTGGTTGGGCCACCATCTTGGCCCGGGCGTTCGGAACTGAGGACTGGGGGCCAACGTCTTTCTGGCATACACAGCTTGCTGGCTTAGGCCCACCCTTCCACACTGGCCTTGTGCGGGTTGGAAGGGAGACATTTTTATTTCAGATATCCACCTCCTAGACAACCTGCCTTACTGGGCTGGGAACTTGGTCTTGTCCACAAGTAGCAAACACTGCCGAATTTGCTGGATGGCCGATGGCCCTCAAGTGAGCTCATACGCCCTTTAAAAAACAACAAATGTGAAAAATTATTCTAATACATCTACAGGGTGAGTCAAGTCCCAGGACTCTGTTTTATCTTCTTATACAAGATTTGCTTAAACTCTTACACCAGGGTGAGCCATAAGACCCTGGAGTGATAACATATTACAGTAATACATAACAACAGGAGTAATAATAACATATTACAGGAATACAAAATTACAATACCTCCTTAGACATTGAGTGCATCTGTATGACGTCTGCCGTCGTCAAGGCACAAGATAATTTTTCATTAAATGCTTCCTGAATGCATCGTTTCAGTTCATCAACAGATGCTATGCGATGTTCTGCAACCTTAGCATTTATGTACCCCCACAGAGCATTGTCACAAGTGGTCAGGTCAGGACTACAGAAGTGTTGGCGAAGACTTGCCAATCCAACGGTTGGGAAAAATTTGATCGAGGTAATTTCGTACCGCGCATGCATGATGCGCTGGTGCCCCATCCTGCTGGAAATAAATCTCATGGGCTTGTCCACATCGTTCAAGTTCAGGTGTGAGGTCGTTCTCCAACATATGCAGACCTGACTGCTGGTTGACCGACTCATAAAAAATAGTATGGACAAATGAGGTGGTGGGCAGATAATGCCACCCAAACCATAACCTGTGGTGGATGGTCTTGCAATTCAACATAATGTGGATTATAGCATCACTCCAAAAGTAAACATTGCGTGGCGATTAACTGAGGTAAACTGCATACTAATCACTAAACCTAACCTTTGATCTTTGAGGAATTGCATTGAAGTTCTGCAGCAATCTGTCACAAGTAGTCAACCTGTTTTCATGATCTGCATCTGACAATTCACAAATGACAGTTTGTTTATATGGTTTCATGTGAAGGTTTTTTTTGATTGTGCAACCTAACGATGAATACGAAACACCCAACTCTGTAGAACGTTTCTGTAATGATTATTTTTGAGATCTGAGAATGGATGTTTTGAATTCCCAAATCATTCATTTTTGGTCGTCCACTGCGACCGGCTATCAAGTATACTTCCAGTCTGAAATGCTTTTTTTCTCCCCCCCAAAGATGAAGATTTGATTTTGACCGTGCCGGATTTCTAAAACGCTCCTCGAAGTATTATTGCACTTGTTTCATCATCTTGTTTGTATTTCTAATCTCGTGGTACCACACCACTGCTACCAGCCTCTCTTCCACTATAAATGGACTTGTGTCTGCCATCTTGGTTTAATGTATTATTCATATTATCTGAAAAAAAAAAGAAAAAAAAAAAGGATCAATACATGGTATAAACAAATATTGTACAAGCAGCTAAAACTGTGTCCTGGGACTTGTGACTCACCCTATACTAAACGATTGAGGCACCAACTACACGTTCCGATCTCAAGCACGCAAACTGCAGTCTCACCGGTCATTTGAGGTGGATAGGCATAAGCAGAGGGTGCCGTTGGGTAAGCATATACAGCTGCGGGTGGTGGGGGATAAGGAGTCCCAAAAGCATACGTATTGGCAGGCATGAAGGGGTAGCCGTTGGCGGTATTAAGTGGGGGCTGGTTTGCTGGCGGTCCTCTTGGTGCTGTTTCAGGGAGGGGTAGAAATAAAATAGATTTAAAACGTAAAAAGCTGTACTGTATTGGAAAATGTTTATTTACTTTAGGGAATAGAAACAGATACCTTGAAACAATATACAAACAAATTGATACAGGTTATTATTCATCCAATCAAATTAAAACAGGAAAAGTACAATTGAAAAAAAACTTGAAAAAGCTCGATTTGCTAATCGGTAAAGCCGATGTTTCAGTGAGTATCCACTCGCCTTGTTCACGGCAGATGTTGAAGTGAAGAAGGAACTCAGAAATCGCCACGTGACCTCCACCGGTCATAGGATGAGTTAGCCTGTGGACCAATCCAGGCGTAATGTGACAGCTCCAGCCGGTGGAAGAGATGGTGCAGACTTGTCCCACGCATGAGACAGATTAAATCGCAAGCCTCCCCTTTTGTTGAGGTGGTGATTCAGCTCTATCTCAAATGGCTTCCTTTTCACCTCCAGCAAACCACTTTTCTCTCCAAGATGACCACTTGACTCGTCAAAGCTGGGACGTTGCAGGTTGAAGTGTGCATATATAGCACAGTTCAAAGCCTCTTCATAGGCTGGACGATGATATTGGTTCACACTGGCCTTAAAGGTTTGCCAAGTTTCTCCTATGTTGGTCTCAGTGCATGATGGGTCTCTCCATATCCGATGCCACACACCAAGTCACATTTCTTATCCTTAACATGAAGTAATTATTCGCAGCCAATTAGTTCATGTTAAGGACTGAGACCTACACGGGACAAACTCAGCAAACCCTTAAGACCCGTATGATCAAACATCGTCGCCCAGCTTATGAAGAGGCTTTGAACTCTGCTGTACAAACACACTTGAACCTGTACATGGACACAGTTTTGATAATAGAGTCAGGTGGTCATCTTAGACAAAGAAAAAAGTGGTTTGTTCATGGTTTAAAGAAGCCATTTGAGAAAGAGTTGAATCACAATCTCTCAACAAAAGGGGCGGTTTGCGATTTAATCTGTCTCGTACATGAGACAAGTCTATAACATCTCTTCCATGCCGTCTACAACCATCACATGACACCCGGATTGGTCCACAGACAAATTCACCCAACCACAGACAGATGTCATGTTGCAATTCTCAAGCTTCTTTCACGTCAACATCTGTCGTGACCAGGCAAGTGGATACTCGCCGAAACGTCGGCTTTACAGACTAGCAAATCGTTTTATTAAATTTTAAACTTTTACTGTAATATCCAACCACCTTCCCAAAACATTACACCCCCACACCGACCCATAATCTTGTCCCCAGACACTTTCCCAACACACCCCACCCCACCTACCTACCTACCTAATCAAACAGACAAACAAACAAAAACAATTTAACATACCGTCAAAAGCTACCCACAGGAATGTCCACTTGACAGCAGTGGGAAGAAAGAAGATCATCGCATTTCAGGTACATAATCTAGCTCCTTAAAGGAGGTCATAAATTGCTTCAGTAAAAGGGTAGGAAGGGATGCCACACCTTGCTTAGCTGCTTTGAACATCCTCTGTCCAAACTCAATAGCACCACCACTGTTGAAAGTAAGCTTGAATACTGCCATGCCTTCCCATCCACCTGGCCGGAGGGGAGAGGGATGGAAGGGGAGAACTTAAAATAGAGTTCACATGGGGGTGTGAGAGGGTATGTCCGAAAGGTGAGTTTCTACGAATGTCTGTTAGAAAGACTACATAGAGTTTAACGTTGGCTATTCAAATCATTGTGAATTAGATGGGGTAAATATGCACATTCCACCCACTAACAAGGATTTCGAGCTGTGTTTAGATGGCTGTGCGACGGGTTAGGTTAGCCCAACGATGGTTGTTGTATTCCGAAAGGACATCAGAAAACTGGAAATTCACTCGACCTATGAGCTAGGGTGCAACACTAGGTTCCGAAGAATGATGGCCGACTGTATGTGCTCCATAAATTTCACTGGAAAAGAGGAGACTACAAATACACAACGTGCACACCACCAAGTCACATTTTAGGTTGAGCCATGATACAACGTTAGTGAAGTATTCTGTTGTGTGCGAGCAATTCCAAAATGCTCTTGATGACCGAAAAGACTTTCAAAGCACTTGCGTACTTGCGATTGAGATCACGTGGAATAACTCGCACATGACCTCATCGCATAGATAAGGGAGAAGCAAGTGGCACAGTTCCTCAAATGGGAAATATTGTACGATTGTATCAACACATCAGAGTTCTACTGAGCACTCATCAACATGGCCAAATGTTCTCCATTCATTCCTCTCATCCTCATTCTGCACCTTATCTTCCAAAAATAAATACCACAATGCCATTTTGTAATACCACAATTCCGGAGAGAAGATAGCTAAAGCATAAGTGATAAGAATCAGAAAAAATACATGGAAAACCTGGAGAGTTCAGTTTGGTCTGCTGCAGAGGTGCAAGCCCTCCCTATCAGTGTTTGGTGAGAAATGACATCACCACAGCGGTCGCGTTTTTTTTTTCGTCACTTCAGATAACTCTGCCTATTTTCACGGTTCTGTTGTACGATGTAAAAATGACACAGGGATTACCGCACCGAACCATACTATACAGTGCCGTACCATACCATTCTGTGCAATGGAAAAGCGCCATTAGCGTTTATTTTACCTGGACAAAATCGCTTTGCTCCTTCGTCGAGTGACTGGACGAGCAGTTTCCAAAGGGGTTGATACGGATTGTCTGGCTTGGCAAGCAAAACCAAGCTGCTTGCTAACCGAACACACCAAGCAAGTGGCTCACTAATGGAACACATCAAGCGAGCGGCTCACTAACGGAACACATCAAGCAAGCGGCTCGCTAGTGGAACATACCAGTCATAACGGAACACACCACAGCCAGCCAGTTCTTGAATGACTTGGGCCAAGCTTCTCCCGGCCAACCCCACAAGGTGTGATAATATTAATAGTGGCCATTAAGGAACAACTTTGATGTTGAACTTTGCGAATAATAATTGCCAAGCAATCCCATGGTGAGCCAAAAATGCAAAAAAAAATAAAAAATGAACGAAGCAACATCGCCATGTTTGCCGCTCGTTTGGTCCATCGCGAACGGAGAAGAACGAGATTACCTACTTATCCTCGTCTGCAAAGCCAAAACTCCACACACTGAGTAGGTTTACCTTCTCGATCTTTAAAAAGATTTTGCCTTTAGTGCTCAACTTCGCGTACAGACACAGCGAACTCAAATGGATCAGCGATTCAGCGATTTCAACACCTACAGCACTTTCAGCACGTTTATGAATTGGTTGTTTGTTTTAATGTCTATTGTTTAATGAAATACCATTTAAATTACATCTTGGAGAATATACATTCCACATTATATCACTTACTTTATTTTATAGAGCTGCATTTAATACGGGTATATCTTTTGAGAGCAACGAAACACACTAACCACTCCAAGCAGTCAATACGCCATCAATATGGTTCAAGGTGCGTTTTACAGCGCGCGCAGCACCCGTCGCGATAACAGATATGGATTATCGTTATCGCGATAGTAAATCTAAAGCACGATTATCGCCCAGCACCAATATATACATATATATTATATATATATATATATATATATATATATATATATATATATATATATATATATATATATATATATATATATATATATATATATATATATATATATATATATATATTAGGGTGGTGCTCCAAAAAAATTTTTTTAAATATTTACTGGGACATGGCTTTATGTTGTTTCTTTTGTTCCAAAATGAAAAGACACCAAATATGAAAGCAATCTGATTTTATTTAGGGGTGCCACATAAGCCTTCAAACTAAAGGTGTCTACAAAACTTTTCTATATATGGATCGAAAGCAAAACCAGAAGTTTGTTTTATGAAAATCCACCCTCCACTCACTTTCTTTGTATTCTAGCAAACACAAGTTACAATAGCTGCACAAATAGCACTATATTGCTATGAAAACTCAAATTCAATGATAACAATCCAAATGTTCAGTTCATAAAATGAAGAGACACCATATCACATAATATTTAAAAACCCAAATATAATGAGAAATGTAACTCCTATTTCTGGGCCTGTTTCACCACTGTTGCCTTCTTGGCATCGGGGTACATCTTCCTGTGAGCAGCAACAACTTGGAACAGAGCTTGCTTTTGCTCTTCATCCTTTGTAAGGAGCTTATTGTAGTCTTGTATCAATGCGACACCCCTTTCTGCCCTGTCGTTCACCACGACTAAGCCACTGGCGGCTTTCTTTGCTTCCTGAAAGCTGGTTTCTTGCTCCCATGAACCAGGATCCTTATCCATCCAATCAGTTGGGGTCCCTAGGATGCTGAAGAAATGCTTGGTGTGTTTTGTTATGAGGCCAGCGATTGACAGGGCGGTTCCTCGTTTGATAGCTGGTCTCTTTGGAGAGGGGTTTTCACCATCATTTTTCAATGCTTCAATCATATTGATCTTGCTTTCTTTGTCAATTCTGGTGTCAAAGAATGCAAATGCCACTAGTACTGGGCTCATGTACCACGTGTGGCGGCCAAGTGCCTTCAAGGCTGCCTGAGCCATCTTCTGATTGATTTGTTCAAACTTTTCCAACTTCTTGAAGAGGTTAATGTCATTCAGGGGAGCCTCAATAGCTTGTGGAGCCCGAAACCAAGCCTGTACATACACAAGGCAGACAAAAATGTTGAAGGCTCGGAGTTCTCTCGCCTCTCGAAGTGTCAAGTGGAACTCTGACCGAAACATGAACACCTGTAGTGCATATAGTGCTTTGCCATCCATCTGGCTCTGTGCATTGCTCCTGGAGCCATGATCCGGATTCCACGAGGTGGGATTCCTCCCATGTAGATGACAGTCAGTTCTAGGAGTTCACGATAATCATCTCGTGGCTGCTGATCTTTCAAACACACAAGAGCAAATTCCAGAGCTTCATCCATCATGTCATTGTTCTGTGCAAACTCAGCTGCCCACCATCAGATGATGAAGAACCAGCCTGTGCCGTGGTCTCAGAGTCAGAGTCTGAGTCTGTGACTTCCATAGCAGTAGCACCCTTCATGACCATTTCCTGTCTCTTATTTTCCTTCTCTACCTGAGTCTTCTCCTTTTCTTCCCTTTCTTTCTTTCGCTTCGTTTTTGCTTCCAACACAGTGTCTACAGATCCCATTGAAGCCTTCCTCTCTGAGAATTGATCGTGAAGAAACTTCCTGTCCTCGGGGTTGGTGATTATGGCCTCCGAATCTGCATGCCTAAGATCAAACGTCTTCTCCAAGGAGGCCTTGAAGGATGCTTCCTTTTTCTCTTGGGTCGCACCACCCCGCTTTGCACCTTTTTGGAGGCTCCTCCATTTTTCATATAGTCTCTCCAAACGATGGATGCAGTGCTGCTTTGTCGTTGTAGGTAGGTGAGCTTTTTCCCAGAACTTCACAACCTCTTCAATGGTGAGGGTTGCACTCTCCCGGGCAGTGCGATTCTCCTTCTTCAGGTGATGGAAAAACAGGACAAGAGATGATGCACAGTCGGGAGCTTGGCACCTTTGATGGCATCTCCAGAAGTGGACCCAATGAGATACACATTATCCTGAGCCCGAGTTTTCAATGAAACACTGGTACTAGCACATGCCATATCTGCAAAATAAGCAAGAATGTGGGTAAAATCCTGTTAATTCTTACTCCACAGGGTCACTCTACAAAAGAGCCACAGTCAATAAGTTAGGCCTACATATTACACACTAAAAAAGCGTATCCCTGACCCCGGGAACCTGTACAAAACATGCATGAAAATTGCCCAGATAGTGATCATAGGAAGTCTCAAAACTGTATGTATAATATATTGTATATAACTATATATATATATATAATGTATAATGTGTATTTATGTATATTTATTATTTAATGTATATTTTATGTATAAATTTAATGTATATTTAATTATAATGTATATATATTGTATAACTATATATTTATTTATTATATTTAATTTTTAATATATTACATTTATTTTTAATATATTATTTAATGTATTATATTTGTCTAGATTTGTATAATTGTCTATCGTATAATTGTATATATAATGTATAATATAATATATATTATTATTATTTAATGTATATTTACGATATATTTATTTTTAATATTATATTTAATGTATATATATAATTATGTATTTCTTTTGTGTATATACAGCCCAAAAAATGGGAATTCCTATTTTTGCATGGGGGAAAATTCATCACTGATGTGGCACCCCTAAATATTATTGGATTCCATTCAAATTTGGTGTGGTTTACTTTGACACCAAAAGGAACAAAAATAGACCATGTCCCGGAGAAAATCTGCATTTTTATTTTTTGAAGCCCACCCTATAATATATATATATATATATATATATATATATATATATATATATATATATATATATATATATATATATATATATACACACACATGTATATATATATATATATACACACACATATATATATATATATACAAATATACAATCATATATATATATATATATGATTATTGTGTGGGCATTGGCAACTCAAGGGGGGGCCGTTATGTTTGTTTCTTCCCCTCAACTGCCAAACTCTGGAACTCTTTACCTTCACATGTCTTTCCTAACACTTATGATCTTCCCCTTTTCAAAAAGCAGATTCTCTGCTTTCTCAAAAACTCAGACTATTCTCTGTCAATGCAGCTCTTTTATTTGGCCTGGCCTCGATGAGGACGACTCTTCCTCAAAGGGGCGGTTTGGGATTTTATTTCCAAATAAAAGCCAGGATTTTATTTCAGTGATGCAGTTTGTCAGGATAGAGTGGGTGGCGGTGGAGATGGACTTGGTGGAGATGGACTTGGTGGAGATGAAAAGCTGGACATATATATATATATATATATATATATATATATATATATATATATATATATATATATATATATATATATATATATATATATACATATATATATATATACATATATATATATATATATATATATATATATATATATATATATATATATATATATATCCAAATATATCTTCAGTTCTCCAGCTTTCAATAAGCGCACGTAATGACGTCACTGCCATGTACATACGCTCTGCCTGTCAAGCTCTCAAGACAACCCTCCGACAGAGCAGAATTTTGATCTTAGTTCAGATACTGTCATAAGTGTATGAAAAACTCACAGTTACCGACCTGGTTTCGCCCTTTTTGGGGATCAGGGCAACGCAGTGAGTCCTGCATACACTTATGACTCTGAAAACCTTTCGGTTATATACCAGTTACTATGCGATTTCATACCATCAGTGGTGAACCGCCATTAGAGTATCCGATCCAGCCTTGCTGTACCTTAATCGGAGCGACAAGTACCATCTGCCACATGGCACATTATCTCTGGTATCCACTCATTATATGGAATCGCCTGGATACCAAAGCTAATGTGCCATGTGGCAGATGGTACTTATCACTCCCATTAAGGTTCAGCATAGCTGGATGGGATACCTTAATGGCGGTTCACCACTGATGGTATGAAATCGCATAGTAACTGGTATACAACCGAAAGGTTTTCAGAGTCATAAGTGTATGCAGGACTCACTGCGTTGCCCTGATGAGCCCCAAAAAGGGCGAAACCAGGTCGGTAACTGAGTTTTACATACAATGACAGTATCTGAACTAAGATAAAAATTCTGCTCTGTCGGAGGGTTCTCTTGAGAGCTTGACAGGCAGAGCATATGTACATGGCAGTGACGTCATTACGTGCACTCATTGAAAGCTGGAGAACTGAAGATATATTTGGATTGGATGCTCCCGGCAATTCCATATAATGAGTGGATACCAGAGATAATGTGCCATGTGGCAGATGGTACTTATCACTCCCATTAAGGTACAGCACAGCTGGATGGGATACCATAATGGCAGTTCACCACTGATGGTATGAAATTGCATAGTAACTGACGCACGCACGCACACACACACACACACACACACACACACACACACGACCAAAAGTACGTGGACACCCGAACATCGAAAATCTCATTCCAAAATCATGGGCATTAATATAGAGTTGGTCCCCCCTTTACTGCTACAACAGCCTCTTCTGGGAAGGCTTCTTTTTTTTTTCTTTTTTTTTGTATACTGAATCGAGGCTCGTGAAAGAGCTAAAAAAGCTTTCGACGAGCTTTCCACGAGATGTTGGAATATTGCTGCGGGGATTTGCTTCCATTAAGCCACAACAGCATTCGTGAGGTCAGGCACTGATATTGGGCGATTAGGCCTGGCCCGCAGTCGGTGTTCCAATTCATCCCAAAGGTGTTCGATGGGGTTGGGGTCAAGGCTCTGTGCAGGCCAGTCAAGTTCTTCCACACCGATCTTCATAAACAATTTCTGTATGGACCTCACTTTGTGCACGGGGCCATTGTCATGCTGAAACAGGAAAGGGCCTTCCCCAAACTGTTGCCACAAAGATGGAAGCACACAATCATCTAGAATGTCATTGTATGCTGTAGCGTTAAGATTTCCCTTCACTGGAACCAAGGGGCCGAGCCCGAACCATGAAAAACAGGCCCAGACCATTATTCCTCCTCCACCAAACTTCACAGTTGGCACTATGCATTCGGGCAAGTAGCGTTCTCTGGCTTCCGCCAAACCCAAATTTGTCCGTCGGACTGCAAGGTGATGAAGCATGATTCATCGCTCCAGAGAACGCATTTCCACGGCTCCAGAGTCCAATGGCAGTGAGCTTTACACCACTCCAGCCAACGCTTGGCATTGCGCATGGTGTTCTTAGGCTTCTGAGCAGCTGCTCGGCCATGGAAACCCATTTCATGAAGCCCCGACAAACAATTGTTGTGCTGACGTTGCTTGCAGAGGCAGTTTGGAAGTCGGTTGTGAGTGTTGTAACCGAGGACAGACGATTTTTACGTGCTACGTGATTCAGCACTCGGCGGTCGCGTTTTGTAAGCTTGTGTGGCCTACCACTTCGTGGCTGAGCAGTTGTTGCTCCGAGACCGGGGCAGCTCGAGCAAGGCAGAAATTTGACGAACTGACTTGTTGGAAAGGTAGCATCCTATGACAGTGCCACGTTGAAAGTCAGAGGTCTTCAGTCCAGCTCACTCTTCTGCCAATGTTTGTCTATGTGGATTGCCTGGCTGTGTGCTTGATTATCTATACCTGTCAGCAATAGGTGTGGCTAAAACAGCCGAATCCACCAATTAGAAGTGGTGTCCGCATACTTTTGGTTATGCGTGTGTGTATATGTGTGTGTATACACACACACACACACACACACACACACACACACACACACACACACACACACACACACACACACACACACACACACACACACACACACACACACACACACACACACACACACACACACACACACACACACACGCTGAATGCACCCGGCGTTAATTAATTTAATCTTCTGTACATAGGTCTCACTACTATAATTCAGCTTTTACTTGCGGCCGTAGAAGATTGACGAATATAATTTAGCTGAGCTTTTAATTGCGAAATGGGCCCAGCCCGGCCGAGGTAGGCCTCAATCGGCCTCACCACCTAGCCTATAACCTTCCCGGGGCCCATCCCAACATTTTTTGTTTCAGAGGTTTCCTCATATCTTTCACCGTTCAGGAGATTAGTGCGTGCAGACAAACAAACAAACAAAAAAATTATTTTATGCTAGCTGAATGCACCCGGCATTGCCCAGGTTCTTTTTGAATTAATTTAATCTTCTGCACATACTGTAGGTCTGACGCGAGCCCAGTATCAGTTAGTGCTAAACGATTCCTTGTTCTTTCTTCTGTCGGGCCCCCACGAGAGAGAATTTTGAAAGCATGTGTTGCAAAGTGTCAGATATTCCTATTAAGTGCATAAGTTGTACTTCAAGAGAATTTTGAAAGAAGAAGATTTATTGCGAAATGGGCCTAGCCCGGCCGAGGCGGACTCGTCACCTAGCCTTTCACCTTCCCGGGGCCCGTCCCGACATTTTTTGTTTCAGAGGTTTCCTCCTATCTTTCACCGTTCAGGAGATTAGCGTGTGCAGACAAACAAACAAACAAAACACTTTTTTATATATATATATAGATATAATACTAGCCGAAAGCACCCAACGTTGCCCGGGTTTTTCTGAATGAATTTACTACTATTATTCAGCTTTTACTCGTGGCTGTAGACGATAGACTACTATAATTCAGCTCAGCTTTTAATTGCGAAATGGGCCCAGCCTGGCCGAAGCGGCCTTGACCGGCATCACCACCTAGCCGATAACCTTCTCGGGGCCCGTTCCGACATTTTTAGTTCTTTTTGAATGAATTTACTACTATAATTCAGCTTTTACTCGCAGCCGTAGAAGATCGACTACTATAATTCAGCTCGGCTTTAAATTGCTAAATGGGCCCTCGCCACCTAGCCTATAACCTTCCCGGGGCCCATCCCGACATTTTTTGTTTTAGAGGTTTCCTCCTATCTTTCACCGTTCAGGAGATTAGCGAGTGCAGACAAACAAACAAACAAACAAAAACTTTCTTTTATATATATATAGATAGATAGATAGATAGAAGATAGAAGAAGAAGATAGATACTGTATATGTATATATATATAATGAAAAAAAAAGTAGAATAAGAAAGCTTTCACTTGTTGCAATATTGCATTTATCAATGGGTTTACAGATTACACACCTCCAGCCTCTGCGCTGATCTTTCCCAAAATGTAATTGGCCCCAAAAACAGGTTGTTTCATTTCACAGCCTTTCATCAGGTAAAATGGCATCATGAAAGACATCATGGGATCCTTGCCTTTTGTTGCAAAGATGACCTGCAAAGGTAGGAAGAAAGTAGAAACATTTAAAAACGAAAGATAGAGAAATGTTTAACAGGAAATTACTTTCACTTCATCATTGTAAAAGTCTTGACAAGAGTAGTTCGAAAGTCAGGATAAGGGCAGGTAATCGGGTGGAGGTAGAGTGCTGCATCCAATCATGTTCTTATTATGCATTAATTCAATGTTTTCACTGTCTATCGAGAACATTCTGAACCCCTTTGCTGTTGATCTGCACAAAATGACATACTGGTGCAGAGACCAAAAGTGCAGTGTTGTTCAATACTGGTACGTCCCACAATTTGCCCACCTCTCTAAAAAAGCTAGCCGAGCAATCTCTCATTTGCTCCCATGACCATCCTCCAGAGATGGTGGAGTGATTGACCTTACAATTACCTCAACAGGCCCGTTATATACAGTCACGTGAAAAAGTAAGTACAAAGTACACCCCATGTAAAGTTTTGACTTTTTCAACATATTTCAACATACAGCCATTTGATCTTAATTTCAACAACATTGAAAGATAAAGGTGATATAATATAACAAATATCATGAAACATTTACATTTTGTAGTCCATTGTATAATTTAAATAAACATAAATGCAAATTTCACGTGTGGAAAAAGTAAGTACACCCCTACATTTATCACTACTTAAAGGGCCACAGACACAGAAAATCATGTTTGGTTTAATTAATAGATATTGCTTCACTTAACACTTGATCGTCCTTTTTGTTTGAATAAATATCACTCGATTGGCCCCCGCCACCCAAAAAACGGCGATTTGATTGCTCATGTGACTGGCTACGTCATCGAGGGAATTTTTGTTGCTGCTGGTAGTTTTTAGCTGGTAGTGGAGTCCCGCCCCTAAAATCGTGATGTTCATTCATGATGTCACCTGTGTGATGTAATCGAGGGAAAGGTTTCTCAGCACGCAATGATAACTGCCTGACCAATAATCTTCTGATAGTCAAAATCATTATGAAAAACTACCAGCAGCAACAAAAATTCCCTCAATGACGTAGCCAGTCACATGAGCAATCAAATCGCCGTTTTTGGGTGGCGGGGGCCAATCGAGTGATATTTATTCAAAAAAAAGGACGATTAAGTGTTAAGTGAAGCAATATCTATTAATTAAACCAAACATTATTTTCTGTGTCTGTGGCCCTTTAAAATACCTAAAATTAGAATAAGGTGCACCAGCTCAGATGCAAATGATTAGAACATCGTTAGAGATGATCTTGGAGGAACCTGTCTTATTTAAACGTCAGACATTTAGTTTGGTTTGCTCTTTGTTGTTGAAGTGTGCGGCATCACCATGCCTAGATCAATAGAGCTCTCTGAGGCCTTCAGAAAGAAGGTTATAGATGCCTACGAGTCTGGGAAGGGAATTAAAAAGATCTCCACACAATTTGAAATCAATCATTCGACTGTCCGGAAGATCATCGACAAAGTGGAGAAGATTCCAAACAACTGCCAACTTGTTCAGGCCAGGCCGCCCCAGCAAGTTCAGCCTGAGAGCAGACCGCAAGATGCTGAAAGAAGTCTCGAAGAACCCCAGAATGTCATCACGGGACCGACAGGTAGCTATTGCCACTGTTGATGTCAAAGTGCACGAGTCTACCATTAGAAAGAGGCTGCACAAATTTGATCTACATGGGAGGTGTGCCAGGAGGAAACCGTTGCTGTCCAGAAAGAACATCAGGGCAAGACTAAAGTTTGCCAATGAACACCTAGGCAGAGACCAGAACTTCTGGAACAATGTGCTTTGGACAGATGAGTCAAAGGTAGAGCTATTTGGCCACAGTACCCTAAGACATGTTTGGCGAAAACCAAAGACAGCATTTGACCACAAAAACCTGATACCAACTGTGAAGCATGGTGGTGGAAATATTATGGTTTGGGGCAGCTTTGCTGCATCAGGGCCTGGGCAGCTCACCATCACAGAATCCACTATGAATTCTTCATTGTACCAGAGGGTGCTTGAGGATAATGTGAGGCCATCTGTCAAAGTTGAAGCTCAACAGAAGGTGGACCTTGCAACATGACAATGACACCAAACATACCAGTAAATCCACCAAGGAATGGCTGAAAAGAAAGAAATGGAGGGTATGAAATGGCCAAGTCAAATCCCGGATCTAAACCCCATCGAGATGTTGTGGGGGGATTTGAAATGAGCTGTGCATGCAAGAAACCCCTCAAACATCGCAGAGCTGAAAGAATTCTGCATGGAGGAGTGGGCAAGAATTTCTCCCAGTCGATGTCAGAGACTGGTAGACAGTTATAAGAAACGCCTACTTGAGGTTGTTTCTACCAAAGGGGGCAATACCACCTATTAGAGCCAAGGGTGTACTTACTTTTTCCACATGCGAAATTTGCATGTATGTTTATTTAAATTATACAATGGACTACAAAATGTAAATGTTTCATGATATTTGTTATATTATATCACCTTTATCTATCAATATTGTTGAAATGAAGATCAAATAGCTGTATGTTGAAATATGTTGAAAAATTCAAAACTTTACATGGGGTGTACTTACTTTTTCACGTGACTATATAAGATCGAATCCAAGGAGGCCTCCTGGAATTGAGTATTTATAATTCCCTTACCAAGCCCATCCAGAGAGATAGAGTCGGTTCCTCAGACAAGATGATCAAAGGACATTTTGCAAGGGGCTATTTCATCGATATGAAGCCGTAAAATTACAGATGTGTCTTCATCTTGCTTTGAAATGTGTTGACAAATAATTAAAAGCAAAGCCATCTCCTTTTGCAGTGCTATTTTCTTCACAAAACACATTACATCCAATATGAAATACCTTTGCTTTGATTTGCTCAAACTTCATGATGATTTCACTATATCTATCTATAATTCCAGTAATCTCTGTGTGTATGTGTGTGTGTTTGTCTGTGACCGCTGTTTCTCGACAACCACGGGTCCGATATACTTGAAACTTGCCAGGTATATTGCTGGGGACCCGAGGATGTGCCTTTTCAAGGTTTGAAATTAATCGGACAAGTGGTTCCCAAGGTATGGTCACCGTACTCGCAAGCCGTTCGCTTTGGCTTTGCGAATGGACCAAACCATTTCATGTAAATAGAGGGGGGGGGGGGGGGGTTCTACCGTACTCGCAAGCCGTTCGCTTTGGCTTTGCGAATGGACCAAACCATTTCATGTAAATAGAGGGGGGGGGTTCTGTGGTCGTTACTGCCACGTGGTTTCAAAGTTTTTTTTTGTTGTTGTTGTTTGCACGCATGTTTTTTTGCACCCACGTACGGGCACGCCCTAGTTAGGTGAAAAGCAAGTAATGTTCATGGGACACCATTGTTCGAAACAGGCAATGCACCACCATTTCACATCTTCCCTCATGAATCCTACCATGCAATATTTTATACAACAAGCACACAGGCACACACCTTTGCCGTTGCAAACCCTACTTTGGTTCCTCAACAGCTGCAGACATTCACAAGTAGCACATACCTGAACATCGCAATCCTACAAGCCCCAATCAGCAACCGGACTGGTTTCATCACTTATTTGCAAGTCATCAGTGATAGTGTAGCCAGAAACACGCACCAACTAGGGCCTTGTGCAGCTTCATGCAGCATTTTTTGGGCTGAAAGGGCTGATCAGTGTTAACTAATTATAAAGTTGTAGCCACAGCTTGGGATAATTGATTAGATGAGAGCTCATTGGTGTCTCACCCATAATTTGAGAGAACAACGCCATTCGGTTTTCGGATATTTATGTGATGACTGCTTTTGTCATTGCACGTGGTACAGCTTTTGTATCCTCAGTGATTAACATTTCTTCATGCCGTTGCTAACAACTCGCCAATAAGTGATGAAGCACATCCAGCGACTTTTGGGGGCATGTACCATTGGGATTCTGAAGTATGCGCTATTTGTAAATGTCTGCAGCAGTGGAGGAACCCAGGTAGGGTAAGAAGCAGCAAAGAGCTTATCACGTGCAGCTTTCTGCCCCTCACCCCTCCGACAATGTCGGAGACAGGGGACATTGAAATGAGCTCTGACTGACCATCTGTCCATGTACACGATATTTCAAAAACCGATGAAAATTTAGCTTTCATATTGCAGGTATCTATTCCTTATGACATTATCTCAACCTGATTAGATCACAGCTGTGATTGGCTGAATTATGTTGCCATGGCAACTTTCTCAGCAACTTGGCTTGTATCGATTGCTTTATGCAGAATCTTTTGGGCTAGAAGGGCTGAAACATATACAGACTTGGCATTTAATATGGAATATATTTTTTTTCTTGACTTGGGTTTACTTTCTGAACTCGGTATATCAATCTGGTGAGTTTCTTTTACGCTTCGGTGATTTCTTTGTTAAAAGAACCATGTCACTGATTGTCTGTCACAGAAAGAAGTCAATAACAGGATTATATCACAGGTGGCGTGACAAAATGTACGGACAGGTACATTTAACGATTGGCTTCACAATCGGGTATATAAGGGTTGTTGCGTTCTGCATTAGTGGAAAACAACTGCTGCACATCTACAAAAGTTATTACACCTTCCCCTGGAGATGGTCCGTCAACTCGACAATGCTGTTTGTCATTTAGTGGTGGCTTTATGAAATTCCGGCATGAAACAGCGTGCTATTGCTTGGCAGTATGGCATCACTCAAGGTCAGGTGTCAAAGATCCTGAAACGAAATGCTCAGAGGGGTGTCCCTACTCCAATACCGAGGCCAGGACGTCCCCGCAGAACCACAAGGAGGGATGATCGCCAGCTGCACCGGTTAGTCCGCAATGGCCGTACCAAGTCAGCTAATCGGCTTAGGGCTGAGTGGCAGCAATTGACAAATGTGCCTGTATCCAGAAGGCTAGTCAACCAACGACTGGTTCAAGCAGGCTATCGTGCCAGGCATCCCCTGACAAAGCCACGTCTGACCAGACAACACTGCCAGCGCCGATTGCAGTGGGCCAGAGAGCACCATCAATGGCAGCCAAGACACTGAAATCACGTGATCTTCAGCGACGAGTCTAGATTTCTGGTCTATCGTCAAGATGGCCGCATCCGAGTGCGCAGACAAGTGCATGAAGCCTACAACGAGATTGTATAGTGCCAAGAGTCCAAGCTGGAGGTGGTGGGGTGACCGTTTGGGCTGCTTTTCATGCAGGGGGCAAAACTGACCTGGTTGTTCTGAATGGAAACCTGAACCAGTTCAAGCACAGGGCCATTCTGGAAGAAATATTGCTTCCATTTGTTCGTGCAGCCTTTCGAGGAAACTTCGTCTTCCAAGATGACAATGCAAGGCCTCATCGTGCTCGCATGATCCAACACTTTCTTGCTGACCGTGGTGTAGAGCATATGGAGTGGCCTGCCATGTCCCCGGATATGAATCCGATAGAGAACTTGTGGGCAGAATTAACGCGTCAAATCGACAACTTGGACCAGCAACCTGCCTCTGTGCGTGAATTGCAGCAGGCTATTGTAACTGCATGGCAAGCGATTCCTGTCCAAACCTTGGCAAATATCGTGAACAGCATTCCTCAACGTGTACATGCTCCCCTGAATGCTCGTGGGGGTTACACGAAGTACTGAACTGTAATTTTACTGTCTGTAATCCCAGTCGTAATTTAACTTTTGTTAAAAAATTTTTTGGCTAATGTGCAAAATAAAGATACTTCTGGAAAACGCACAGAAGTTTAACACAGTACTGTCCGTGAATTTAGTTCGATATCAGTTTACATCACTTTCAAGGATCACTTTATTTGCTTCGTAATGTCAAATGTGGTTTTTGTTTCTTTTAAAGGTCACATTAACAAAATTTAGAATAATTTCAACATAATTCCAATGAACTTTTGGTTCTAAGTCATCTTGAAAAGTAAGTTCACCCCCACAATAAAAATATTCCATATTAAATGCCAAGTCTGTGTGTGTGTGTGTATGTATGTGTATATATATATATATATATATATATATATATATATATATATATATATATATATATATATATATATATATATATATATATATATATATATATATATGTATATATAAATAAATATAAATAATAGCCAATTTTTTTTTTAAAACAAAAACAATAGTTAAATTACGACTGGGATTACGGACAGTAAAATTACAGATCAGTACTTCGTGTAACCCCCACGACCATTCAGGAGAGCACGTACACGTTGAGGCATGCTGTTCACGAGATTTGCCAAGGTTTGGACAGGAATCGCTTGCCATGCAGTGACAATAGCCTGCTGCAATTCATGCACAGAGGTCGGCTGCTGGTCCAAGTGGTCGATTTGACGCGTTAATTCTGCCCACAAGTTCTCTATCGGATTCATATCCGGGGACATGGCAGGCCACTACATATGCTCTGCACCACGGTCAGCAAGAAAGTGTTGGATCATGCGAGCACGATGAGGCCGTGCATTGTCATCTTGGAAGAAAAGTTTCCTCGAAAGGCTGCACGACCAAATGGAAGCAATGCTTCTTCCAGATGGCCCTGTCCTTGAACTGGTTCAGGTTTCCATTCAGAACAACCAGGTCAGTTTTGCCCCCTGCATGAAAAGCAGCCCAAACGGTCACCCCACCACCTCCAGCATGGACTCTTGGCACTATACAATCTTTGTTGTGGGCTTCATGCACTTGTCTGCGCACTCGGACGCGGCCATCTTGACGATAGACCAGAAATCTAGACTCGTCACTGAAGATCACGTGATTCCAGTGTCCTGGCTGCCATCGACGGTGCTCTCTGGCCCACTGCAATCGGCGCTGGCGGTGTTGTCTGGTCAGGCGTGGCTTTCTCAGGGGACGCCTGGCACGATAGCCTGCTTGAACCAGTCGTTGGTTGACTAGCCTTCTGGATACAGGCACATTTGTCAGTTGCTGCCACTCAGCCTTAAGCCGATTAGCTGACTTGGTACGGCCATTGCGGACTAACTGGTGCAGCTGGCGATCATCCCTCCTTGTGGTTCTGCGGGGACGTCCTGGCCTCGGTATTGGAGTAGGGACACCCCTCTGAGCATTTCGTTTCAGGATCTTTGACACCTGACCTTGAGTGATGCCATACTGCCGAGCAATAGCACGCTGTTTCATGCCGTAATTTCGTAAAGCCACCACTCCATGACAAACAGCATTGTCGAGTTGACGGACCATCTCCAGAGGAAGCGGCAATAACTTTTGGAGACGTGCAGCAGTTCTTTTCCACCAATACAGAATGCAACAACCCTTGTATACCCGACTGTGAAGCCAATAATCAAATGCACCTGTCCGTACATTTTGCCACGCCACCTGTGATATAATCCTGTTGTTGACTTCTTGCTGCGACATACAATCAGTGACATGGTTCTTTCAACAAATAAATCACCAAAGTGTAAAAGAAACTCACCAGATTGATATACTGAGTTAAGAAAGTAAACCCAAGTCAAGAAAAAAAAAAATATTCCATATTAAATGCCAAGTCTGTATATTGTTATAGATCGCGGTTAGATGTTATAGACCGAGCGGTGGTGTAAGACCGCGACCTAACAAAACTCACCCGATTCACCCAGACTTTGGCCGTATCGCACCCCAGCTGCTCAATGAGGGAAAAGACGAAAACGACGCAATGCAAAGAGGAAAACGAAGGCAAAGAAAGGTTTGGAAATACGACTGAATTTATTGACTATTTACACACAAGCAAAAAGAAAGCAGTCACGTTTATTTACAAGCACATAAGACGCAGGTGACACAGGGAAAATACTAGCTTATACAGACTTAATTAACCCAGGACAGAACAAACAAAAGACACTGACTCACGCGGGGAATTGCAGGAGGTGGATGGCTGGAGGTGAACGCTTGGTGGAGCCAACGCGGAGCTTGGTGGAGCTGAACGCTTGGTGGAGCCAACGCGGAGCTTGGTGGAGCTGAACGCTTGGTGGAGCCAACGCGGAGCTTGGTGGAGCTGAACGCTTGGTGGAGCTGAACGCTTGGTGGAGCCAACGCGGAGCTTGGTGGAGCTGAACGCTTGGTGGAGCCAACGCGGAGCTTGGTGGAGCTGAACGCTTGGTGGAGCTGAACGCTTGGTGGAGCCAACGCGGAGCTTGGGGGATTGGTGTGACGGGTTCTCTCTCCTTCCTTAGTCCCACCCAGTCCAACAACTTCCTCTCTTGCTTCAGGACTCTTTCTCTCTCTTTCTTGGTCCCTCACTCTTTACCACCGACTCCTCACCGCAACCAACGCAACCACTTGACCACCACCTCTACTGACTGATTCTTCACCACTCTGCACTTGACGACCGACTCCCAACCAACTCAGACCAACTCAAAGTCCAACTCCAGGCCTTTCTGTCTTCTGCTCTCCTCTGTAAAAACGCATCTCCTCCTGGACACGCCCTTGCCTTGGGTTATATAGGCCCCCGCCCCTCAACCTTTGCGACCCTCCCCGATCGCTCTTCCTCCGCCCTCTCGAGCCGAACCCCTGGCTCATGGTTGGTCGAGTGGGGTGGGCTCACTCCTCCCCTCTATGACGAGGTGGAGACACGCCTTTCTTCCCCGACTCGAGCCTCGTGGTCAATGGCGGATGAAGGGAAAAAACCGACCAAAATGCGGAAGGCGCTTCGAATTGCAATTGACGGAAAGGGGGGAATGGAGGGAATCTATCTCTTTCACTGGTGCAATGGAGTATTTCAATTAATGGAAGACACAGCCTTACGCTAATACACAGAATAAGAGATAACTATCAACAGGTATATTCTATTACTTGGCTGACGTGTATGCTTGTGGACTATGGGACGCCCTTTTGGTCTTTACACAGCTCCGGAGGCAGGAGGCACAGAATAAACAATAATCACAACAATACAGCACACAATCAAAAAAAATATACAGTCCTCATATCCACAACAATATATATATATATTGTTACAGATCTCTCCGTCGGCCTCTTTTCCCCTTATCGAGGGGGGATTAATCCCCTCGTCTATGACTGACCGACGTGGTCCTGAAGCTGCACAGCTCCCTCCGGAGAGGCAGGGGCGCAAACTCGTTCGCGACCGCGGACAGATGTTAATTGCCAAGCGGTTTAGCAACCGCGGCACGAACCATTAGCAGAGACTAAACCCGATCCTGAAACGTTGGCCAAAATCGCGCCACAGGTTTTCAATGGGGAAATCACAAAGACGACCAGACGAGCATGAAGAAGAAGAACGAAGGTAGGAAATACAAATATGATTTATTACTACCTATTATGTACACAATGAAAAGAACCAAGGAGAAGGAAAGATAAGAAAATAAAGACAGAAAGGATGTAAGGACCAGAAGACACAGTGCAATTACTAGCTTATACTATGCAGTCTTACTTAACCCCAGGACAAGACACACAAAACAAACTCACGTACACCAATGGATGGATGAGGCCAGGCACGGATGACTGGAAGGGGAGGAAGGTTCGGCTGGACACGGGAGAAGGGTCGGGCCGGGAGTGAGCAGCCGCCGCCCTTCCTCAATCATGTTCGCCCGGCGGCGTTGCTTCGCAAAAGCTCAAAGTTGCGGTGGTCACAACTGCGGTGGTCTCAAAGCTCATGCGTGCTTCTCTTTCCCTCAATCACCTCCTTCATCCACTCGTCTCTTCTCAGGTCGGGTGCGTCGCGTGCTCTCCAAGGACTCATCTCTGGTGGGGGCGTCCCGCCGCGGGTTATATAGGCCACACCCTCTCAAGCCATACCCCTGAGCCTTGGTTGGTCGTTCGGGGCTCCACCCTTCATGATGGTGGGGGCCACGCCTTTCTTCTCCGAACCGACCGCGTGTTTAATGGAGGGCGAATGCAGTTGGCAATCGAGGCTTTGGGAATGGGGGCTTTGGGAATGAAAGGGAATCTACCTTATTTGAATTCGGTGCAATGCAGTGTCAATTAATGGAAGACACAGCCTTAAACTAATACACACAATAAGGAAATAACTATTTAGAAGGATATATGATTTGCTCCGTGTATGTATATGGATGAACGAGGACGACCTTTGACCTTTACACTAACTACGGAGGGTGATATTTACAACAATTCTCAAATCCACAACACTGCACCCTCATCCTCTAGGCACGTCCTCGGGCCTATAAAACTTTAACTTTAGTGTGGCACGTAGGTGTAGTTCCCTCTACATTTAACCTGACCCTGAGTGTGACAGTTTTAAAACACAAATAAGTATGTCCCCCTGCTGCATTGCACCCTGCCTAACAGATTTACGCCCACAGCTAACCGAATTGCGGAATTGTCTTCAAACTATACATGAACGGTGGGGAGCATTATTTACAATTGACGCTAAAGGTATTTACAAAACTAACCCAGGACCTGTGATTGTTCTTTGGGGGGGGGGGGGGGGGCAGCCTGCACTGCATCGACACACCAGCACCATCATCAAAGCACCATAATGCACCAAAACGCACCGGAGTGCACAGTCACCACAGTTAATAATAAACAACACAAACCCCCCCCTGGTGCTCTTGCTCTTCGACTCCCTCTGCTGGCCAATGTTCTTCCAGATGTTGTCTTTCTTCATGTTCTTTTTGCTGGCGGCCTATTTGACCATAATAAAATGAAAAATGCACAAAACGTGTCCATCTATATTTATGGCCCATAGGGGCAGACTAGGGGTGGTTCACCTGTACGGCATATGTGCCATGTTACCGAGGTCCGCCAGCAAGATCTCAGGCCATCATGGCCGGTTCCAGCAGAGGGGCCATGCCCCAACCCGTGGGGTCCATAAGTAGTGCTCAGCCACAGACATGTGGTCCATAAGTGGTGCATCGATGCAGACAGCTGGTTGCGGGGGTTCTGGCACACAATGGCGGACTCCCGCACGCTCCCCTCGGTGCCCAGAGAGCACGATCCATGGGTCGGGGAAGGAAGACAGAGAGGGCAGGTTAGCGAGGGGTAAGGTCACAAGGGTACACATCAATAAAGGCAATGCAAGGTGAGGTGCGTCTGGAGACTGAGCGGAGAAAAGCTCGTTCCTACCGTACGCCACCCCCCCCGTTACCTGTTCTACCCTTGCCCTTACCCTTACCCCATATTTACAAAAATCTACACATTACAAATCCGTCGCTATGTCTCGTCCTCCCTATATTTCCCCTAATACCAAATTCGTCACCACAATCCCTCTAATCCAAAATTTGCCATCATCAATTCATCATCAATCCTCATAAGGAGGGAGAGATGGAACAACAAAGCACAATGTCACACCCACGTCATGATGCGTCTCACAATCCAAACATTTGCACAAAAAAAATAATCAAAACATGGCATGGTGTGGAGTTCTGTCACCTCAGGTGAGTGGATGTAGATGGTGCAAGGAGATTTCAATCCTAACTATCCTCTTAAATGACATTAACACACTTTACACTACCCGGGATCTTTCCCTGCCAATCCATTGGCATCTTACTCTATGCGGTTTTAAGAACCAAATTCCCATTGACCAAAATGTGGTGCTTCATCAATTTGGGGTCTCACTCCCCCGATTCAACTCCCTGTGCCTTTGCACAATTTCAGGACTGGGTCGTGTGGCTCTCCCAGCAGGTCTACCCACCTGCACACCTCCACCACTGCAGTTGCCTCCGAGCTTACCTGCTCCTTAACCTAACCTATCTACCTGGGGAAGGCCCTCTGGTGCTCTCCCCACTCGGTGCCCTCTCTGGCACTGGGCTACCCGGGTCCGTCCTCCGGATCCTCGGGCCCCATCCACAACTCTACCGGCTCTCAGAGCCCACCTGCGGCCTCACCTGGCCGACATCCTAACAGTGGCGGAGTGCCCATTTAACTAAACACACTAACAGGCCACACGCCCAGCCATTTCCACGTCACTAATGCACCCATCCAAACACCATTCTTCCACCATGCACCACAGATGCCAATATCCAACCACAATTTACCTACTCCCTCTACCTAACTCTTAAACTACCCTCCCCGGGTATTCGTGATGGGGTCCATCCTCCCCATACACTCCCTTCGCACCAACCACTCCACTCCACAGTTTCCACCATACTCACTCCATACCATCCATTCCATACTCCATATATTCCAGACCATTTATTCCATACAACCATGCTCACCTGTATTTGCACACCTGTGCCATCACTCCTGGTGCTTCCTGCACCCTCCTTCCTCCAGGACCATTCGGTCAACACAACACACAATCACCATTACTCATTCACACACTGCTCCATACACCTGTTCACTTGCACACCTGTGCAATCACACCTGGTGCCACGTGCACGCTCCTTCCTCCCAGGCTCCTTCAATCATTCAATACAATGCACAACCACAATTGTTCCTCATGCACTGCTCCATACACTTCCACGCTCAATACAACTCACAGTCACCTCACTCACTCATACACTTTTCACAATACACTTTCGATTCTCAAACACACGGCATCATCTGATCTACCTGGTGCCCTTCTAACTTGGTGCTCCCCGTCTTCCCTTTAAACTACGCACATCCCACGTCATTAACAACCATTCTAACCTCTCTATGTCCCTGACTACCTGTCCAATGTCGCTACTTAAATCTACCGTTACCTATGGTCAATCTTCTCTAGATCCCTATCATTTTATCCTAACCCTCCCTCGGCGAGCTTTGACTGCCATAAACCCCATAGCTATTGCTCATGTGCCCCATTTTGTGAGAGATGGCAGAGTTGCCATCCCATCACATCGGGTATCTCCCACTATCACCCCCCCCCCCCCAGTCCTCTGACACTACGAGCCCCCGTCGCAAGAGGTACTGGGTCCTGCCTCGGCATCTAGAGCCGAGGCGATCCACGAGGGCGCCTGCTCGCCGGCATAAGGTCTTATCCGCTCAGCATGGACGATCCGAGGGAGGGCCCATGGTCCCATTTTGATCTTAACGACCACGTCACAGACTTGCGACAGGACGACTCCCGGGCCTTGCCAGGGGGAGGTGAGTTTGGGGCACCTACCCTTCCGCTTCCGGGGATTAAAGAACCAAATCTTCATCCCCGGAGCGTACTGACTCCCCTGGCTCCGGTGGTCGTACCTGCGCTTCATCTTGGCCCCCGCCAGATGGAGCTGGCGGCGGGCGAAGGCATTGACCCTCTCCATGCCTTCCTCTAAGTGACGTGCGTAACCCTCCCTCGGCGGGATATCTGTGGTCTCTGGCACGGGACCGCATAGCAAGTCGGCGGGAGCCCGCAACTCCCGCCCATACATAAGCAACGCTGGACTGCATGCAGTGGCCCCATGCTGGCTGGTTCGGCAGGCCACTAACAAGTACGGGAGATGTTCGTCCCAGTCATCCTGATGGGTGGTGGTGAACAATGCCAGTTGTTGGATCAATGTTCGATTGAATCTTTCCACCATCCCGTCAGATTGTGGCCGCAAGGGCGTGGTCTGTGTTTTCCGAATTGACAGGAGTCTGCACACATCTTTTAGCAATTGACTTTCAAAATTTCGTCCCTGGTCGGTGTGCAGCTCCTGTGGAATCCCGTGCCGACATACAAATCCTTCCATGAAGGCCTGTGCTACAACCCCGGCTTCTTGGTTGGGGAGGGCGTATGCCTCCGGCCACTTGGTGAAATAGTCCATTACAACGAGGATGTACTTATTACCTTGGCGGGTGCGGGGTAGTGGTGCTAGGATGTCCATAGCCACCCGCTCAAGGGGGGCCCCCACCTGGTGTAATTGAAGGGGGGCCCTCATCCTCCGTGCTGGCCCCTTTTTGGCAGAACAGGCGTCGCATCTCCGACACCAGTCCTGTACGTCACGCCCCATATTCACCCAATAGAACCTCCGGCGGACCCGAGATGTTGTCTTTGTCCTGCCCAAATGGCCGCCGGAGCGGTTACCATGCACCTGTTGTAGTATGACGTTTTAAAATTTGTCAGGGACTATCACCAGCCAGGAAGTTCTCTCAGAGGGAACCTCCACCCACTTGCGATATAAGATGTTATCCTTCAATTGCAGGGTCTGCCACTGAGCCCAATACGCCTTGGTTTGCGCCCCGAGGGGGGTGACCTCTTCCCCCTTTGGTCTTTGCCCCAATTTTACCCATTTGAACACCGGCCCCAGAACGGGATCCTCCTGCTGGGCCGTGCTCCATGCCAAATTTCCAAATTCCTCGTCTGCGGTTAGTGGCAAAATTGACCCTCTCACCCGGGTTGCCCGGACGACGAGAATCGGGGCAGAATCACCCAATTGCTCCCTCTCCTCGTGTCTCGTACAAAATTTGCAGTTTTCCCCCAGACAAGGACGCCGAGAGAGCGCGTCAGCATTACCATGGGCCTTCCCGGCCCTATGGGTCACATTAAAATCGTACTGCTGCAACTTTTCCAACCACCTTGCAATTTGGCCCTCCAGTTCCTTGAACCGAAGGAGCCATTGCAAGGAGGAATGGTCAGTCCGAACCGAAAATTTCCGCCCGTACAAGTACGGGTGGAAATGGTTCATGGCAGCCAGCATCGCCAATAGTGCCTTGCGGGTTACGCAATAATTTCGGTCGGGCCTACTTAAGGCCCGACTATAATAACCAATCACTCTCTCCACGCCCTCCTGTGTCTGAGACAAAACTGCGCCCAATCCTTCCTGGCTCGCATCCGTGTCCAGGGTAAATGTCCCGTCGCTAGTGGGGTAAGCTCGAAGGGGTGCGGATGTCAAACACCCCTTCAATTTTAGGAAGGCCTCGTGGCACTCCCTTGTCCAATTAAATCGCGCCCCCTTCTCCGTAAGCCGGTGGAGGGGATGGGCCAACTCCGCAAATTTCGCCACAAAGCGCCGGTAGTAGGAGCAGAGTCCCAAAAATCCCCGCACCTCCTTGATGGTACGTGGTGCGGGCCACTCCTCTACCGCTGTAATTTTGCCTGGGTCCGTTTTTACCCCCTCGCGACTGATAATGTGACCTAGATAGGCCACCTCTCTTGCAAACAAGGTGCACTTACTCGGGTTCAGCTTCAACCCTGCCTGTCTGAGGCACCCGAACACCTGGTCCAAAATTAGCTAACGCCTGGGGGAAGGTCTTGGCATGTACTAGGACGTCATCCAGGTATACCAGGCATGATTGCCATGGCATGCCGCCTAGTACATGTTCCATTAATCGCTCAAAGGAGGCGGGGCGTTACACAAACCAAACGGCATCACAGTGAACTGATACAGCCCCTTACCTGTGGAAAATGCCGTTTTCTCCTTCCCTGTCCTATCCATCTCCACCTGCCAATACCCACTCTTGAGGTCCAAAGTTGTGAACCAATTTGAGCCCGCAACGGCATCGAGGGTATCGTCAATTCCTGGCAGGGGATACGAGTCCTTGAGTGTCACGTTGTTTAGCTGGCGATAGTCCACGCAGAACCGCGTGGTCCCATCTTTCTTTTTAACCAGCACAACAGGTGACATCCAGGGACTTCCCGAGGGCTCGATGACGCCTGCATCGAGCATCTTTTCAACCTGCTCGTCAGCTTCCGCCCTCTTGCTCCAAGGGAGCCGTCGGGCGGGCTGACGAATAGGCCGGGCCTCACCGGTGTGGATCTCATGTTTCACCAGGCCCGTACGTCCAATATTCTCGGGGGACAAGAAGAGATCCAAATGGGATCCAATCAGTTTGTGTAAGGCCTCCCTCTGGGTACCTCCCAACTCTACACTCCTACGATTTACCATCTCGCAAATGGGATCGGGCCAATTCCTAGCATTTATTGAAGGCTCCCCCTGGGGCCGGCTCGGCTGGACATTCTCGCCCCTCACTGACGCGACTTCGCTAACTGGGGTGCAGCCAGCTACCTTCGTGCCCCTCACTATAGTGCGTGGTTCTGTGCTAATATTAATTACTCGGACGGCCACCACCGGCCCGTCCGTTTTTACAAGGGTGCGGCCCACGATTAAACCAGGTATGGATCACGCTGCCACCGGTTCGACCAGGCCGCAGGACTCCTGCCATGTCGGGCGAGCTGACCATCGGGCCGGCACTATTGCCTCGGCCCCCGGAGGGATGGTTACGGCCTCAGGAGCCTCCAACTCCACCCTCTCGGCCGTGCTCACCCCCTCCAATGATAGCTCTTCCACTCCCACTTGCAGGACCCCCCGGCTCAAGTCGATTTTACAACCGCTGGCAGTCAACAAATCCAACCCTATTAAGCATGGGTCGCACACCTCCGCCACCCAATCCTCTATTTCTTTCTTTTCTGATCCCAACTTGAGGGTCACAAAACCACGCCCGATGATCGGAGCCGTTGCCCCGGTAGCCAACTGCAAACTATGATTTTCCAGATGCTGGATTTTACCCCAGCCGTCTGCACTCGAATTAAGGATCACGGGACTGATGATCGTCGCGCTGGCACCCGTGTCCACAACGGCATCTACCCCCACGCCGGCAATTTTGCATCGAATTGTTAAACTACCGATTCCAATTTGGCCACAATGAATGACCTGTCGCGTCAATGAGGGCTCCTCTCCATCCCCTACTGCCGAACACCGCCCTGCATGCCTGGCACGTTTTAGTTTCCCGGGCCCTGGCGGGGGGGGGTGTCTGAGGTCGGCTAGGCCGATCGATACGGGGCGGAGTTGAGGGCATCGGTTGGCGGGGACCGTCCCGGCACGGAGATCGACACTCCCATGCACGGTGACCCAGCCGAGCACAATTATAGCACCTCACCTGGTAAGGTGCTTGCCTCCGGTATTCCAAATTTCCCCCCCTGAATGTCCGAATTGGTGTACTCTGCCGTGGACTACCAGGTGCCACCGCTGGAGCCGCCTGCCAGGGTCCAGGTCCCGCCAGGCGCCGATCCACCAGCCTCTGGACCATGCTCTCCAGGTCAGGGCCCCCTTCGGAGGCGGGCCCCCTAGGGGGGCCGCCACCCATCACGGGCCCTACCTGACGCACCGCTACTGCGTGGCGCTCACCTCCCCGGGCCAGCGGCCTCGCTGCTTCCCAACGGGCTGCAGCGTCGGCCGCCTGACTCATGGTCTGCGGGCGCCACATGGCGAGCTGTTGTCGGAGCTCTAGATCCGGAAGGGCCTGGATAAAGTGATCCAGCGCCAGGCTTTCCTGGGAACTCGCTGCCATGTCCGCGTGTGCAATTCCTACTGCGCGGCGAATGTCATGGGCAAGTTCCCCGATGGTCTCCTGGAGCTTGCGTTTGCGCTGAGCAAGCTGAGCTTTAACAAGCTCGCTTTGCTGTTCAATGCCGAAACGATTAATTAAGGCCGCACGGAGAGCTGACAGGGTGAGAGCACCCGGTGGTAAAGCCGTCAGCACCTCCGCCGCCGCACCGCGCAGTGCCCCCACAAGGTGTACTCCACCTTCGTCCGGATTCCAACCGTTGCCTCTGCACACGTATTCAAACTGCGCCAGGTACGCCCTCAGATCACTCTTGCCGTCATACGGCGCGAGTGGGACCTTGTGGGCGCCCGAAGGCTGGACCCCGTGCGTCACTCCTTGCGGGATCAGCGCGGGACCAAACCGTTCGGGCCCCACAGTACACTATTCCCAGGGGGCTCCCGTGCATCCCCCATCCCTCCAAACACTACCCCTCTTGGTGTCGATGCCTGGGTCGCCCTTTCGCAACCCGCTACCCACTCCATACCCGCACACCCTTGCTCACCAATAACCCTCTCACTCCCCATAGTCAGACCTCCTTGCACACCTCCTCTATCCATACACTCCGGACCAGTCATACACCTCACCATTGGTCCCTCACGAACACCCGGGTCTACGCCAACACCCAAGCCGACTGAATCTCCCCTCACACCATATACATTTCCGAGTATATCGCCACTCACCTCGGCACCTCGTCTTCGCTTCTCTTCCGCCACCTGCAAACTCTATATTTGGTTATGAGCACATAATCACGATGTGAGCACAGACCTTGTACATATTCCATCACCTCCTCCTTTATCTCCCTCTGAGTTTCCCTCCGTCTCTTCTTAATTTCACTCACCCCCTCGTCCACATCCTCTAATTTTTGCTTCACCTCTTTCATTTCCCGGTGCGCCCCCTCAATTTCTTCCTCTAAGGCCACCTTGACCGTCTCTATGTGCGTCCTCACCTCCCGTTCTTTCGTCTCCATTGCTTCTGTTACCTCGTCCAACCTGTCAGTCCCTCATGTACCGTCTGACACTCCTTCTTTATGACGGCTACGTCCCTCTATTTCCTTCTGGGTCGCCTTCAACCCCTCGATCACAGCCGTATTCTTTTTCACCTGTTCCTTCAACTCCCTTTGTACCACTGTCAGCTGCCCCACCCCCTGCGTCAACTCCTCTATGCCACCTTGTAACTTTGCCGTCCCATTTCTCACCTATTTCTCCATACGCTCCTCACCTCGCTTTACCTCCTCGCGTACCCCCGCGACCTCCTCGCCCACACTTCGTCTGATCTCCTCCCCCATTTCCCCCATCTCTTTGGTAGATGCTGCCCTCATCTGTTCCAAATCATTTCTCTGGGCATCCAATTTGGTTTCTAATCCGATTTTCACCTCCTCTATTTGATCTCCCATTTGTTTAATTTCCCGGGCGGATTGCTCTCCTATTTCCCTCAATTTGCCTTCCATGGTGTTTTCTAACCCCCCTAACCCATTCTTCACCCCTTCCATCTGGTTCTCCTGGGCAGCCATTCTGTTTTCCAACCCTGTTAACCCCTCTTTCATTTCCCCGATTTGGTTACCCACGTCATTCAGTTGGCCCCCCAATTTACCTTCTAGCCCTTCCAACATGTTGTCTATCCCCTCAGATTTATTGTCTAGCCCCTCAAATTTATTGTCTAAACCCTCAAATGTATTGTCTAAACCCTCAAATGTATTGTCTAAACCCTCAAATTTATTGTCTAAACCCTCCAATTTGCTGTCTAACTTCCCAATTTGGGCACTAGTACCCTTTGCTTCGTCCCTCATTCTGGTTTCCATCCCTTCCATTTCTGCCCTTGATGTGTCCCCCTGCAGGTTCAGGGACGCCTGCATTTGTGCCATAAATCGATTCATGAGGGCCTGCATTTGGACCACCCCCATCGGCGCAGCGGGCACGGCTACCGCGCGCTCGTGTGAGGCGCCATTTTGTGCGCCTTCCACCTCATGCGAGGCGCCACCATCTCGTGTGCCTGAAGCCTCCGCTACTACATCCTCACTGCTCTCCTCCTCCATTTCTCGCACATACATTTCCCTGGGGTCCTGGGTTGATTATAACCCCTCTTCTAACTCTCCCACCGGCACCCGATCGCCTTGACCATCCATGGCACGATTTTAAATTTAGGATGTTAAATAAAATTGTGGGCCACTCGTAATTTGAGAGCGCTCGGCGAGCTTCAGGTTTGAATCTCGCTCCTGACACCAATTGTTACGGATCTCTCCGTCGGCCTCTTTTCCCCTTATCGAGGGGGGATTAATCCCCTCGTCTATGACTGACCGACGTGGTCCTGAAGCTGCACAGCTCCCTCCGGAGAGGCAGGGGGTGCAACCTCGTTCGCGACCACGGACAGATGTTAATTGCCGAGTGGTTTAGCAACCACGGCATGAACCATTAGCAGAGACTAAACCCGATCCTGAAACGTTGGCCAAAATCGCGCCACAGGTTTTCAATGGGGAAATCACAAAGACGACCGGACGAGCATGAAGAAGAACGAAGGTAGGAAATACAAATATGATTTATTACTACCTATTATGTACACAACGAAAAGAACCAAGGAGAAGGAAAGATAAGAAAATAAAGACAGAAAGGATGGAAGGACCAGAAGACACAGTGCAATTACTAGCTTATACTATGCAGTCTTACTTAACCCTAGGACAAGACACACAAAACAAACTCACATACACGAATGGATGGATGAGGCCAGGCACGGATGACTGGAAAGGGAGGAAGGTTCGGCTGGACACGGGAGAACGGTCGGGCCGGGAGTGAGCAGCCGCCGCCCTTCCTCAATCGTGTTCGCCCGGCGGCGTTGCTTCGCAAAAGCTCAAAGCTGCAGTGGTCACAACTGCGGTGGTCTCAAAGCTGCGATGGTCTCAAAGCTCATGCGTGCTTCTCTTTCCCTCAATCACCTCCTTCCTCCACTCGTCTCTTCTCAGGTCGGGTGCGTCGCGTGCTCTCCAAGGACTCATCTCTGGTGGGGGCGTCCCGCCGCGGGTTATATAGGTCACACCCTCTCAAGCCATACCCCTGAGCCTTGGTTGGTCCTTCGGGGCTCCACCCTTCATGATGAGGTGGGGGCCACGCCTTTCTTCTCCGAACCGACCGCGTGTTTAATGGAGGGCGAATGCAGTTGGCAATCGAGGCTTTGGGAATGGGGGCTTTGGGAATGAAAGGGAATCTACCTTATTTGAATTCGGTGCAATGCAGTGTCAATTAATGGAAGACACAGCCTTAAACTAATACACACAATAAGGAAATAACTATTTAGAAGGATATATGATTTGCTACGTGTATGTATATGGATTAACTAGGACGACCTTTGACCTTTACACTACGGAGGGTGATATTTACAACAATTCTCAAATCCACAACAATATACATATACGTATATTGTTACGGACGCGGTTAAGATGTTATTTTGACCGAGCGGTGGTATTACCGCGACCGAACAGTTATTCCCCGACTAACCCGGTTCAACCCCAAACGTTGGCCGTATCGCACCGCAGCTGCTCAATATGGAAAACTCTAAAGCGACCGAATGCAAAGAGGAAGAAGACGTACAGAAGAGTAATTGGATTTATTATTTACACATATAAGCAGGAAGAAAGCAGTCACGTTTATTTGCAGAAGATATTAGATACACAGTGCAACGCTAGCTTACCTACAGTCTTAATTAACCCAGGGACAGAACAAACAAGGACAGACTCACGCGGGGAATGATGATAGGACTGGCGGGAGATGGATGGCTGGCGGGATAGGGAGGTCCAACTGGTCCTGCAGCCGATCGACTCGTGGGCAGCCGCCGCTCCTTCGCGGCCCTGCTCCAAACTGCCGTCCAGGCCTCACGCTGCTGTGGCTGCAGTTTCGGTGGCTCCAGCTGCAGTAAATGCAGTTTCGGTGGCTCGAGCTGCAGTAAGTGCAGTTTCGGTGGCTCGAGCTGCAGTAAGTGCAGTTTCGGTGGCTCGAGCTGCAGTAAGTGCAGTTTCGGTGGCTCGAGCTGCAGCTCAACTCTGGACTTCTCTCGGACTCAACTCAAAGCGCCTCTCTTGGACCCAACTGCTTGGACTCCCTCTCTTCTCTCTGTAAAAGCTCATCTCCTCGGGAAACGCCCTGGCTGCGGGTTATATAGGCCCCGCCCCTCAACCTTCGCGAACCTCCTCGATGTTTCTCTCCACACCCTCTCCAAGTCCAACCCCTTATTCGTGGTTGGTTGAGTGGGGCTGACTCACTCCTCCCCTCTATGACGAGGTGGGGACCCGCCTTTCTTCCCCAACCCTGCCTCGTGGCAAATGGCGGCAATTGTTGGTTGGCAATGCGAATGGCAATTGACGAAAAGGGGGAATGGAGGTTTTTGGGAATGGGAATGAAGGGAATCTATCTCTTTCACTGGTGCAATGGAGTATTTCAATTAATGGGAGACACAGCCTTACCCTAAAACACATAATAAGATATAACTATTGAACAGGGGTATTCTATGATGGGCTGACGTGCATGCTCTTGGACTAATTATGGGATGCCCCTTTGACCTTTACACAGCTCCGGAGGCAGGAGGCGCAGAATAACAATAACAATAACAAAGCACACAATAAAAAAAACACAATCCTCATATCCGCAACAATATATACATATATATATATACATATACATATATACATATACATAGAATAAGACACAAAACACATAATAAGATATAACTATTGAACAGGGGTATTCTATGATGGGCTGACGTGCATGCTCTTGGACTAATTATGGGATGCCCCTTTGACCTTTACACAGCTCCGGAGGCAGGAGGTGCAGAATAACAATAACAATAATAAAGCACACAATAAAAAAAACACAATCCTCATATCCGCAACAATATATACATATATATATATACATATACATATACATATATATATATATATAATATATATATATATATATATATATATATATATATATATATATACAGTGGTACCTCGGCTTACGAGTTTAATCCGTTCCGTGACGGAGCTCGTAAGCCAAATCGCTCTAAGTCAAAGCAAATTTTCCCATTCAAATGCATTGAAATGCTATTAATCCGTTCCAGCCTCAAAAAAAAAACACCAATTTTTTTTGTTAGGTGCTTTTAAATAACAAAAATGTACTTTATAAATAACAAATAATGTATAAACAAGCACGACCTCGTATATACTGTACATAATACAAGAGAATGTAAAGAAATAAACTGGACCTCTATCCATGAAGATATGGAGAAGTTGTTGTTTGTGTGGTTGAAGGAGAAGCAGCTCGCAGGAGATACCGTGACCGAGAGCATCATGTGTTTGAAAAGATTGAAACTCGGATATCGAGCACGGACCACGAGGTGTTTTTTCTTTTTTCTTAATCTCGGTTTCAGTGAACTTTTGCTCTGTGCTCACGTGTACTGTACCTGTACCTGTAATGGTACGTCAGAGGATGGCACCTGTTGTCATCATATTAAGTGCAAGATGTTCTGCATCGTAAGTTGGTACACCGTGGTCTTTCGGCGGTGTTTAAGCCGGCCGTCTTGGCTTCTGTCACCATTGGCATTGAGTCTTTCGATGTAGGTAGGTCGTTGTGTGCCGGTGCCTTGGCCGAATTCCTTCATTGCTGCATTGTTAGCTCACCTGGTTTTTTATACCACATCTTTGGTTATCGGACCAGCGAATGACGTCATCTCCAAAGTATGGCTTATTCTCACTTGTCTTGGACGATCTTCTACTTCTAGCCTTCCACCGTGCATTTGGTGTCCACTGTACTTACTGTACAGTGCCTGGTAAAATTGATGTAATGGGTTTTTGACCGTCAACGCCATGAACCGTCATGAACCGTCAACGCCATGAACCGCTAACACTCAAAAGCCCATTTATCGCGCCTTATAAAGCAAAACGCAAACCGAAAGCCATGCCTCTCAAGCGAGGCGTGCTTCCGTGGTCACGTGATCCACAGGTGTAGCTCATTATACCCGCACGCGCGACACGCTTTGGCGGTCACGTGACCAGCCACTCTGGAGGCGGGGATCCCCGCCGATGACGTCACCGGCTGGAGCAAGGAGATTCCTCGCTAATGTATTTCGACGATTGCGTGTTTTATATCCAAGCAGAGATGCTTTCACGGCAAGATAACCACGTGACCGGAACCGGAAGCCACAACCGGAAAATTCAAAAAAATAAATTTTTTGAGCTCGTACATCGGATCTCGGCTCGTATCCCAAAGCAACAAACCGCCCGAGCGACGGCTCGTATCCCGAAAAACTCGTACGTTGGGGCACTCGTAAGCCGAGGTACCACTGTATATATATATATATACATATATATACATATATATATATATATATATATATATATATATATACATATATATATATACATATATATACATATATATATATATATATATATATATATATATATATATACATATATATATATATACAGACTTGGCATTTAATATGGAATATTTTTTTTTTCTTGACTTGGGTTTACTTTCTGAACTCAGTATATCAATCTGGTGAGTTTCTTTTACGCTTCGGTGATGTCTTTGTTGAAAGAAACATGTCACTGATTGTCTTTCGCAGCAAGAAGTCAATAACAGGATTATATCACAGGTGGCGTGACAAAATGTAAAGACAGGTACATTTGACGATTGGCTTCACAATCGGGTATATAAGGGTTTTTGCGTTCTGTATTAGTGGAAAACAACTGCTGCACGTCTACAAAAGTTATTGCCGCTTCCTCTGGAGATGGTCCGTCAACTTCACAATGCTGTTTGTCATGGAGTGGTGGCTTTACGAAATTCTGGCATGAAACAGCGTGCTATTGCTCAGCAGTATGGCATCACTCAAGGTCAGGTGTCAAAGATCCTGAAACGAAATGCTCAGAGGGGTGTCCCTACTCCAATAGAGGCCAGGACGTCCACGCAGAACCACAAGGAGAGATGATCGCCAGCTGCACCGGTTAGTCTGCAATGGCCGTACCAAGTCAGCTAATCGGCTTAGGGCAGACTGGCAGCAACTGACAAATGTGCCTGTATCCAGAAGGCTAGTCAACCAACGACTGGTTCAAGCAGGCTATTGTGCCAGGCGTCCCCTGAGAAAGCCACGCCTGACCAGACAACACAGCCAGCGGTGATTGCAGTGGGCCAGAGAGCACCGTCAATGGCAGCCAGGAAACTGGCATCACGTGACCTTCAGTGACGAGTCTAGATTTCTGGTCTATCGTCAAGATGACCACGTCCGAATGGGCAGACAAGTGCCTGAAGCCCACAACGAAGATTGTATAGTGCCAAGAGTCCAAGATGGAGGTGGTGGGGTGACCGTTTGGGCTGCTTTTCATGCAGGGGGCAAAACTGACCTGGTTGTTCTGAATGGAAACCTGAACCGGTTCAAGTACAGGGTCATTCTGGAAGAAACATTGCTTCCATTTGCTCGTGCAGCCTTTCGAGGAAACTTTGTCTTCCAAGATGACAATGCACGGCCTCATCATGCTCGCATGATCCAACACTTTCTTGCTGACCATGGTGTAGAGCATATGGAGTGGCCTGCCATGTCCCCGGATATGAATCCGATAGAGAACTTGTGGGCAGAATTAACGCGTCAAATCGACAACTTGGACCAGCAGCCTACCTCTGTGTGTGAATTGCAGCAGACTATTGTCACTGCATGGCAAGCGATTCCTGTCCAAACCTTGGCAAATCTCGTGAACAGCATGCCTCGACGTGTACGTGCTCTCCTGAATGCTTGTGGGGGTTACACAAAGTACTGAACTGTAATTTTACTGTCCGTAATCCCAGTCATAATTTAGCTTTTGTTGAAATTTTTTTTGGCTAATGTGCAAAATAAAGAGATACTTCTGGGAAATGTACAGAAGTTTAACACAGTCCTGTCTGTGAATTGAGTTCGATATCAGTTTACATCACTTTCAAGGATCAATTTATTTGCTTCGAAATGTCAAATGTGTTTTTTGCTTCTTTTAAAGGCCACATTAACAAAATCTAGAATAATTTCAACATAATTCCAATGAATTTTTGGTTCTAAGTCATCTTGAATAGTAAGTTCACCCCCACAAAAAAATATTCCATATTAAATGCCAAGTCTGTATATATATATATATATATATATATATATATATATATATATATATATATATATATATATATAGCTGAAGATGGTCGAAGGAGAAATGCGGGCAAGGGGGTTAACAAAGGGAGATGCAGAAAATATGGCAAAATGGAGAAGATTGTCATGGGGACCACAAGGCTAACCCCTGCTCTTGCAGGGAAAATGGCCTTAAAATGCCTGTTGTGTATATATACTGTATATATATATATATATATATATATATTCTTTTAATTCTCCCAGCATTTTAGTGCCACTTTTAGTGCTACATGCAGATTATTAATGTAACAAACTGATATTATTATAGATGTCAATACCACCTTTTAAATGCCTCAGCATGCATTTCTCGTTGCAGAAAAGGCCTTTGTATGAAACATACCCTGTATGGAGTCAGATAAATTGCCCCTTTCTTTGCCTTTTTGAAGATTTCTGGAAATGCATCCATTTCGAAACTGAGCTCAACATCCTCATAATGTGCAAGGACCCTGGGTGGGGAGTGGGGAGGAGGGTGGGGGGGGGGGGGGGGGGAGAGAGGGAGGGTTGAAAGGAACAAAAAAAAAAAGGAAATATATTTTTAAAACACAAATGCATACCAATCCCAACATAACAATCATAACAGTCGATGTTTGTATCACAGCGAGATAAATTGGGCAATCCCTGAAGGACGAACAGCCATGGCAAATTTAAAGGCCCGTGTTGTCATGCCATGGCAACAAAAACCCTTGGGCTTTGGACACATCACCAGGGCAGCTCTTGACACACCTCGTATGAGTCATTAGCAAACTCGATCATTACACGTGTGTGTGTGTGTGTGTGTGTGTGTGTGTGTGTGTGTGTGTGTGTGTGTGTGTGTGTGTGTGTGTGTGTGTGTGTGTGTGTGTGTGTGTGTGTTTCACATGTGGTTCTGCTCACCTTCACTCTTTCATTCCTCTTTACTCCCACCTCTGGAACAAACTCCCTCACTCTCTTCAATCCCACTCCTCCCTCCAGGTCTTTAAAACAGCTGTTCACCACCATCTCTTGTCTTCCCCCATCCAAAACCTTGATCTTTTCTACCCCCGTTAATTCACCCCAGATCCATTTTTTTGAAATACCGACTTCTTTCCTGGAAGTTCTAGCAGTGTCCATGTGTTTTATACCTCTCCCACCCGCCCCCCCTTCCCCATGCCTCCCCCCCCCCCCCCAAGCCCTCGCCCTCCCAACGATTTCCCGATGTCCCTCTTCTCTGCTGTTGTACTTGTGTGCTCCCATCTTGTCTCCCGCTCCATTTATTGTATGTTTTGTGTGTCCGGTTGTTCTTTTTTTTGCGATTACTGTCAGCTCTTACATGAGCCTCTATCTTGAATACCAAAAAAAAAAAAAAGAAAAAAAAAATTGTTGCCTGCTGACCTCCACTCAAGTTGAATACAGTCTATGCAGTGGATAAACGCTTCAACACAAGTTCAAGAGCTATACATGTGTTGGCATTCAAATGTGGAGGTTAAAGACTCATGTTACCTTTCATAAAGAGTGGTACATTTGGGCCAGTACTATGACGAAATATAAAAAATAGACTCGGCGGTGTAATGGTCAGATGTTAGAGCATCTGCTCCGAGGCTGGGAGAACGGAAGTTCAAACCCCAGCCAATTGATGCCAAAGTCCAACAAAAATGACCACACTGTGGTCACAACCTGCGACAGAATCCAGTAACGGTCAGATTGGGAAACACGCATTTAAAGCACTCTTAAAAGATGACCAGTGTGATTGGGAAACACATTTAATGCGCTATTAAAAAAATTCACTTCATACCTCTCATCCATGTCACCATCCCCACGGTTATATCAGAACGAGCTGATTCGTCACACAGCCACAGATTACTTAGTTCAAAAATTATGTAACGCATTATTTTTAGTAATTTGCGTAAGGTAACAATTGATTACCATACATTCTAATGGGTTTCATAAAACCTTACTATTATTCAACATATGATTAGATTATTTGGGATCCCTCATCATGAATAACACTCAACCCAAATAACGCCAATGGAAATCTGATGCAGCAAACCCGGGCAGTGTATAATCAGCAGAGGCCTACAGGCCTAATGTGTTAGGCCCACCAGAAAACCAATATGGTGGCCATATGATTTCCTCTTTGTGCTATGGCGGGTGGAGACAATCGACAGATGTGGGTGTGGTACGACAGCTGTCCAACCAATGGGTGCACATTTCAAAAATCGAACCCAACAACAAAAACAACGAGAGCGGCACTCAGTAGAGAGCATACCTCCACCAGGTGGACAGTTTACGTTTTGTATCCCAGGGTAGACCAGATAATCACAATACAGAATCACATTTAATAAAAATCATCCGTCCACAACTTTGAGACATCCTGGTTTATATCGATTTTGGCCCTATCTCCCAAAGGTGAAGAATCACTTAAAAAATTCTACAATCTGGATCCATATTCAGATCTTCACCAAAATCGAATCAATTAGTCCTTGTCAGACACCCAACCGGTCCACCAAGTTTCGTCCAAATCCGTCCATAACTTTTTGAGATATTCTGCTATGTATCGTTTTTGGCCCTATATCCCAATGGTGAAGAATCACTTCAAAAATTCTAGTAGCCGAATCCAAATCCGGATCTTCACCAAAATCTAATCATTTCGTTCTCGTCATGTATGCGACCTCTCTGCCAAATTTCATCTGAATCTGTCCACAACTTTTTGAGATATCTTGTTCACAAACAAACAGACAGACAGACAGACAGACGGGTGAAAACATAACCTCCATCCACCTTCGGTGACGGAAGTAACAACATGAGCTCAGCTCTTGTAGACCTGTGACATGTCACAGGTAAAAATGGTACGTGCTGCTTCCTTGCTCGATGTTCAGCATTTAAAAGGATAAGAGCACAGACAATCCCCATAGGTTGGCGTCCATTTGGTGGAGGAAATGCCCCACAGAGTACAATTATTGTGACATTCCTGGTGCACAAAGTGCCCCCACTTACCCCAAGCTCACTGCCCATGCTTGTCTCGTCTAGCATTCCACTGTTGTGTCTCGTGTACCTGTCTGTATGTCCATATGTGGAAGCTCCACTACGAGCCTAGGTGATATATTTCAATCTCGTCACTCTGATGACAATTGCATGTAGTGTAGGCTGCTATGTCTTAAAAATGGCTGTCGTGTTTTTTTTTTGTTAAAAGCAAAATTCCACTTGATTCCTTGTCTTTGGGGTGTCACATGTTCGGAAAAATAGGTTGTTAATTTTTTTAAACGGATTAAGGGTGTCAAATCCAAGATGGCCGCCAAAATATATAAATTCCATTAAAACTGGTATTCTGAACACAGTATGAGGTCCAAATTAATGATAATACCCATAATTTCAATACCAAGGAGTTCAAATACAATTAATTTCAATATGGCAGTCAAATTCAAATTCAATTTCAATATGGCAGAAGGAAGCGGCATTGACCAGGCTTGGGTCGAAGCTGGACTATATTCTCCAACAACCGTAACGCAAATCCTAAATGGAAAACATCTCTACAGGTCCCTAGAAGCACATACTGTAACATTGCTTGCTCTATACCATCTCTACTTTGACAGGTTCCTAACAAAAGCACCAGAAGAGAAAGTGTTCCTCAGTGAAGCGTCCATCGATTTGGAAAAAGCATATCAGAAAGATATCAGCATGAACACAGGCAACCGTCAAAACCTCAGAGATGCCGTCAGAGAAACCATGACCATGTTCGAATCTAGAGATATCCTCACAAAGTTGGGACAGTTTGAAAGCAATCCAGCACCAATTCAACACTACATCCATAACTACTTGAGGCAGTTTGAAACTATCCTTCAGTATATTAGAGCTACCAGACAACGGGACCTGCTGCTGCATATGGAAAGCACTGAAGCTCTTATCAAGTACTTCTTTGCTCACGACCACCTGAACTACGCACGTTTGCTCCCTTTGTACCTGTCAACAATGCAGCAAACAGAACAAGTTTTTCCAGATGTCTGGGCAGAACTCCTGAAAGGAAATTTCTGTGTGACGAAGGGGATTGCTGCATTCACTTCAATAGGTCCAGATCACGGAATTGAGCAGGAGAACCGCAAACTCAAGGTCATTGGAGGCATTACTGGAACAACCCAAATTGAGAGAGCTCTAGACCGTTTCTTCCTGATTGCACCTGACTTGTCTAATCTAGTAGAGGAGTTTCAAAGAGAATATGGCATGGAAGGTGCTGATACCAGAGACCAACACCACGAGATCACAGGGGGAAAGTCCACCCGAGTAATGAGAAATTCCGCTAGATTGACAGAGGTATTTGTTGTTCATGGAGACCCATTCGTAACCGATGAGTGACCTGTGTAACCTTCTTACCAAGAAAGTAATTGATGAAAAGGTAACAAAGGACATAGTAGACCGCGATGCCATCGGACAACAGTTGCTCCAGACATTTGTCAAAGAACGCCTTACAGAAGGAAAACTTTCAGTGTGGGATCCAATGAAGAGAAAGAACATAGGCACTTTCAAAAGTGCCAACACAGTGAAGAAAGTGAAAGCAGGTGACAAACTCATTAAAGTCAAAGAAGAACGAGGACTCCTACAGAGGTTTATAGTAGCATCAAGAAGCCGTCCAGACCTTTATCTAAAGGACTGTATTGGGAAGTATGAATTTGGAATTGTTCCACGTGCCCTTTTCGCTTCGGATGGGTCACTTCTCCTAGCAAATGACAAGGCTAAGGTCCTTCATCATCTTGAAGCGCTAGTTACCAAGGAGCAACCTAGCCCAACAGAAGCCACAAGCGATCCAGCTAATGCCATACCGAGTGTTTCTGGCGACCAAGTATTGAGTGAAAACTCCCAAACCGAAGTACCACCCCAAGCCGAGGCGCCTGAAGTACAAGAAGCGCAGCCTGAGCACGAAGCTTCAACTGACATGTCCGACATGTCTGAGAAATTTAAAGTTGTAGTCATAGATGGCATGGCCCTCGTTAACTCCATCTCCAAGACAGACAAAATGAAAACATGCAGTGATTGTAGTGAAATCGTATTCGTACTGAACCCGGGGTGATGCTCGCTGCTCGTTGACACCACTAGGGGCGTGACTATAAGACCCGCTGCTGCGGACGGTGCTCCGAGACTTCTCCTGTGACACGTTACATCTGGTAGACTCGCTAACGGTACGCCTGCATAGAATATCCAGCTTGCTTGCATTGAATGTTATGAATGGTCCCATGTGATGTCACATCGTATACTTATTGTATTTCCTACTTTACAGGATGATGTCATGATCTAAATGCAATTAAACCACCCGTTGGACTAAAGTTGTGTGGACCTGATTGGTTTTCCACAACACTTAATTGCATTTAAGATCTACCGACATGGCTGGCAACAAGATGCTGACGGTTGCCGTATTCTGCGCCGACCCACAAGCCCCGGATGGTGGCTTGCAACTGAAGCACTGGCTCAGAACATTGGAGAATCATTTTGACGAGCCTGAGACCGCGCCGACGGCTGCCGCGAAGCTAGCAACACTACATTCAAAAATCGACTACCGGGTGTACAACTCTATCGCTCAATGCGCGACGTATGACCTCTCCATCGCGGAGCTCAAACGGCTGTACATAAAGGAAAAAAGCCCGGTGTATGCACGATATTTGCTGCAAACGCGACGTCAGCAACGCAACGAGGCGATGGACCACTACGCCCAGGAGCTCCGGCAGCTCTTGCTGGACAGCATCAGGGAGCCACGGACTCCCGCGCAGGCTCAGGATGATCTTCTTTTAGATGCCTTCATTGCAGGGGTCTCCTCCCAGGAACTAAGGCTCAAGCTCTTAGAGAAGACCGACCTGACCTTCGCTACGGCACTCGAGCAAGGGAAAGTATACACTGAAGCGCGGATGCAATCGAACACCTATGATCGCACGCGCCTCTTGGCGGGCACTACACTACACGCCCGGCCGGAGAGTGCTACCGCCGAGGACGCGGACCCGCTCGCGGAACTCCGGGATGCTCCGGAGGAAGACGCAGCCCTGACGGCTGCCGTTACGACCAGACCCAAGGCCTTACGCGGGGCTGCATGCTTTTTCTGTGGGGGGCCACGCCATGCCCGGCTCGTGTGTCCGGCACTAGACGCTATATGCCATTTGTGCTCGCAAAAGGGACATTACGCGAGAGTGTGCAGGAAAACGGCACGCGGCTCATTGAATCGCGCGGTCGCGGTCGCGCGGGCGCGGCGACCTTGAATGGGCTCATTGCGGAGCCCGCGAGCCGAGCCCGAAACCCGGCGCCTTACCCGACTTCGAAGGGGAGGGCCCCTCTCTGCGGGCCCCTGGGCGCTCAGACGTCCTTGGCGGGCGTCACCGGACAGCCACCACCGTCTCATCCTCCATCGGGCACGAAGTACGTGTCCTTGACCAAACTCCAGGCCACGCAAGGGGCTTTGAAGCCTCGCCAAGCCCCAGCGGAACGTTCTCCTCATGTCGTCCACGAGCTAACGGTGGCCCACGCCCCGACAAAGGCGATTTCGAATACTACGGAGGCCTTTTTCTGCCAAAAGTGTCAAAAGGCGATTTCGAATACTACGGAGGCCTTTTTCTGCCAAAAGTGTCAAAAGGCGATTTCAAATACTACGGAGGCCTTTTCCCGTCAGAATTGTCAGATTTTGAATCGCGAAACACCGGGATGCTTGGGAAAGCCCTCTGATGGCGTTAATGGATTCCCCATGGTCAACGCAGACTCCGTCCACGACCGCAAAACTGCTGCTGGCGTAGGATCCACCCGCAAGGCTTGTCCGACCCATTCGGGGGGCTCAGTCCCGCTCCCAGCAGCCTCGTCTGGCCTGGCTCAAGCCCTTATTCCCCTCATGGTCGAAGGCCATTGTGTTCGGGCCTTGGTGGATACAGGGTCTACGGATAGTTTTATCGACCAGCGACTTGTGCTCAGGCATGGATGGCGGATCTGGAGGTCTACGAGACGGATCTTCATGGCTTCCCAGGGGCTTCGACTCAGCACGAAGGGGGAATGCCGATTGAAACTCGTGCTAAAGGGACGGGTTTTCCCTGATGTACACCTTATGGTTTTACCCGCATTATGTGCTGATATTCTGTTAGGACACGATTTTCTTAAGCTGCATGGACGTCTGGTAATGGAGTTTGGTGGGCCTGACACGCTTGTTGTGGGGGCGGACGACGCGCTTGCGGTGTGCGCCCTAGCGCAAATGGACGTCCAGCTGCTTTCGCTGTTCCCCAATCTAACCTCCGACTGCACCCCTGTCGCGGTGAAATCACGGCGCTACTCTCGCGCAGACATGCAATTCATTGCGGACGAAACGGCTCAGCTCTTGAAAGACGGCATCATAGAACCTAGTCGGTCGCCGTGGCGCGCCCAGGTCTTGGTGGTGCGCAGCGAGGCCCATCGCAGACGCATGGTAATCGACTATTCCCAAACGATTAACCGCTTTACACAGCTGGATGCCTACCCCCTTCCGGGGATGGACGCGCTAGTGCAACAGGTGTCCCAGTATTCGGTCTATAGCACTCTCGATCTTCGTAGTGCGTACCACCAGATCCCTATCTCTAGGGCGGATCGTATCTATACCGCATTTGAGTCGGGGCAGCGGTTGTACCAATTTACGCGATTGCCTTTTGGGGGTAACGAACGGGGTCGCTTGTTTCCAGAGGGCCATGGATGACCTCGTTGCGCGGGAGCACTTAACCGATGTTTTCGTCTACCTCGATAATCTTACGGTTTGTGGATATGACCAAGGGCACCATGATGCTAATCTGAAGCGCTTCCTTGAGGTCGCGCAGAGGTATCACTTAACTATGAACGAGGATAAGTGCCAATACTCCCTACGCACGATAGATCTTCTGGGGTACACCGTGACCCATGGCTCTGTCGCTCCGGATAAGGAGCGTCTGCGACCTTTGCTCGACATGGCCCCTCCCTGTGATCGGGCGTCCCTGAAGCGCGCCCTTGGGCTGTTCGCCCATTACTCCAAATGGGTGCAAAGTTTCTCGGCGAAACTTCGCCCCCTCGTGGCCTGCGACACCTTCCCCCTGAGTCCGGCCGCATTGGCGGCCTTTGAAGGCCTTAAGGCCGACATCGCCCGAGCCACCGTGGCGACAATCGACGAGAGCGGCTCGTTCGTCCTCGAAAGTGACGCCTCGGATCAGGCCATCGCGGCGACCCTCTCCCAAGGGGGGCGTCCCGTGGCTTTCTTTTCACGGACTCTTACCACCGCTGAGCGGAGACACTCGTCCGTTGGAAAGGAAGCGTATGCGATCGTCGAGTCTATTCGGCGATGGCGCCCGTACTTACTCGGGCGGAGCTTCCAAATCATCACGGACCAGCAAAGCGTTGCGTTCATGTACGACACCTTACACGCCCAGCGCATTAAGAATGAGAAAATCACTCGCTGGCGTATCGAACTCGCCGACTTCTGTTACACCATCAAATATCGCCCGGGGAAGGATAACCGGGCCGCCCATGCCTTATCACGACCGGCTACATGCGCGGGTATCACCTCTTTGGAGGGCCTACGGGTGCTGCATGCCACTGTGGGCCATCCCGGCGTAACGCGTTTCGCTCATTTTGTGCGGTGTGGAAATCTCCCATACTTGATTGACGATATCCGCCGTATCTGTCGCGACTGCGCTATCTGCGCGGAAATCAAACCGCGTTTCTATAACCCTCCCATGGGGACTCTGGTGAAGGCTACGCGCCCGTGGGAACGCTTGGCGATGGATTTCAAGGGCCCATTGCCGGTGTCGAGCGGCTCTCGCTATCTGCTCACTATCGTTGATGAGTACTCGCGATTCCCCTTTGCTTATACGTGCGCGGACATGACTGCTGCCACGGTGATGCGATGCTTACAGAACTTGTTCTCAATGTTCGGTTACCCGGCCTATGTCCATACCGACCGGGGTGCGGTCTTCTTGTCTCAGGAGGTGCGCGGCTATCTGCTCCAAAATAACATTGCTTCTAGTTACACCACGCCGTACAGACCCCAGGCTAATGGGCAGATCGAACGCTTCAACGGGATTATCTGGAGGGCCGTCATGCTCAACCTCCGGACCCTCGGCCGGGGCCTCGATAAATGGGCTTGGTCGCTACCTGCGGCGTTGAACTCGATCAGGGCTCTCCTGAGTACGGCAACCAACCAAACTCCCCACGAGCGACTTTTCCACCACCCCAGGAGCTCGGGGTGTATACGGTCTTTGCCCAGTTGGCTCGCTGGGCCCGGGCCGGCCTACCTTAAACGGGCGGTTCGCGCGAGCAAGTACAACCCCCTAGTGGACAAAGTGCAGATTCTCCAGGCTAATCCTGAGCATGCTCGTGTGATGACGACTGATGGCCGTGAGACTATTGTCTCCGTCCGTCACCTTGCCCCTTGCGGGGTCGCCGACCTAAGTAGGGAATCGGACGAACCGATCGAACCCATCTATGAGACTATGGCCTCTCCCGACGCTCCCACCGCCGAAAGTCTACCGACCCTCCCCTCGCCGAGATTACCTGGGCCCGACGACTTGGAGTTACCCCCTTCGTCACCCGACCCTGTTGGCGCCTCCGACGCCGGGGACACAGGGATACGTGATGCCGTACCCGGGGAATTTCGGACACGTGCTGGCAGAGAAATTCGCCGCCCGGCCCGATACGGTTGGGTCGACTGATGTTCCGCACCCTGTTCGTGCTGACGCTCACTCGCTTTTAGCCGCGCTGCCGTATATTTCTGACGGGGGGAGAATGTAGTGAAATCGTATTCGTACTGAACCCGGGGTGATGCTCGCTGCTCGTTGACACCACTAGGGGCGTGACTATAAGACCCGCTGCTGCGGACGGTGCTCCGAGACTTCTCCTGTGACACGTTACATCTGGTAGACTCGCTAACGGTACGCCTGCATAGAATATCCAGCTTGCTTGCATTGAATGTTATGAATGGTCCCATGTGATGTCACATCGTATACTTATTGTATTTCCTACTTTACAGGATGATGTCATGATCTAAATGCAATTAAACCACCCGTTGGACTAAAGTTGTGTGGACCTGATTGGTTTTCCACAACAGTGATTTTGCCATGTCATTTCTTGAAAAGCTTATCAGGATTGCAGCTAACTACGACGAAGTAAGACTGGTATTTGACAGATACGTCGAAAGTTCTCTGAAAGAGCAAATGAGAAAAAAGAGAACAAAGGGAAACTCGACCTACTATCACATCCAAGATAGTACACTGATCCAGAATATTTCCTTGAAGGACTTCCTTTCAAGTGTCAAAACCAAGGCAGAACTTGTAGAGTATTTAGCTGCAAAGGCTCTGGATCACAGCAACAGCTCTGCCAACAAATTGAAGAAGTTCATGGTAACCTTCGGCACTGAGACAAAAGGCAATGTAAGTGTGCCTGATGAATTGGTAAAACACGGTCATGAAGAAGCAGATACGTTACTCTTGCTCCATGCCCTAACAGTTAACGGCGATGTAGAACTTGTAATAGACTCTCCAGATACCGATGTCTTCTTGCTGATCCACATGTATCCACAGCTACCTGCTGAGACATATTTCCTTACCGGAAAATTGCAGTCAAACCTATCTTTGAAAAGTTAGGAGTTAACCGCGCCTCAGCTATTCTCGGGTTTCATTCTTTCACAGGATCAGATATGTGTGGCAGGTTCACCGGCAGGACAAAGGACTGGTGTATGAAGGTGTTCATGTCCTGCGATGATATGATACTGGATTCACTTGCTTCACTTGGCAAATCTGCTGCTACACCCTCTCCAAACGCAATTGACCAACTGGAAAGGTTCGTTTGCTTGTTGTACAGATCCAAAACACACACCAAAGTAAATGCACTACGATGGTTCTTGTACTCAAATCGACAGGCCGAGGGAGAGAGTCTGCCTCCAACCTCTGGATCATTGACACCACACATTCTGCGAGCACATTATATTGCAATGATATGGATGCAGGCATGCGAAGGTCAACCGTCCCTTCCTTCTCCTACTGACTACGGATGGAAGTCAGAGGAAAATAGATTTCTTCCGGTGATGTGTTTGAACCCTCCAGCACCAGAGGACGTGACTAAGCTGGTAAAATGTGGCTGCAAATCAGGATGCAAAGGAAACTCCTGTAGTTGCCGCAGCAATAAACTCCCATGCACAGAGGTCTGTAGCTGTTTGAACTACGGCTGTAGCAACAATGAACAATCAGCTCAGAACATTGTGGGAGATGAACACGAGGACTTGTAAGGTAAAACGGATGATTGTGAGACAGGAATATTTAAATATGGTCAAACAGGAAATTACATTACACTATCATTGTTATAGCAATGTGGACCTTTGTGTAAAACAGTGGTAGCCATATTGGATTTTCTCACTATTTCTCACTATGGCTGGCATCCACCGATTTCAACGAATCTAACATGTTTCCCCAACGGCCTAGCATTACTTATGTGGGCATTACCACCAAAACGGACCTATTTCATCATTCACAATTTGTGTTATCAAGAACATTAGGTTTTTGTACTGTGGTTATTTAAGAAGTGGCGGCCATCTTGGATTTTTCCACCATTTTGAATTTGACTGCCATATTGAAATCAATTGTTTTTCAACTCCTTGGTATTGAAATTATGGGTATTATCATTAATTTCGACCTCATACTGTGTTCAGAATACTAGTTTTAATGGAATTTATATATTTTGGCGGCCATCTTGGATTTGACACCCTTAATCCGTTAAAAAAAATTAACAACCTATTTTTTCGAACATGTGACACCCCAAAGACAAGGAATCAAGTGGAATTTTGCTTTTAACAAAAAAACAAAACACGAAATGACACACACACACACAGAGACAGACACACACACACACACAGAGACAGACACACACACACACACAGAGACAGACACACACACACACAGAGACAGACACACACACACACACACACAGAGACAGACACACACACACACACACAGAGACAAACACACACACACACAGAGACAGACACACACACACACAGAGACAGACACACACACACACAGAGACAGACACACACACACACACACAGAGACAGACACACACACACACACACAGAGACAGACACACACACACACAGAGACAGACACACACACACACAGAGACAGACACACACACACACAGAGACAGACACACACACACACAGAGACAGACACACACACACACAGAGACAGACACACACACACACAGAGACAGACACACACACACACAGAGACAGACACACACACACACAGAGACAGACACACACACACACAGAGACAGACACACACACACACAGAGACAGACACACACACACAGAGACACACACACACACACAGAGACACACACACAGAGACACACACACACACACACACACACACACACAGAGACAGACACACAGACACACAGACAGACACACACACAGCGACAGACACACACACAGAGACAGACACACACACAGAGACAGACACACACACAGAGACAGACACACACACAGAGACAGACACACACACAGAGACAGACACACACACAGAGACAGACACACACACAGAGACAGACACACACACACAGAGACACACACACACACACAGAGACAGACACACACACACAGAGACAGACACACACACACAGAGACAGACACACACACACAGAGACAGACACACACACACAGAGACAGACACACACACACAGAGACAGAGACACACACACAGAGACAGAGACACACACACAGAGACAGAGACACACACACAGAGACAGACACACACACACAGAGACAGACACACACACACAGAGACAGACACACACACACAGAGACAGACACACACACACAGAGACAGACACACACACACAGAGACAGACACACACACACACACAGAGACAGACACACACACACACAGAGACAGACACACACACACACACAGAGACAGACACACACACACACACACAGACAGACACACACACACACACAGAGACAGACACACACACACACACAGAGACAGACACACACACACAGAGACAGACACACACACACACAGAGACAGACACACACACACACAGAGACAGACACACACACACACAGAGACAGACACACACACACACAGAGACAGACACACACACACACACAGAGACAGACACACACACACATAGACAGACACACACACACATAGACAGACACACACACACAGAGACAGACACACACACACAGAGACAGACACACACACACAGAGACAGACACACACACACACACAGAGACAGACACACAGACAGACACACACACAGAGACAGACACACACACAGAGACAGACACACACACAGAGACAGACACACACACAGAGACAGACACACACACAGAGAGAGACAGACACACACACAGAGAGAGACAGACACACACACAGAGAGAGACAGACACACACACAGAGCGAGACAGACACACACACAGAGAGAGACAGACACACACACAGAGAGAGACAGACACACACACACAGAGAGAGACAGACACACACACACAGAGAGAGACAGACACACACACACAGAGAGAGACAGACACACACACACAGAGAGACAGACACACACACACAGAGAGACAGACACACACACACAGAGAGACAGACACACACACACACACAGAGAGACAGACACACACACACAGAGAGACAGACACACACACACAGAGAGACAGACACACACACACAGAGAGACAGACACACACACACAGAGAGACAGACACACACACAGAGAGACAGACACACACACAGAGAGACAGACACACACACAGAGAGACAGACACACACACAGAGAGACAGACACACACACAGAGAGACAGACACACACACAGAGACACAGACACACACACAGAGACACAGACACACACACAGAGACAGACACACACAGAGAGACAGACACACACAGAGAGACAGACACACACAGAGAGACAGACACACACAGAGAGACAGACACACACAGAGACAGAGACAGACACACACAGAGACAGAGACAGACACACACAGAGACAGAGACAGACACACACAGAGACAGAGACAGACACACACACAGAGACAAACACACACACACACACACAGAGACAAACACACACACACACACAGAGACAAACACACACACAGAGACACACACAGAGACAGACACACACACAGAGACAGACACACACACAGAGACAGACACACACACAGAGACAGACACACACACAGAGACAGACACACACAGAGAGACAGACACACACAGAGAGACAGACACACACAGAGAGACAGACACACACAGAGAGACAGACACACACACAGAGACAAACACACACACACACACAGAGACAAACACGCACACACACACAGAGACAAACACACACACACACACAGAGACAAACACACACACACACACAGAGACAAACACACACACACACACAGAGACAAACACACACACAGAGACACACACAGAGACAGACACACACACAGAGACAGACACACACACAGAGACAGACACACACACAGAGACAGACACACACACAGAGACAGACACACACACAGAGACAGACACACACACAGAGACAGACACACACACAGAGACAGACACACACACAGAGACAGACACACACACAGAGACAGACACACACACAGAGACAGACACACACACAGAGACAGACACACACACAGAGACAGACACACACACAGAGACAGACACACACACAGAGACAGACACACACACAGAGACAGACACACACACAGAGACAGACACACACACACACAGAGACAGACACACACACACACAGAGACAGACACACACACACAGAGACAGACACACACACACACAGAGACAGACACACACACACACAGAGACAGACACACACACACACAGAGACAGACACACACACACAGAGACAGACACACACACACACACAGAGACAGACACACACACAGAGACAGACACACACACAGAGACACACACACACAGAGACACACACACACACACACACACACACACACACACACACACACACACACACACACACACACACACACACACACACACACACACACACACACACACACACACACACACACACACACACACACACACACACACACACACACACAGGTGAATCAAACGCCCAACTATTTTAAAAAAGATGTTGGATTGATCTGTCCCAAATTTTATTTTGTTCCAATCATAAAATAAAGTTGCTATGCAAAATTTGGTAAGGTTTGGACATCATCTTCTGGGTCGACCTCACCATTTCATATTTTGAGTCGGTGGTATCAGAGTTGGAAATTTGACACGCAGCTGTTTTGAGGCCCATAAATAAAAATGAAAGGATTGACTGATTGCTACATATAATAACTCTTTGTAAAGGTATTATTGTGCTCTGTAGCAATATATCATCATCATAGGGATAGGGATATAATTCATCTATTTATATACAAAGTCAAAAAAATGATTTTTTTCAAAATATGGATATAAAGCTAAATGAAGAGTATTTTTAAAATATAATATATAAATTAAAGAATATCCTGAATGTTGTAGTCATCTTGTCTTTACAGAGATCTTTTAACTAGACAAGATGATTAAAACAATTATTAGGCTATACTCTAATAAAATTGGATAATTGATTTATTTGTTGTACATAATTATGAAATGACATTATTGTTACTAATACTACCTTTTTCTTTCAGATAAAACAATGGATGGCACAGTAAAGAAAGCATCTGTTGCAACAAGAGAGTCCACCAAGGTGTTTGGTCTTGGAAGTGCCATAACTGAACAAGATTCCCAGATCAATGGCACCAGACTTCCAACTTGTTTACAAGTACTACGTTGTTTCATGTGGCACACGGAAGATGGCAAACTTGAACGACGCTCTCGGTGGGAATCAGCAAAGCTTGTACTGCAGAAAGTGACACCATTTTATGGCAAGGCACCATCTCCTTTCCTTATGGCAAGGAAAGGAGATCACGGCGAGGTCACGTCTTTTCGAAGCTGCTCCATGCGCTCACGCTCTCGAAGCTAAGTGATCTATCACAATCGTGTTTTTGTCGAGACTGTATCTATCTTTCGGTGTGTGTACCTATAGCGTATCTTTTGGAAAATTTTCGGTGCTAATTTTTCGTACATGTATACACAATCGTCGGTTAATGGTATCGAGTATTCTGCGGTCTAGTACTCGTAGGCTTAGACTACCGTACCGTCTCCGACCTTGTGGTTTTGTTTTTCTCTCAGCGATTCGTCTAATGCGCTGAAATTATTTTCGTTCTTTGTTTCGTCCCAGTCGTTCACCCCATACCTCCTTGTTTAATATCTCTACTCAAAAAAAAAAAAAAAAACCCCAAAAAAATATTTCCTTCCCAGGTCTTATTCGTTTATTTGTTGTTCTTTTTGTTCGTTCGTTCTTCGTTCGCGATCACGCGGTTAGAAATGTATAATCTCTCCCCTGAACAACTATTTTCTCTCATATATTATAACACCCTTTTCTTCTTTTCCTACAAAAGGATGCTTTCGTCTAGCTCACCAAATCTATTCATTCCAAAAATATATATATAATACCATCTCTTACAGTTCCTCCTTTCTACATTCCCTAAACTATCCAGAACTCCACCCCTCCTCCAGTGTCCTCAAACGTATTTTTGACTCGAAGGTCTCAAACTCATTTTGCAAAAAATGTTCGTTTCCCAGGAATCGTACACTTTTCAAAATCCAATCTCACCCCTCCCCTCCAAATCCTCCCCATCACCCATCCCTTTCAAATCTCCCCCCTTGCCCCTTCCCTCCCCTCCCTCCTAAACTCCCCCCCACACTAGGGTGCATCAAACGCCCCATGATTTTCAAAACGTTGTTGTATTTTAATGTCTATTCCCTCAAATGTTACACTTGTTGGTAGAAGTATGTATGCAAAAAATAGATGAAATCAGAGGTGGTCCTGGGTGGCCACCGGCCACTTTTATATATTTAGGGCCATTTAGGGCCACAGCTAAACTACTTTACAAGATAATGTAAAATTAACTACAAGATAATGTAAAATTAACCATTATACCTATATACAAAAGTAAAGTCCTACTTTTACTAAATGCCTAATATCAAACAGTTAAAACAACCTTACATGTCAATGTAAAATTAACCAAAATCGTTCTTCATATTACAAAGTTGTAGTACAGTGTTGTAGTATTGTACTTTCATTGATTAAAAGTTTGAAAATGTATTAAGCACAACGCCAATGTCACTACTCCAACTTTGCTCGTTTCCGCAAATTTGGCCTCGCTTTGCGGTCACATTCAACCACTTGAAGAAGATTTTGGAAGTGGTCTTCTCTTCTTGCAGTTGAGACAAAATCAGTTGCGAGCTTTACTGCTCTCTCCGCAGGGTCATTCACAACATTAAGCCCATCCACAATGGACTTGGCTGCCTTGAAGTGCTCATTGTTCTGCCAAGTGTCAACATCCTCTGTTAGGAAGGTCATATCTAGGTGAAGAAGGTTTACTGTAAACCACGAGTCCTCGTTCACAAGATCAGCCAGGGTTGTCGCTTCTGTAATTTTTGGAAATGACGGTTTGCCATATCCAGAACCGTAGCGGTGTTTTGGAGTGCTTGGCATTTCATCTGGTTGTATGGCCAGTAACACATCTGCAAGGGCACGACGATCCTTTTGAGGAATTGCATTGCTGAACAGTGCCAAAACAACCAGTTCTGGGGTTAAATACCACAAATGTCTATCAAAGGCTTTCACAGCGCTGACTGAAATGGTTGAGTTGACAGCTTTATAGTTGAGCAGAGTCTTGTAAAAGCACAAATCAAACCATGGGGCATTTGAAGCAGACTGACATATGAGCCACCAATCACAATAAATATAAACAACAAAAACAACAAACTCCTTCAGTTTTTTCTGTTGATGTTGTGTTGTTACAGTTCCTCGAGGTAGTAGAGAAATTAGCTCTTCAAGTAGGCATATTTTGATGGAATAAAGAATCTTTGACATCCACCTTGCTTTATGCATGGCCCCTGGTCTGTGGAGTGTTCCTTGTTTTGTGACATCATCATCGAGGACTACCTGGCAGAGTTGTGCCATTTCCTTGTAGTCTTCCCTACAGTATGAAGCGCTTGTGCGGATTGTGCTTAAAACCTTGTTTTTGCAGGATAAAAGCAGCTGTTGTGCATAGTCATTGTACATGGAAATGTCAATTTTGGTTAAACTTTCATTCTTTGCATGCGATATGCGTTCCCAATTCTTCTGGAATTTTTGGAACAAAGATACTTCTGGAGACTTTGATGCCTCAATTTTGAGAACGTCAAACACATGATCCAGGATTACCTCTCCAACATGATGGCGACATGCACACCACAGAAGAGCACGGTCCAGTTTTGATTGAATGGTAACACAGGCAGCTGTAACGTGTCCAGTGTTTGATGCTGTTGTGTCAAAACATAAGTTGACAACTGATTGTTTGCACTTCCATGAATGTAGATACGTGTAAGTGTGCTCGGCAATGATGTCACCTGATGACCTATCACTTCCAGGAGGATATCTAGCCACCCCCAGTAGCTTTACATCAGTGGCATTCCCAACCAACACTGGCAATCTTTCTTCCTTGACATTCTTGTTTGTGAGCGTTGGTATCTGCTTGCCATCCCAGTGAAGTGTTGCAGCTGTTGGGGCGATCCAATTTTCTTGAATATCTTTGGCGATAGCACTTGTTATTGATCGTCGAGCCTTATCAGCAGTTGAGTACGACTTGGCCACACGACGTGGATCACCTCCTGCCTCTTGAATTACAGCTTTGGTGAGCGCAACCTGTTGAACAGGAGTTATGTTTAGTCGAGTAGCAACAGACACAACTGAATGTCTTTTCAGAATATCATGAGGAATAAAGGCAGATGTACCTGCATATGTTGATCTGTGGTGACTACGCTTCCTTTGAAACTCTGGAATCGCCTCTTCTTCAGTTTCTTCCAAGCTATCTGCAGAGTCACTATCATCAGAGCATACAGAACTAATTGTCATCTCTTGTACACTGGATGATTCATGACGTTCTCGTCTTGAAGCTTCCGCTAAGAGGCGTTTTTCTTTTCTATGATCTTTATCAACTTTCTTCTTGTCAACACCACCAAATGAGGCTACTCTGTCAGATTTCATTGACTCTAAAAATACTCTATCTTCCTCATTCTTAATGTTTGTCATTGCATCTTTTGTCCATACACCAAAGGTCTTATCAAGACGTTCATTCATGGTTTGCAACTTAGCCAAAGTGCTTGGAGATTCTCGGCGAGAAACAGGTATTTGACGCAATTTGTTATTGTCATTAAGAAGGTCAAGTATTAGTTTGCAGCATTGATGGTCTGAAAGCATAGGAATATTTGCTTTAGTGTAGAATTTTTTCAGCTGGATAAGGACGATGCTGGCAGATTTCCATTTCAGTGGCTGAGTTTGTTTGCCTTCACATATTTCTTTCTGGATGTACCACATCACGCATCGAAGAACCTGCCGGCAAGTTGGGAGGCGGACTCCTGTCAATGTACCATCTGCTTCTGTAAAAGCATTGCCAAGACCAAAAATGGCACTTGCTAATCTGGTCTTCTTATCTGCCATCTGAAAGAAAATAAAGGATATTATTAGACTACTAGTATGGGACCCACGATTAGACCTCCGATTTCATTCATGTAAAAATACAAACTAATTATCAAACCATCGTTTTTTGCATAAAATTGTTATATTTGTATTCCTCTCATCAAGACCTTCAATTTGATACCAAACATGACTAGGTTTGGGTGTAAAATAACAAAATCAAACATTTTTACATAGTGCGGCCCCGAAAATGGCCCTAAATATATAAAAGTGGCCGGTGGCTACCCAGGACCACCTCTGATTTCATTTATTTTTTGCATACATACTTCTACCAACAAGTGTAACATTTGAGAGAATAGACATTAAAATCCAAGAACCTAAGGGCGTTTGATGCACCCTACCCCACACCCCTCCCCTCCGAGACTCTCCCTCGCTCCTCCCCTCCTAGACTCCCCTCTCACCCCGCCACCTCGAAGAATCCTCCCTGCTTCTTCCCCCTTCCAACTTTCACCTTCATCTCCCCAAACCTTCTGCCTCGCTCTTCCCCCTCCTCAAATAACACCTCACTGTGCCTCACCCAATCTCCATCAAACCTTTTGTCCACCCCATTCTTCCCTTTCTCCAAGCTATTCTGAAATCTCTGACACACCTTCAACAGCTCTCCCTACCTCTTCCTCCTCTTCCACATCTTACCCTACCCCTCCCCCCACCCCTGTTCTGGACCCGATGCTCCCCCTTCCTCTTCATTAACGGTATGGACCTCAAACATCTGGGGCCTTCGCTCAAACTTGACTGACCTCTCCATACAGGTTGCTTCTGACAAACCAGATGTGATCTGCTTAACAGAAACTTTCCTCCTTCATGATGTCTCTGATGCCTTGGTATCTCTCTCAGGTTACTCCCTCCTCCGGTATGATAGACCTGAGCCTCGTCCTGGAGGGGGGGTTGCTATCTTTATAAAAAACTCTCTTCCTCACTCGCCCTCCACTGCCCTCTCTCCACCTCACCCCCAGGAATACCTTTGGCTACGGCTTCCCCTTCGCTCCCACCTTTTGTTCATATGTGTGTTGTACCGTCCACCAAACAGCGATGACTCCATCTACATCTCACTGTCTGATAATATGGACCAACTTCTATCTACCCATCCCAACTCTCTCTTCCTCATATGTGGTGATTTCAATTGTCACCATGCCAGTTGGCTGGGTGTGGGTACCTCTCTCACCAGCCATGGCTCTTCAGCAAAGGACTTCTGCGACTCACTGGGACTGACACAATCTGTCAATTTCCCGACCCGGATCTCAGTCAACGGAGCATCTTCTCTTCTGGATTTGGTTATGACAAACTTCCCTGAAAATGTCTGCTGCTCTTCTTCTGCTCCAATCGGCTCATCTGATCATGTGCATGTCAAAGTGGACATCTCTCTGACCATTCTCAGAGAGCCTCCTCAGCGTCGACGAGTCTGGCATTTCACTCAGGCCAACTGGCACGGTCTTCAAGCAGCCATCAATCATCTGGACTGGTCTCCCATCTCTACCGCCTCTGACATCAACTCATCCTGGGAATTCTTTCAAAGTAAATTGCTCTCTCTCATGCACAGATTTATACCATCTCGTCTTCAGTTGTCATACCCTTCCTCCCGTCCATGGTACACGGAATCTTGTGGTGAGGCTGTTGCCCTGAAACAACTTGCTTTCGTCTCCTGGAAAGCAAATCCAACGGAAGGAAATCTCATTTCCTTTCACAAAGCCCGAAACAAGTGTGTGTCCACCCTCAGGAGAGCCAGGAAACAATATCTCACCATCCTCAAGACCGAACTCTCTTATCTGTCTCCCTCTTCCAAATCCTGGTGGCATCTGGTCAAATCTGTTTCTGGTGTTTGTTCCCCCTCCATCCCCTCCCTCACCTCAAACGGCTTAACGGCCGACTCCGCACGTGAAAAAGCTGAATGCCTCAACTCTGTGTTTGCCTCTAAATCTTGTGTCCCAAACCCATCCCTCTCTGTACCCACCGTACCCAGTCGTACCCAGCTGCTCCTGGACTCTGTGTCCTTTCCTCCTGACAAGGTGGAAAAGTTTCTGTCAACCCTCGACTCTGATTCTGATTCTGCAACTGGTCCTGACGGCATCAGCCCACGGGTCCTAAAATCATGTTCTTCTGCTCTTTCACTCCCTCTTTCTGTTCTCTTCACCCTCTCTTTTGCTCAAGGTCATCTGGCATCTGCTTGGAAATCAGCCAACATCACCGCTTTGCACAAAAAAGGTGCAAAAACAGATCCCAGCAACTACAGACCAATCAGCCTTCTCCCAATTTTCAGCAAAGTCATGGAATCCATCATTGCTTCAGATATTAAATCTTTCCACTTCTCCAATGGCTTGATCTCTGATCATCAATTTGGTTTCAGACCTGGTCACTCTACTCTGGACATGCTGCTTCTGCTTTCTCAACAATGGATGGAGGTCCTCAACGCCAAACAGGAAATTAGAGCTGTCTCCCTTGACATTTCACGTGCCTTCGATACGGTCTGGCACCCTGCTCTGCTCACCAAACTCTCCTCCTTTGGTATCCATGGAAATCTCCACGCATGGCTGGCGGACTTCCTCTCTGGTCATAGGCAACGTGTGGCCCTGAATGGGTTTCTCTCATCTCCTCTTCCTGTTCAGGCTGGAGTTCCCCAAGGTAGTGTTCTGGGCCCTGTGCTTTTTCTGGTCTTCATCAATGATCTCTCTGACTCTCTTGAAAATCCTCTCTATCTCTTTGCTGACGACTCTACTCTCTGTCGCTCCATTCCTCATCCCTCAGATCGGCAGTCTGCAGCCTCCTCACTCTCTGCAGACCTGGACAAAATCACAGACTGGTCAAACAAGTGGACCATGTCTTTCAATCCTGACAAATCTCACACTCTTACAATGTCTCTCCGAAAGGACCGACTGGACAACCCTCCCATCTACTTTCTCAACAATCCTCTCCAAGAAGTTCTGTCGCTCAAGCTTTTGGGTCTCACTATCTGCCATGATCTTTCTTGGGAAAACCACATTTCCAAGCTGGCCTCCAAAGCCAGTCGCCGACTGGGCATCCTCCGTCGTGCGAAGTCCTTCCTTGGCACACCTGAGCTCCTCACCTCATACAAGGCTTTCATCCGCAGCTCAATGGAATACTGTTCCCCCCTCTGGGCTGGTGCTCCTGCCTCACACCTTGCTCGGCTTCACGCTGTTGAGGCCAAAGCTTTCAGAATCATTGGAATCTCATGCGATGTAGTCAACACCGAGGGCCTTTCACTCACTCACCGCAGGCAGGTTGGTGGTCTTTCTGTCTTCTACCGACTCCTCTCTGGCCTTGCTCCCCCAGCTCTCTCTGTGCTCTGTCCCCCCAATACTCCTTCAGGTCGCACAAGATCTGCCTGCAACCCTCTTATGGTTAAACTGCCAAAGTCTAGGCTCTCTGCTCACCTTCACTCTTTCATTCCCCTTTTCTCCCGCCTCTGGAACAAACTCCCCCACTCCCTTCAATCCCACTCCTCCCTCCAGGTCTTTAAAACAGCTGTTCACCACCATCTCTTATCTTCCCCCATCGAAAACCTTGATCTTTTCTACCCCCGGTAATTCTCCCCAGAGTCCTTGCAGTGTTCATATGTTTTATTCCTCTCCCACCTCCCCCCAAGTCCTCCCGATGTCCCTGCTCTCAAATGTTGTGTTTGTGTCCTTCCCCCTCTTCCCCCTCTCTTTTGTGTCCTTCCCCCTCTCTCCCCATCTTGTCTGCCGCTCCCCTTGTTTTTTGTGTTTTGTGTGTCGGTTTGTCTTTTTGTGTGATTAATGTTAGCTCTTTCACGAGCCTCGAACTTGTATACAAAAAAAAAAGAAAAAAAAAAGGCTGATATTCCTATCATCTCTGAACGCAAGGCTATTGAGAAAATTATCAAACTTGCAGATGATAATTCCAAGCTTAGATCAATCCCTATCAACCGAAGAACAACTCCAGCAAGCATCACAAAGGTGAATCAAATGGAGATGAAATTTATGGAGACATTTCCCTTGTGGCCCAATGATGCTAGTTCTCACATCAAGAATCCTGAAGACTTAGCATTCCTGGAATCTATGAAGACAGATCGCTGTGCAACATTTGGCTGCCAAGATAAACTGTTGGCAGATAAGATGCAGCGTAAAGTGAACCGCGAGGAAAAAGAATCAGAGAGGCGAGCAAGTATGGAGCTGGAGTTCAACATAAATACTACAACCACTGTGTATAATATTAGTGACAGTGATGAAGAAGTAACTCTTGGACCTTCAACAAGCACACCAACAACCTCAAGAAGTCATCATCATTTAATTAGACCTGGCACATCAGTTTTCATTCCACATAAAAACCTGAAGAGGCCCAGTCTTGTTTCACTGGCAACAAGGATGAAGATGACACCAACCCAACAGGCTGCTTTCACAGAAGCTCTTATTGAAGAAACAGGAGGGGATGTAGCGAAGGTGTCAACATCATATGCCACAGCAGATAAATCAAGACGCAAAATTGGACAGCATATTGCTACTACCTGTAAGGACAAATGGATACCTCCGAAGCTTGCTACGTTGCACTGGGACTCAAAGCTGCTTCCATGCTTAACTAACCAAAACACTTTTGAAGAACGCCTGGCTGTGCTTTTGGGTTCTCAAACTGATATGAAGCTGCTGGGTGTTCCATCCTACAAGCCTGGAACAGACCGTAAATCTGGAGATATAATTGCTCAGCTGACTAATAACCTACTTGAATCATGGAACTGCCAAGAGAATGTTGTCAACTTGACATTTGACACAACTGCATCTAACACCGGCCACATCAGTGCAGCTTGTGTAACAATTCAACAACGGCTTAACAAAGCTCTTCTGTGGTCAGGCTGCAGACACCACATTGGTGAAGTCATTCTTACGCACATTTTTACTGATCCTAAAGTTGAAGCATCTAAGTCACCAGATATCTTCCTCTTCTCAAGGTTTCACAAGAACTTTGAAATGTTTCCACACAAATTCAATGAACCACTTTCACGATTTGATCCATCTCAACTAAATGAAGCAGCAACAAGTTTGACAAGTGACTGGCAAAATAATGTTCTCAGACTCTGTCACACCGAGCAATCTCTAAGACCTGATGATTATTTGGAATTTGTTGATCTGTGTACTGTATTCCTTGATGGTGAAGTAGCTGAACATCAAATAACCTTCAAGCGTCCTGGTGCACTGCATAAAGCCAGATGGATGGCGAAGCTCCTCTACTCAATCAAATTATGTCTCTTCGAAAAACAA
>NC_136270.1:52236738-52464238 GCF_964187855.1 Myxine glutinosa
CTTCCCACTTACAAATATATCCGATAGTCAGAAACTTAACTCTGGAACAATCGCACTCCCTTTACATCGGGACTACAGCACAGACATGTCAGCCTCATCATATACAAGCTAAACATGGAGGTTTCTTCCTAAAAAGCCCAATAATCACAGAAACGGGATACTCAAACTTCCCGTGTACATACGGTTCGTTGTTGTTTACGATGACGCCACCGGCCTGACCATGATTCCTGTTCACCGCCATCGCCGATCTTGTATCACGTGACGTTACAAATCTTCCGGAAGTGACGCAGTATGATGCAAACCGCTAGAAATCGGCTATTTCTTTCGATTTTATTAGTAATAGTATGCTTGGCTATGTTCAGACCAATATTTATACAGATATTGAGATTTCATTTAGTTCGGGTGTTGCTTGATTAAACTAATACTTCTGAAAGAAAAGCCTGATACCAAGAGAAAGAAAATCAAAACGAACCGGGATTATAAACCGCCTACAAAACTGACTTTGTTACACCGCCATAGAGACAACGAAGTAAAATAACGAAAGAAGAGTGAATTACATGGAAATGCTGTGTGACACAGGAGATTCGATAGTATTCTATGAATACGATGACGTCATATGTGCCTTAATTATAACGTCATAATTCGACAGGGACAACACTTAATGTGATCAGTTTGAAATTTATTGAGCGTGATCTACACAACAAATATATTAGAGAATATAATTTATGATGTCATCGGTCACGTGGTCTGACAGCCATATTGGATCAAAGAAAAACACACCTGCGCTAGTTAAGTATTCAATGAATACCACCTATTTCGAATGGAGTGCTTGCTTGAGTGCAAGCACTCCATTCGCCACTTGCTTGCGCCACTTGGCGAGCGATCTACAAGAAACTTGGTAACTGAACACCGCCCAGCTCACAGACGTCAGAGGATTTCCGGATAGCTGTCACTGTCACTGTCAGAGGCAGAGCATTTCCGGTTGTGTTGCGCAACTCAAGCCGAGGTCACTGCACACTATATGAGGTTATTTCCATCCATATTTGTTATTAATTGCTGTTGTTAATGTTATATCTGTTTGGGTACGTGTTCTTCAGTAGCGAACAGGCATGATATATATTACAGGTAATCTGTCTAAAATGGGTCGGTATAGGAAAATTATTGTAAGCGCGACCCAGTTTGAAAATTTACTCCGAGCGTTCTCTCACTAAAATATAAAGTGAAATTTTTAAAGGCGAATGCAGCTTTACCTCGTAGCTAAATCCACGTACACTTGTAACATGATGTTTAATTCGATGTACAATTTTGATTTAAAAAAAATAACACAACACCGCCTGGATTTTATCGCCTTTTACACCGCCCAGTCGCCGTTACGTGCATCATCCTCGGAGCCTCGGAGAGCTGATTTGTTGGTTTACCGGGCGAGGTTTGTTTGTTCTCTTGGACGCAAATTGAGGTACGTTAACGAAACCAATTTATAACTTTTATGATGTCCGTTTTAAGATTCTTATCTCCTTTTCTAGTCTTAATTATTTTTTTTGACGTTTTTTTCCCGCTTATTTCCGCCTTGGCCTGTGTGGTGTGTGTCGACTTCTACATTCGGTGTGAGTATTTCGTGATTGTCGTGACTCTGCCGAGTTTCCTGCTTTTGTCCCGGTGTTCGGTTCCGGTTTCGTTTGTCTCGCTTTCAATATAAACGATCCCACTGTGTGCACTACAGTTCCGCCTGACAGGCTGAGGTAGCATCGCTCTGCCTATCTGGGTTACCGTATTCTAACTTGTGCCCTCTGTTGCAAGGTAGGCAAATCCCCTATTTTTATTTTTCCTCCAGTGATTAGACTCTGGAATTGGAATTGGTTCGACATGCTACGAGTGAGCTTGTTTGAGTGCTCTCTCTCTCACTCGGGCCTAGGAGGATGGCCTCGACATCACATATAGTCCGATAACAGAACCCCACAAATGTGGCTATAAATCGAATTCCGTTCCGCAGAGGCAACGAAGGGAACTTTTGCTTCATAGTTATATGTGCACTGAGCATTTAAAAGTTCTCCAAGATCCTGATGCATGAGAGCGATACGCTCATTTTAAATATTAACCAGTATTTTCATCTCAAACTAGAATGGCACTCAGTAGGGGTCCGACGAATTACCCAAATGTAAGTTAATTTACCCAGGCTGGTTAAAATTTTTTTCCTGTTTATCATCGCCGCCCGCCCCATAAAAGTCATCGGCCCCTAAAAAAAGTTTGTTCGTTTTTTTTGCTCACGAAGTCAGTAAAATCCGTTCCCGCTCAGTGGAACAGGTTCGAATTTTGTATGTGCTCGCGTACTGTCTGAGCCAAGTTACATGTGCTCGAACTTCGCCGATCTGCAGGAGACCAATGAGGCAAACGTCTTCAATAATGTCTCCGCCAAAGGCAATCTCGCATGCAACGATGCGACAGAGAAGCCATACTACACGGCTGGCTATGAAGATGTGTGCTATTTGTGTGGCTGTGTTGAGGAGCTGAGTACCACAGATGAGTCATATCCTATATGCAGTACCTGCAGTACCTGCAGTAAGAGTCGTACTGCCGAGAAGAGGCCCACTCGGAAGTTCAAGAAGTAGTTGGTATTCTGAAGGAGAAGCCAAATACCATCGGCAAACGGGAGAGCCTCACGTGATCATTATTGCTGTGGATTCCTAGTCAAAAATTAAACGAGCGCTGCCACTACATGTAGTAGTAGGTGATGATAGATACATCGATGAGTGCTATAATAGCAGTAGCTGCTGATATATAGATACATCTATGAGTGCTATAATAGCAGTAACTGCTGATATATAGATACATCTATGAGTGCTATAATAGCAGTAGCTGCTGATAGATAGATACATCGATGAGTGCTATAATAGCAGCAGCTGCTGATATATAGATACATCTATGAGTGCTATAATAGCAGAAGCTGCTGATATATAGATACATCTATGAGTGCTATAATAGCAGTAGCTGCTGATAGATAGATAGATACATCTATGAGTGCTATAATAGCAGAAGCTGCTGATATATAGATACATCTATGAGTGCTATAATAGCAGTAGCTGCTGATAGATAGATAGATACATCTATGAGTGCTATAATAGCAGTAGCTGCTGATATATAGATACATCTATGAGTGCTATAATAGCAGTAGCTGCTGATAGATAGATACATCGATGAGTGCTATAATAGCAGTAGCTGCTGATAGATAGATACATCTATGAGTGCTATAATAGCAGAAGCTGCTGATAGATAGATAGATACATCTATGAGTGCTATAATAGCAGTAGCTGCTGATATATAGATACATCTATGAGTGCTATAATAGCAGTAACTGCTGATATATAGATACATCTATGAGCGCTATAATAGCAGTAGCTGCTGTTATATAGATACATCTATGAGTGCTATAATAGCAGTAGCTGCTGATAGATAGATAGATACATCTATGAGTGCTATAATAGCAGTAGCTGCTGTTATATAGATACATCTATGAGTGCTATAATAGCAGTAGCTGCTGATAGATAGATAGATAGATACATCTATGAGTGCTATAATAGCAGTAGCTGCTGATAGATAGATAGATACATCTATGAGTGCTATAATAGCAGTAGCTACTGATAGATAGATGTATAAACGCGAATCAGACATTCTTTTGATGTGGTTTATGTCCTCTTCCATGTCTACCAAACTGCTCAATATGCATGTATCGGTACCATGAAGTGATATTTCGTGGCGAGGAATTCTCGTCAAATATTTATGAATGCTATGACAATAGCTGCTGATAGATACATGTATGGCAACCGGACATTATTCTTAAAAGCCGACGTTTTGGTCTACCATTATTATATGTATCAGCAAATATTAAAAGTAAACAGAACTCAATGTGACATAGGTTTCTTTATTTTCTTTATTTGAATCGTAACAGTGCGTACATACGAAGGTTTACTAGTTTATAAATCATAACATGATTCATCATGTATGTCCGACAGAGTATATTTAAGAAAACAAGTACAAAAAGTTTTAATTAAAACAAAAGCCGCGTCGATGTTACACAATGCCTAGATGCAGCTGTGCCTATAACGTCGATGTTATAGGCACAGGACAATCCTATTGATTCGATTACTTGATGTTATTTTTGTGCAAAGTGAAAATATATCTCGGCAATTTCCCGTGTGTGGCGACGAATTTTTAATATATCTCGGCATTTTCCCGTCTGTTATTTCAGGCGGTGTATGACTGACCATGCCGCGATTAAAAAAAAAAAAATCTCGGCAATTTCCCGTGTGTGGCGACACGTGAACGAAGCTATGCTCCTCTCTCCACATTATTGTGACGACGTATTAATTAAATATTTCATCGTGACGATTGTCATCAAATGGACGAATTTTTAATATATCTCGGCATTTTCCCGTCTGTTATTTCAGGCGGTGTATGGCTGACCATGCCTCAATTTAAAAAAATATATATCTTGGCAATTTCCCGGATGTGGCGACACGTGAACGAAGCTATGCTCCTCTCTCCACATTATTGTGACGACGTTTAAATTAAATATTTCATCGTGACGATTGTCATCAAATGGACGAATTTTTAATATATCTCGGCATTTTCCCGTCTGTTATTTCGGGCGGTGTATGACTGACCATGCCGCGATTTAAAAAAAAAAAATCTCAATGGTCTTGAAGTTACAGGCCTTTGAGAATTCATTTCGTTCTATAAAGGGCAACTTTCATCGGATTTTCTTCCCGTTTTTTTTCAACCGAGTCTAAAACTATGTTAGCGACTGTGAAAAATGAAATGATATATCGAATTTGATTTGAAATAAAACTGTGTGAGAGAGGAAGACACCACGGGCCTACAAAACAGGCCTCAAAGCTATGCGAGTTAATAAAATGGTGGATATTTGTTTATATGAAGCCTCTCCCAAAATGGGTGGAGCTATGGTTCCCAGAATGGGTGGAGCTTTGAGGTTTTGTCTTCTCTGCAAGAACAACAACAAGAAGAAGAAGAACAAGAAGAAGAAGAACAACAGCAGAGGGCACTCTATGAGCAGCGTCTGCGACGTGGCTAAAAACGTATTGTGCGTTGAATAATCCATTAAAATTTCACTCTGAAAAAAAAACAAAAAAAACCCCCTCCCGCCTCCTTTTTCTTTTTTTTTTCCTTTTTTTGGAAAAAAACCCTCCTTTTTTTTGAAAAAAAGTGATGATAAACAGGAAAAAAAATTTAACCAGCCCAAATGAAAACACAATGTACCCAAATGTAAGTTGTACTACGTAAAGGAAGGTTATTTTATGAAGTAAAACGTTACGGTGTGCTTCTTGACGTCCAAGAAAACGAATGCGAACAAAATTTTTACAAATTTTACCGGCCCGATCGGTGGCAGCCATTTTCGGCCAGGGGGACATAACTCGGTATACATCTGCAGGATTAATGAATCCGTGCTGAAGCGACCAAGGTGGCGGTAAGTTTACCCACATATGTTGAGCCTAGACATTAATGAAGTATAAATATTTGATCAAAGTTACACCCTACTTTCTTATTTTTTGTATCAGAATTGATACAAACCCTAACCCTAACGATAACAACTGACGCTAACCCTAACAACAACTAACCCTAACAACAACTATAATCTGGTGCAGAAAAAAATGCACAATGCCCTATGGGCCATACACATTGCCCTATGGGCCTGGCTGTGCACACCGTAACGTTTTACTGCATAAAATAACCTTCCTTTACGTAGTACGACTTACATTTGGGTACATTGTGCTTTCATTTAGGTAAATTCACTTACATTTGGGTACATTTGGGTAATTTGTCGGACCGCTCAGTAGAGAGCATACCTCCGCCACGTGAACAGTTTACGTTTTGTATCCCAGAGTAGATCAGAAAATCACAATACAGAATCACATTTAATCAAAATCATCCGGCCATGCAGTATTTGTGTTGGATATGAACGATGTGTTGGAAGCGATAAAGTTATTGGAGCATGGAATGAAGGTATTGGAAAGGGTGTTGGAGAGGAGGATAAGGAAGAAAGTGAAGATCGACGAAATGCAGTTTGGATTTATGCCAGGAAGAGGAACGACAGACGCGCTTTTCATTGTGAGGCAGTTGCAGGAGAAGTACATGGAGAAGAGGAAGAAGTTGTTTCTTGGGTTTGTTGATCTGGAGAAAGCATTCGATCGGGTTCCATGCAAAGTATTGACATGGGCATTGAGGAAGTTAGGAGTGGAGGAATGGTTGATCAGAGTAGTGATGGCAATGTACAAAAGAGCGCGCACAGCTGTAAGGACGAAGGACGGGAACAGTGGTGAGTTTGAGGTGAAGTTGGGAGTGCATCAGGGGTCGGTACTAAGTCCACTACTATTTGTAGCTGTGATGGAGGTGCTGGCTCAGAACGTAAAGGAGGGTTTACCGTGGGAGTTGTTGTATGCAGATGATCTGGTGTTGATTGCGGAAAGTATGGATGGACTGAAGGAAAAGATGAACACGTGGAAGGAATGTATGGAGACAAAAGGTCTGAAGGTGAATATCGGAAAGACGAAGGTGATGGCAAGTGGTAAAGCATGTGGTGAGGTGGAAAGAACTGGGAAGTGGCCCTGTGCTGTGTGTAGGAAGGGTGTCGGAGTGAACTCCATTCAGTGTACAATGTGCGCTGAGTGGGTTCATCAAAAATGTAGTGGTCTGAGAGGGTCATTAACCAGTGTGGCAGCTACATTCAAATGTAAGGTGTGCACAGAGGGAGCTGCAGATGGAGGAAATGTTGAGTTGGATCTTGGAGACGGCGTGAAGCTGGAAGGTGTGAAAACATTTTGCTACCTCGGAGACATGCTGAATGGAGAAGGTGGATCAGACTCGGCAACGGTTGCTCGAGTGAGATGTGCATGGAAGAAGTTTCGGGAATTGAGTGGCGTGCTGATGATGAGGGGAGTGTCGTTGAAGCTGAAGGGAAAGGTGTATGCTGCATGTGTGAGAAGTGTTATGATTTATGGGAGCGAGACATGGGTAATGAACGTAGAGCAGCAACGAAGGTTGGAAAGGGTGGAAATGCGAATGGTTCGACGGATGTGCCGAGTATCGTTGAGAGAGAGGAAGACAAATGATGAATTGCGAAAGATGATGGGAATAGAGCCTGTGATTGATGCTGTGAAGAGGAACAGGTTGAGATGGTTTGGGCATGTGTTGAGGAAGGATGAAAGTGACTGGTTGAGAAGAGTGATGGAAATGAATGTAGAAGGAAGTAGAAGACGGGGAAGACCGAGAAAGACTTGGCTAAAGATGGTGGAAGAAGAAATGCGGGCATGGGGGTTAACAAGGAGAGATGCAGAAAATAGGGCAAAATGGAGAAGATTGTCATGGGGACCACAAGGCTAACCCCCGCTCTGGCAGGGAAAAATGGCCTTTAAAATGCATGTTGTTGTTGTTGTATCTGGCCACAACTTTTTGAGACATCCTGATTTGTGTCGTTTTTGGCCCAATCTCCCAATGGTGAAGACGTAACTTTAAAAATTCTACTTGCCGGATCTGGATGTTTACCAAAATTGAATCGATTCGTCCTAGTCACATATGCTACATCTCTGCCAAATTTCGTCAAAATCCGTCCTTAATTTTTTGAGATATTTTGTTCACAAACAAATGGACAGACAAACAGGCAGGGGTGAAAACACAACCTCCATCCACCTCTGGTGGTGGAGGTAATAAATATTAATCTTAAATTCATCAATTTCTGAATCAAATGGCTAATAGCATACCTAAACCACCACTGCTTCATCCGAATGTGTAACTTCTTGAAACTCGAGTAATAAATCGAAAATAAATAAATGATTAGTTGATTAATCAATAAATCAAAAATACTCTTTACAGCCAAATCACTTGGTCATTGTCATGTCCAAATATCAGCTTCCTAACTCAAAAGATGCCTGAGATAATGGCCAGAAGAGAAAGGAAATAAATAAGTCCTTAATAAATCGATAATAATTAAGTAATTAATTAATTAATCAAAAACAAAAAATACCACTTTTGCCAAAGCACGTGCTCACTATTGTGTCCAAACTTCAGCTTCCTACCTCAAAGGATGGCTGAGATATCACCCGGACAAACAAACAAGAAAACAACAAACAGAGTGAAAACTGAGTACTCCCTTTCAGCGCGTGTCATAGCTGAGCCCACTACAGTGCCCGGAGATGATGTGATGCATTGCCTGGAGATGGAATAGGAAAGGAGTGGTGTACAACAGTTTTGAAATGGGTGTTGGAGACGAATGTTAACTATTCCATGGATTGCAAGAGAAAAATGAAATCGTGCTTGAAGAAATTGGACTTCCATGTGTATTAGAAGCACTGATGCTAAAATAGAAACTGTCATTCTTTAGACACATCATCATGTTGGACACATCATTTGGACATCATTTAGACACATCATGCAGTAAACTAGTGAAGGAAAGTCTGGAGAAATCAACCATGTTGGGTATGGTTGAAAGAGGAAGAGGTAGACCTTGTACATGCTGCATGGGTGGGGTAAAGTCTGCAACCAAGCTGTCTGCCAGAGCCGTGCAGAATAGGAATGTTTGGATAACTAGATGTTAATTTTTTTTAATTTTTTTTTGAACTGTACGATCAATTTGGGGACATTAATGGGGTGCATTTATTTTGAGCACAGAGTTGGTCACTGTAGCCAGCATGTAATCTAAAGGACTGCCTCTTTAATCACCAACCGGTCTCCTAAAACATTATTTTCTCTGTGTAAACCTGACTTTACATTCATCCAAATTGCCATGACTCCCATGTGAAGTGACGAATGCAGCCTGCAGGGTATCACATGGTCTTTGTTGTGCTTTTTGTTTGTTTGCATTTGGGAGAATCATTCTTTGTTTGGCCATTCCCTGGCATATTTAAATAGTTTTACCAAATATTCCTTATCCCAACAGTTTGAGGCTATGGCAGCAATGGATTCCTTGATGTCTGATCGCCAACGGTCCATCAAAGAAGGCTTGGCCTTTTTATCGTGAGTGTTTCTGTTTTGCATTTATTGTGAGTTTGTCCACTGTGCTTTGTAAAACCAGGAAAATGAAAAATTGTCCCTCAGCAAGGCCCCTTAATGTGGTATAGCTCCAATACAGTGCCATTCTGTTTATAGTCTGTGAGCATGATATCTCAAAAGGTTGTGGATGGGCTATTTTGTATACTACGTTTAGGCTTGCACATGAGCTAACACGTACAACATACCGTATTTTCCGATGTATCAACCGCACCCGTGTATCAACCGCACCCCCGATTTTCGACTTCAAAAATTTTTTTTTTTTAAATCAGATTTTCGAGGGGGAAAAAAAAAAAATCAGGAAAATTTAAAAAAGAGAAGAGAATAAATAAATAAAATGGAAAGCGAAATATGATGAAAGGAAAGAGAAACTGAAGACAGAGAAAGAGTGAAAATACATGAAATGAGTTGAAAGAGAATAAAAAAAACATTATAATTATTCTTTCTTGCCAATGTGGGGCCCTGAAAAGGGCCGTTGGGTTTTGGCTCTTGCCAATGTGGGGCCCTGAAAAGGGCCGTTGGGTTTAGTCTCTAAAATCCGAAGAAGTCCTCGTCATCCGTTTCTTCAGTCCAATCCGAGTCGGGGTAGGCGAGATCCTCGTCGTCGTTATCCTCTTCTCCATCGTCGGAAAATGGCCGTTGGGTTTAGGCTTTAAAATCCGAAGAATTCCTCGTCGTCTGTTTCTTCAGGGAAGACATTACGAAGATCATCATCCGAGTCTGGGTAGGCAAGATCATCGTCGTCGTTATCCTCTTCTCCATCGTCGGTCACTGCCACTTCATCCTCCCAGATGATGTCATCTTGAGTGCCATCAAGGGCATTAGATATGCAGCACTTGAGGAAGGCCCGCTCGATGATGGCTGCCGGCAACTCCTCCCAGACCTTCAGTATCCAGCTACAGATCGTCGGGAGGTCCACCTTCCTCATCCTCCCAGTCTTGGTGAAGGTCTTGTCCCCCGACAGCATCCACTCCGACCAACAGCGCCGCAGACTGTCTTTGAATGGCTTGTTGACTGAAACGTCTAGCGGCTGCAGCAGCGACATCATGCCACCCGGGATCATCACCAGATCAGTGTTGAGCCCCCTCAGCGTTGACTTGGTCTCCTCTGTCTTGTGACAAAGGAAGGCGTCGAGGACGAGCATGCTCCGTCGCCGCGAAAGCCCACCAACTCGTCTCCCCCACACGACGCGGAGCCAGTCATCTACTAGCGCTTGGTCCATCCACCCCTTGGCCTGGGCACGAACGATTACATCCGGAGGAAATTTATCCTTTGGTAGCGTCTTCCTCTTGAAGATGATATACGGCGGCAGCTTTCCCCCCATCAGCGGTGCGCGCTAGCATAACCGTAAAACGATCTTTCTCATGACCCGTTGTAGTGATGGACACCGACTTGTCACCTTTGGCCGAGATGGTGGTCCCTCGAGGCACATCGAAGGTCAGCGGCGTCTGATCTGCGTTGCCGATATGGCTTAGGGGATAGTAGTGCTGCTTTGGAACTTGATCACAAACTTCTGAAAATTAGCAGTCTTCTTTGCTATGTCATCAGGGAGACTCTGTGCGATGTGGGTTCGCCGGCGAATGGAAAGGCCATGACGACCCATGAACCTGTACGCCCAAGACGTACTGGCCGTGAAGTCATCGACCCCTGTTTCCCTGGTGATGAGGCGGGCCTGGAGTCGCAACGCTAGTGTCGCGATGGCGTGTCCCTCGGCTCGCTTCTCTCTCACCCACATTAGCAGTCTCTCCTCCAATGCCGGCCACTGGGCTGCTTTGCCCCTCCTCGCCTTCTTCTTCTTCGGCATCGTCTCCAGCGTCTGCTTGTTAGTCCGCCAGCGTCTAATGACGGACGCGTCAATTCCAAAGTGTCGGCCGGCCGCCCGATTACTAAACTCTTCCGCAAACCTGCAGGCACGGAGCTTGAAAGCTGCTGTGAATGATCGCGGTGCCATCTCGTGGTGTTGGTCAGGATAGAAAAGCGAATGGTGAAGCTTGGTCTTGGTCAGGATAGAAGCGAATGGTGAATGTTGGTCTTGATAGCTCGAACAGGATAGAACGAATGGTGAAACTCCCCGTTGACCTCTCCGTTTTATACATTCACCCAGCCCATGCGGCGGCATCAAAGCTGACTTCAATAGGTTAGGCCAGATATAAAAAAAAAGAGTTGTTGATCGTCCCCGCCCGACCCTACGAAACACACCCGACCCGAAACTTTTTTTTTTTTTTTTTTGAAAAAAAATCATAAAAAACGATCTTTTCACATTCAAATTTGGCGCCGTTCTGCACCGCATGCACAGTGCGTGCTGCGCAGAGCGTCGCAAGTGCCTCGGGCAACTTCACCCATTTTACGTTGGCCATTCATGGCGGCTATTGTGTGAGATTTTTCCCGCTGAAATCTGTATTGATTCGTTCTAGAATCGGCTTGAAATGCCTATTGTGATCGCATCAATAGCCTGTGAGGGCTCTTCCAAGACGGTGAAGGACTGGTTTGCGTGCAATATCGAGTTGGATGTTACAATCTCGGACTTCTATGCAGAGTTCTCAGACGGCAAGTATGATGGGGATATGGAGCCATTGCCTGACGATACACGCGGTACTTTTGTCAAAGTATTCGCCGGCCCCAGTAAAACTGACATGACGAAAGTTTCACCAGCTTGCAAAGTTTCTGATGTGACAAAGACTCTTGGCTCATTTCTCAAATTTGTGTTGGCTGCAGACACGGCCACGGATCACAGGATGGAACCCGATGAATGAAGAAATAAAATCATTTTGAGGAGAAAGGAGTCTTTATTTCATATTTTTCCATGTCAACAAAACTCAATGGAAAGTAGGAAAAAAATATAAAATATATAAATAAAAACCTCCCTCCCTACCCGAACTTTTGAGAAAAAAAGTACGCTCAACAACTTTTTATTTTTATGTGGCCTTACCACGGCGTTGGTTAGACAATAGGTACGTCATAATGTCCCATGCAAAACATCCTGTTTACCATGTTGATGCTTTTGTTTTGTGACTTAATCCTGTCTTTATTTAGCACACTCTATTCACTATGTGACCTGTCATTCAAAGAGGACTAGTGAAAGTACACATTTTCACAAACACGCATAGAAAAATCAAATATTACAAACTTCAAACTTTCTTGTATTTTGACTGGCAGCAGTAATCGGCGTTGAACCTACCTTAGTAACGTAATTGATGATCATTCATCATTGTATCCCCGCAACCCCAAAGTAATATAAAGATTACGTCCCTGTTGATATCACAGTTTTTCAATGCACAAATTTTTCTGTTACTGTGTATCAACCGCACCCCCTTTTTTAGGGTTTTCCCGTCGGTAAAAAACCGCGGTTGATACACCGGAAAATACGGTATTGTTGCGGATCTCAGCGCCGGCCTTCTCCCCTTGCCAAGGGGGGATTAGTCCCCTTGTCTTTGACTGGCCGACGGGACCCGGGACCTATGACGTCCTTCCCGGACAGCGCGAAATAGGGTCGTAGGACTAGAATCACTATTACCTAATTACTCGCGCTGCCCAGAAACGAGGAAATAAGCCCCGCACGAATCACGCGTGCTGAGACGCCGAGCGGTGCGTACATGCAATCCGTGCCGTTTAGTTGGTGTACCCGGTTCTAGTGATCTTACTCGTACCACGCTTAGCCAATGGAGAAATCACACAGGCGATCGAATTGGGAAGAAAGGAATAACAGGATTTATTTACACTATTTACAATGATTCCAGAAAAAGAGGACACAGTGCAGCCTTAAAAACAGTCTTAACTTAATCCCCAGGACAAACGGGCCCGTCTCACACACAGACACACTCACACGGGGTTTGCAGCTGCAGGATGATGTTCACCACGTCCAGGGATGGCTCTCGTGCAGCTCCCTCCGGCCTCCGGTTCGTCCCGGCAGATTTGTAAGTAGAGACGGCAGGAGCTATCTGTGTGTTGTTTGGCGCACACGGGATAATACGGGGCAAACGGTAGGGTCTGGGCCCTGGCGGTTAACACTGGCGGTTATTGCCGCGTTCACTTGCGTGGCTGAATAGGCGATATTCGCCACCGGCGCGTCTGGCTGCCTTTCTTTCGGCGCGTACGTAATACTGAGATATAGCGCAATGCCCCCAAAGCGAGCGCTGCTTCAGTCGAGTCCTGTTCACCACTCACTCGTGCTCTCTCTCTCGTGTTCCTTGTAACAAGTGCTCTCCAGCGCTAGTGCTGACCGAGTCCCTTGTGCAAGTCCTCTCATGCAAGTCCTCCTGGTAATTCCTTTCCCAACGAGTCCTGTTCAAGGACTTTTCGCAATCACTTTTATAGGCACGCCCCGCGAACCTTATATCACTTACCAGACGCGCCTTACCACGCCCTATCACGCCATGCCCTTAGAGCCCTGGTTGGCTGGTGGCCCTTACCGTCATCGCCTCTGAAGCGCTGCCTTGACGCCGCCCCACCCCGACCCCGCACTCCTCCCTCTCAGGCCTACCTCGTGTTACTCGACTAGCGAGCGAACAAAGGGCAGCGAATGCTGAATAAATGCTGCGGGTAGCCAAAGCGTAACAAACTGAGGGATCAGCCAAATGGGGCGCGGGATCAATTATGCCCATGGAGGTGGAACTTGGAGGGTGGACGCAAAATGAAAGGACCTAAACTCATATCTTTACACAACGCAGATGTTACTAGGGGAAATGGCCTATACTTACACATACTATGACATAACTAATACTACAGGTGGCCTACGTGTTGCTTGTCGTGAAAATCAAGCTCAGACACGACTTGACCTCTGGGTAGGTTTAATATCATTTAGATCTGTAGTACATCCTGTAAGAATACATGCATGCAACAGGCATTAAAATCAGAGCATTTCATGAGCAGCAATGGTTGATTCAATATAACAATGGTCCTACAGAGAGGACTGTCAGCGCAGCATTTAGGGGCGTACATACCATTCAAACTACAGGACTATGTCACAGTGAGTTCCGCTGGAGTGTCCGCACGCCCCGGTTGTCCCGGGTCTTATAGACGCCCCTTCCGTAGCGAGCACACCCTGGGTTCACCTTGGTATAATTTCACTACATTCTCCCCGCCGTTAGAACTATACTGCCGCTCGGCAGGTTGCAAGCAAGCATCAGCAATAAACGAATGGGTCACGTCAATCCACGTCAGTCGGTCCACCCGTAGCGGTCGGGGCGGCGAACCTCCCTGCCCGTTCGTGTTCGGACTCTACCGGGCACGGCGTCCCCAAGCCCGGAGTCCCCCGCGTCGGAATAGCCGCCGGAGGTTGGAGTCGGAGGGGGCGCCCCTGCGCCTTCGGGCACGGGAGTGGGGGACGACGGGAGTAACAGTGGTAGTTCCATAGGGGAAGCTTCGATAGAGTCCATAGACTCGTAGACGGGTTCGTCGATATCCCTGTCGTCGTCCCCACATGGGGCGAGATGGCGTACGGAGACAGTAGACTCGCGGCCATCCGCCGTTAACACACGAGCATGCTCGGGATTAGCCTGGAGGACCTGCACCTTGTCAACAAGGGGGTCGTACTTGCTAGCGCGAACCGCTCGTTTGAGATAGGCGGGCCCCGGTTCAGCGAGCCAGCTGGGTAAAGATTGGATACTGCCGGAGCTTCTAGGGTGGTGGAACAGTCGTGCGTGAGGAGTCTGGTTGGTGGCAGTACATAGGAGAGCCCGGATCGAGTTTAGAGCGGCAGGTAGGGACCACGCCCATTTATCGAGGCCTCGGCCGAGGGTCCGAAGGCTTAGCATGACGGCCCGCCATATAATCCCATTAAAGCGTTCGATCTGTCCATTCGCTTGGGGCCGGTACGGGGTGGTGTAGCTCGAAGCGACATTATGCTGGAGCAAGTAGCCCCTCACCTCCTGGGACAGGAACACCGCACCCCGATCGGTATGCACGTAGGCCGGATACCCGAACATAGAAAACAAATTCTGCAGGCACCGAATAACCGTGGCAGCCGACATATCCCCGCACGTGTAAGCAAAGGGGAATCGGGAATACTCATCGACGATAGTGAGCAGATAGCGAGAGTTGCTCGACATTGGCAGCGGCCCTTTGAAGTCCATCGCCAAGCGCTCCCACGGTCTAGTAGCCCTAACGAGTGTCCCCATAGGGGGGTTATAGAAACGCGGTTTGAGTTCCGCACAGATCGCGCAATCACGGCAGATGCGGCGGATGTCCTCAATCGAGTACGGCAGATTGCCCTCGCGCACAAAATGCGCGAAGCGCGTTACCCCGGGATGACACATAGTGCCGTGCAAAGTGCGCAGCCCCTCCAAAGTTACAACCCCCGCGCAAGTGGCCGGCCTCGATAAGGCGTCAGCGACCAGGTTATCCTTCCCCGGGCGGTATTTGATGGTGTAGCAGAAGTCGGCGAGTTCGATACGCCAACGGGTGATTTTCTCATTCTTAATGCGCTGAGCATGTAAGGTGTCGTACATAAACGCAACACTCTGTTGGTCCGTGACGATTTGGAAACTCCGCCCAAGCAGATACGGCCGCCATCGCCGAATTGATTCGACGATCGCGTACGCTTCCTTTTCGACAGACGAATGCCTCCGCTCGGCGGAGGTGAGAGTCCGCGAGAAGAAAGCCACAGGGCGGCCTCCTTGGGAGAGAGTCACCGCTATCGCATGATCCGAGGCATCACTCTCCAAAACGAAAGAGGCACTCTCGTCAATCGTCGCGACAGCGGCGCAAGCGATGTCGACTTTAAGGCCCTCGAAGGCCGCCAGGGCGGCCGGGCCCATGGGGAAAGTGTCGCAGGCCACGAGGGGGCGGAGCTTCGCGGAGAAATTTTGCACCCACTTGGAGTAGTGGGCGAACAGCCCTAGAGCGCGTTTCAGCGAAGCCCGATCGCTAGGCGGAGCCATATCGAGCAAAGGGCGCAGACGCTCCTTATCCGGAGAGACGGAGCCATGGGTCACGGTGTACCCCAAAAGGTCTACCGTGCGTAGAGAGTATCGACACTTAGCCGCATTCATGGTTAGGCGATATTTCCGCGCGACCTCGAGGAAGCGTTTCAGATTAGCGTCGTGATGCTCCTGGTCATACCCACAAACCGTAAGATTGTCCAGATAGACAAAGACATCGGTCAAATTCTCCTCCGCAACGAGGTCATCCATAGCTCTCTGAAAACAAGCGACGCCGTTCGTTACCCCAAAGGGAAGTCTCGTGAACTGGTACAACCGCTGACCCGATTCAAAGGCTGTAAAGACGCGATCAGCCCTAGAGATGGGGACTTGATGATACGCACTACGCAGATCGAGAGTGCTATAAACGGAATACAGGGCCACCTGGCGTACCAGGGCGTCCATCCCCGGTAAGGGGTAGGCATCCAGCTGTGTAAAACGATTAATCGTCTGCGAATAGTCGATTACCATACGCCGGCGGTGGGCCTCACTCCGCACCACTAAGACTTGGGCCCGCCACGGTGACCTACTGTGTTCTATGATACCGTCCTTTAAGAGCAGGGCCGTTTCTTCCGCAATGAAGTGCGCGTCCGCGCGAGAGTAGCGCCGCGATTTGACGGCTACAGGGGTACAATCAGTGGTCAGGTTGGGGAACAGTGAGAGTGGCTCCATGTCCATTTGAGCGAGGGCGCACACAGCGAGCGTGTCCGGCCCTCCGAAGTCTATTTCCAAACGTCCATGCCGCTTAAGGAAATCAAGTCCTAACAGAACGTCAGCGCATAAGGCCGGTAATACCATGAGATACACGTCCGGGAACGTGCGTCCCTTTATCACAAGTTTCAATCGACACGCCCCTTTTGTGCTCAACCGAAGTCCCTGAGAGGCCATGAAGATCCGGCGGGTTGTCCCGAGAACCGGCCACCCATGTTGAAGCATGAGTCGCTGATCGATAAAACTATCCGTGGACCCCGTGTCAATCAAAGCTTGCGCAAAAACGCCCGCGACCGTGAGCGGAATGATGGCCTGCGCAAGGCCGGCAGACCCGGCAGGTATAGTACCGGCCGGGCGAGAAGATCGCGCCTCGCGGGTGGATCCCACGCCGGCTGCAATCCTTCGGGCAGCGTCGGCAGGTTGGGCCTCAGCAGGAGCATTGAAGTCAGTTGGCTCATCAGCAGTTTCATTCGCCAGAGTGGGTGTGTGTTGGTCGTAAGAGCAGCCGCCAGATGGCGCTCGAGCCACGTGAGAAAGATCTCTGCCGTCTGCAGATCCATATGCCAAAGTGGGTGCATGTAATTCGTAAGAGCCGCCGCCAGATGGCGCTCGCGTCACGTGAGAAAGATCTCTGCCGTCTGCAGTTTCATATGCCAAAGTGGGTGCATGTAATTCGTAAAAGCTGCCGTCAGATGGGGCTCGAGTCACGTGCTGCGTTTGCCGCACTTCGAGAGGAGTTTCCAAAGCAGGAGCATGTCGCTTGTTTGAAGTAGGCGTTCGAACGCCAGTCAAGGTCGGTCGCGCTGTGAGCGGTCGCGTTCGCGCCATTTGTTTCGGCGGCCCAGTGTATCTCACCAAGGTCGGGCGTGTAGCCAGAGGCCCGCGAGAAGGAGAGCGGCTCTTCAAAGCCGAGTGAGGCGCCCCGTCCGGCGCTTGATCCGTTGGCTCCGCGATGAGCCCATTCAAGGTCGCGCGGGGACGCGTGCCCCGAGCGGCCTTCCTGCAGACCTTTGCAAAATGGCCCTTGGTGGAGCACAGGTGGCATGTCGCCTCCCGGGCCGGGCATTCAGAGCGAGGGTGCTGCCGATTTCCACAAAAATAACATTTTGCATACCGGTCAGGCCGTGGCCGGGCAGCGGCGGCAGCAGTGAGGCCGGAAGCGGAGTCTGCTTCAGGAGCTCCCAGAGACTCGGCCATAGTGGTGGTCGGGTCCCCCTCCGTATCCTCGGCGGTAGCCCTCTCAGGTCGCGCGAGTTCCGAGGTCCCCGCCACGACTCGTGGGTGATCATATGCGGTCAATTGTTCTCGGGCATCTGTGTATACGCGTGCCAGCCGTAGTGCTTCTGTAAATGTCAGATCCGCGACCCCCAAGAGTCGGAGCCGCAAGACTCCAGAATTAATTCCGGAGATGAATGAATCTCGGAGCAAGTCGTCCTGCACTTGCTCGTGGGTCCGGACGTCCTGCACGCAGTCTGCCAACAGGTAGCGCAACTCCTGCGCGAAGCGATCGATCGATTCAGATGGTTGCTGTCGCCGCTGAGAGAGTTGATGCCGGCCGTGCACAACGCTCCGTGTCTTTACGTAGAGGCGCTTCAGCTCGGCTAGAGCCGTAGCGTACGTCCCAAATCGAGAAATGTTCCGGAAAACGGTGTGATAAACCTTCGACTGTAACACGGACAGCTTTATCGCAGCGGTGGGCTCTGTTTCGTGAGCAGCAAAGTAATTCTCCAGCGTGTTGAGCCAGTGAGCGAACTCCGATGCTGATCCCTCAGCTTGAGGGTCGGCTCCGAGAATCGGTACCACGATCATCTTGTGGTCAGCCATTCCGGCGATCTAAATGATATTAAATGTCGTGAAAATCAAGCTCAGACACGACTTGACCTCTGGGTAGGTTTAATATCATTTAGATCTGTAGTACATCCTGTAAGAATACATGCATGCAACAGGCATTAAAATCAGAGCATTTCATTTGCAGCAATGGTTGATTCAATATAACAATGGTCCTACAGAGAGGACTGTCAGCGCAGCATTTAGGGGCGTACATACCATTCAAACTACAGGACTATGTCACAGTGAGTTCCGCTGGAGTGTCCGCGCACCCCGGTTGTCCCGGGTCTTATAGACGCCCCTTCCGTAGCGAGCACACCCTGGGTTCACCTTGGTATAATTTCACTACATTGCTCGTGGACTAACTATGGGGGGCAACCCTTTAACCTTTCATGATCAATATGTGCCAATCTCAAAACCGTAGCAATATAATCCAGGGAGCAGGAGATGAGGGGGAGAGAAAGAGATGCACAACAACAGGAGGGAACAGGGAAATCAGGAGATCTGTGGAAGAGAGGGTGCTGGGGCATGGTACGCTGGATGAAAAAATGGACACTGCAGGGACTTTCACAAAAGAAAACAGGGAATTTGAAGGAAGTGGGCTTGGGGTGGATTAACATGGGTAGAAAAGATCAAGGTTTTGGATGGGGTGTGATATGAGATGGTGGAGGGAGGAGTGGGATTTAAGAGAGTGGGAGTTTGTTCCAGAGGTGAGAGAAAAGAGGAATGAAAGTGAAGGTGAGCAGAGAGTCCTGATTTTGGCAGTTTCACCAGAAGAGGGCTGCTGGCAGTTCTTGTGCATCCTGCAGAAATATTTGGGAGACAGAGCAAGGGATGCAAGGCCGGAGAGAAGTCGGTAGAAGATAGAACAACCACCAACCTGCCTGCGGTGAGAGAGAGTGAAAGACCCTCAGAATCAGCTTCATCGTAGGAGCTACCAATGATTCTGAAAGCTTTGGTTTCAACAGCGTGAAGCCGAGCTCGGTGTGAGGCGGGACTACTATCCCAGAGGGGAGAGCAGTACTCCATCAAGCTGCAAATGAAAGCTTTGTATGTGGTTAGGAGCTCAGTTGTGCCAAGGAAGGACTTCTTACGACAGTGCATGCCCAGTCGGCCACTGGCTATGAAAGCCAGCTGCTTGGAAATGTGGCTAGATGGTCTTATCTAGGTCTAGATGCAGATCTGGCCTGTCAGTGGGAAACAAAAGGTCAACTGTTCAGCCTGGTGGAGGTATGCACTCTCTCAAGTGCTGTTCTAGTTACCTCAGCCATCTGTAATGGATGGAAGTTATGTTTTTCCCCCTGTCTGTTTGTTACTTGTGAAAATTAAAGATTCTTCAAGTACATTGGTTGGCCGCGTGTGTTATGTCTGTCTGTATCTCAATCGCCTACAGATCGGGATTTTAAACCGATCTTCACAAAACTTCACCAATTGGTAGGTCGAGTTGGTCATAAGGATGAAGCCTATTTACTTGAGGTCAAAAGGTCAACATCGGCCAAATATCATCAACCTTGTCCAATTTCTAAAATCCTAAATTTTCATCTGACTGAATTAAAATTTGAAAAGGATTTGCATATCAGGTCACTGAATTCAACCACCAATTATTTTTGAGGTTGGCATAGGCCAAAAGGTCAACATAGGCCAAAGGTCAATAACTTCCAGGTGAAATGTCTACACTCCTCAATTTTCATCTGATTGACTTGAAATTTGAAGTGGATTTGCATATTTTGTCATTGAATTCAACTGTCAATTACTTTTAAAGGTCAAATTTGGTTTAGGGATTCTGCATGATGTCTTTGTTTGTGTGCAGGATATCTGAAAAAGTTATGGACAGATTCGGATGAAATTTGGTGGTCAGGTTGGGTGATTGATAAGGACTAATTGATTAGATTTTGGTGAAGATCCAGACTCTATAATTTTTGAAATGATTCTTCTCCATTGAGGGAGAGGGCAAAAACAATATTTAGCACGATATCTCAAAAAGTTGTAGACGGATTCGGACGAAACTTGTTGGACAGGTTGTGTTTGACTAGGACAAATTGATTCAATTTTAGTGAAGGTCTGAATCCGGATGTGATAATTTTGTAATTTTTCGATTAATCATTGAGAGATGGGGCCAAAAATGATATAAAGTACGATTTTCTTTAAGAGTTGTGGAGGAGTTGTGATAAATCTTGGTCAATTAGTTGGTTCGGTGATAAAAACAAGCTGATGAAATTTGGGTTCACGTCCGAATCCACATCTGTCCTATCAGTGGGATACAAAATGTGAACTAATCAGCCGAGTGGAGATATGCGCTCTCCCGAGTGGAGTGCCCTTCTCGTTTTAATATGGATTCAGCTACAGAACCTTTTTTACATATATTTTTTGTTTCACTGTTGGTGGATGTTGTTCTTATTTACTTTACAGTTAATTTCTGTTTAATCACTTCACTTTGCTTTATTGTCTTCCCCTACAGTTCTCCAGTCCCGTTTGAAGGCACCGAGGAACAATACGAGGTAACATCGCATGCCCTCTGGTCTGATGCCTAATCTGAAATGCTATGAATCCTTGCTGCAATAAACAGTCTGCTGTAAAATACAAAAATGATTGACTGTAGTTTGTAATTTCTCACCTTTTCCAGTGCACGTATGATCGTCTTGCTTGTTTGTTTTTATTGTGTTCAAAGTATCGGCTCGTGTAAGAGCAAGATGACAGAGGACAGGTAATCATGCTGAAAGTTAAAAAGAAAGTAGATGGAATTTTTAGTTGGATGAGAGAATGAGGATTAAGGATTAACTGTTAGCTTAAATCAAAATGGCTAAAATTTCAGTGGAAGATTGCCAGAAGAGTTGTTTTTGCATAAATAAGGAAAAACATTGAGTGAAATGGCTCGCATCACTTGATTTTGAAGGTTGTGCTATCCGAAGCTCAATCAACAAGTAAAGAGAAACAAAATCCGCAATTGATAAACCCAGGACTGGAAGATGAAAAAAAACAAAACAAAAAAACTTTTTTGCATCACCTTTGACTTCCTTTATCAAGACTAGTCAGAAATTATTTAAAGCCAGCTCTTCTCACATGCCTGTGTTGGCAGGTTATGGTACACGATCCTTATGGATTGGTCCACGTCCTGGGCAGTTCCTGCAAAGATTCAGCAGATTTTATTTTTCAGAACTAGAGCTGAGCTTGGGGACCCTTCTGCTCGCGTAACCCGGATGAGCAATACTTGAATATAATATCCTTTAAAGGATATCCATCAACAGTGCAAAGGTCACTTTTTATATCAGGACTTAAAGGTCCACAGAGTAATTTTTTACATTTTATTTGATGATATTGATTTGTAAGTAATAAACAAAGAAGGGCTGGCAGGATGGCCTAGACTAGAGGTACGCACACTCACCTCTTAGCTGTCTAACCTTGGTTCGATTCCCGACCTAGCTATAAACTGTCAGCCTGGTGTTTCACAGGCAGGGAGATTCATCAATGTGTGTGCCGTCCCTCAGATGGGCGTTAAATGGCGTCCCATCTGCCAGCATTCGTTGGCGGACGCTAAGGATCCCATGGTGTCCTTTGCGAAGAGTAGTTGAGCTATCGCCAGCAACCATGGCCAACTTCCAAATTCCTGCCTGCACTAGTTGAATGTCAAGCCTGGCCAGCAGGTTCGTGAAGACGCGGGCTAAGCTTCCCTCAGCTGACCCTACAAGAAAAGTGGGATAATGGTCGTCGTTAAAAAGTAATAAACAAAGAAATGAACATGGTTTTTAATTCTAATATTTTTTTAGGTGTTAAAGTAAAAAAGCCAACATGGCTGGTGCCGCCACTAAAGATGCCAGAAAACCTCCATGGTCATTGCGTCCTGTGTGACGTCATCAGCAGTACGATTATCTCAGCATGCAAAAAATAATGGTCGCACAACTTGCTTCAACTGGTAAGTGGTAAATCATAGATATATAACGTGGTAAATGTGGAGTTCAGTGGTGCTTAATGTAACACTTCTCTAATTATTGCAGTGATGAGAAATGCGCTAAATTAAAAGCAAAAGGGTATACAATTGTTGATTCCAGTGACGTGGCTTATTACCGTACTGTATGGGGCTATCCTCAATGTATATGTAGAGAGTATGTGGTGTACAATAGTTTAAATGACGCTGATTGAACATGACTGTACATCTGCCGGGCAACAGTACGCGACTTACTCTCAGTTTCGGATGCTTTTCCTGTCCTTTTTCTTCTTTTATATTTGATTAAAATGATCTCTAATCTTCGTAGGGATTGCGTCTGCTCTGAATCGCTTCAATCTTGTTTTAGTCGATGATGAAATTTTGGTGTTTCGATGTATAAAGCGTATTTAGGCCGCACACAAGCACGATTCCGGAAAGAAAAGTGTTCTGAAGAAGAAATAGCGGATCACGTGATAATGACATAATCCCATTGGGGTTTTTGGGGGCGGGGACAATCGAGCATACCAAAACCCCCAAAAGAACTAAAATCTTTGTTTGAAGATATTTAATGAATAAAAAAATCAATGATTAATTGATAATTGAAGCCATATTTTTTTTCAATAAACGAAACATGAATTTCTGATTCTGTGGACCTTTAAAGGATGTGTTGCAGAAAAAAAAACTAGAACGACACTCAGTAGAGCGCATACCTCTGCCAGGCTGAACAGTCTATGTTTTGTATCCCATTGATAAGCCGGATCTGGATTCAGACCTGAACTAAAATCGAATCAGCTTGTTCTTGTCGCTGAACAAACTCACCCCCCAAGTTTAGTCATAACTTGTCCATAACTTTTTTAAATATCATGTTATATATTGCTTTTCGCCCTATCTCTCATTGACACTGATTCTCAGTCATTCCTCCCGGTGAATCCCAGTGATCTCAATCCCGATTTCCGGTGTGTACCCCAGTTTAGAATAGTACCACCATATCCCTGCATGTCGTAAGAGGCGACTAAAAGGGTTGGCGTCAGGAAGGGCATCCGGCCATAAAAACATTGCCACAAAAAGGGAACTATGACAAACAATTACAATTACATATGGGCAGGGTACAGCCCGAAGTACCCCGTCGGGGACCTCACTCCCTCTCGTCAAAGCTCAAGGTGGGGAACCCGATCGAAGCAAGGGTGGAAAGCACTCCATTTATGACGACGAAACGTCTGATGCCTTACGTGGAGATCGGTTTCTGAGGTTTGGGACATGGAATGTAGGGACAATGACAGGGAGATCAAGAGAAGTGGTGGAAGTATTGGTCAGAAGAAGAGTGGACATATGTTGTGTGCAGGAGACGAGATGGAAGGGAAGTGGTGTGAGAATGGTGAAGGGTAGGCAGGGACAGAAATACAAGTTTGTGTGGCAAGGGTGCCCGAAGGCATGCATGGTGTTGGTGTCCTGTTTTCTGAGGAGTTTGTAGACAGTGTGGTGAGTGTGACTAGAGTGAGTGCAAGGTTGATGATGGTGAAAATGATGATTGGAAAGCTCTTGGTGATCGTCATCTCGGGATATGATCCGCAGGTTGGTCGGAGCGATGAAGAGAAGGACAAGTTCTGGTGTGCGATAGAGAAGCTGATGGAAAACGTGAAAGATGAGGAAGTTGTTATGGTAGGAGGAGTCCTCAATGGACATGTAGGAAGGAGTAGAGACGGTTTTGAGGAAGTTCATGGGGGTTACGGATATGGTGTGCGGAATGGAGAAGGTGAAAGGATTTTGGAGTTTGCTGATGGAGCTGGTTTGTTGATTTGTAATGCTCAGTTCCTGAAAGAGGATAATAAGCTTGTTACATACACGTCAGGTGGGTCGACGACAACCGACAACCGTTGATTACCTGATGGTGCGTAGGCGAGATAGGGGGCACCTCTGGGACACAAAGGTGACCCGGGGGAGGAGGCTGTTTCACAGCACCACTTGGTTGTCTGCGACATAAGGGTGAAAGGTGCGAGGAGAGCTCGGCGGGTGAAGTACCAACCGAGAATGAAGGTGTGGAGGTTGAAAAAGGTGACAGTAAGAGAGGCTGAGTATGGCAGAGGATGATGTGGTTGAGCTTGAAAGTGTTTGGATGTCAATGAAAGAGAGTCTGTTGGGAGCCTTTGGTGAAGTATGTGGATGGACTAAAAGGACCATCGAAACTCGGAAACATGCGGGTGGGATGATGAATTTGGAAAGAGGATTGACGAGAAGAGGAAGAAGTTCAAGGAGTGGCAGAAGGCGAAGGGTACGGGTGCAGAAAAAGGAGAGCATGAAAGCTATAAGGCAGCCAAGAAGGCTGCAAAGAAAGAGGTAGCAAAGGCGCAGGAGGCATGCAGGAAAATGTTCAGAGGACGCTTGGATTCGGAAGAGGGTCAGAGCGGTATTCAGGATTGCAAAGCAGATCGCGAAATAGACGTGCGATGGGATGGGGGTGAGTTGCTTGAAGGATGAAGTGGGACAAATTGTTGTGGACCCAGATGGAATTAATGGAAGATGGAAGAGATATATGGAAATACTGTTGAATGCAGAGAATGAATGGGATGGCAACATAGAGAGTAACCCAGTTTTAGGACCGGCAGAGAAGATAACCGAGAAGGAAGTTGAGAAAGTGATAAAAGCAATGAATGAATGAATGAATGATCGTTTTAAGGCCATTTTCCCCGCTGAAGCGGGGGTTAGCCTTGCGGTCCCATGACGATCATGGTTCCCTGATTGAGGCAATGTTTTTATGGTCGGATGCCCTTCCTGACGCCAACCCTTGGTCGCCTCTTACGATGCGCAGGGATACGGTGTCCCTATTCTAAATTGGGGTACACACCGTGATCATTCGATAAAAGCAATAAAAGCAATGCGAAGCGATAAAAGCAATGAAGAGTAGAAAAGCGGGAGGGCCCACAGGAGTTGTGGAAATGCGAATGGTTCGATGGATGTGCGGAGTATCGCTGAGAGAGAGGAAGACAAATGATGAATTGCGAAAGATGATGGGAATAGAGCCTGTGATGGATGCTGTGAAGAGAAACATGTTGAGATGGTTTGGTCATGTGTTGAAGAAGGATGGAAGTGACTGGTTGAGAAGAGTGATGGAAATGAATGTGGAAGGAAGTAGAGGATGGGGAAGACCAGGAAAGACTTGGCCAAAGGTGGTGGAAGAAGAAATGCGGGCAAGGGGGTTAACAAGGGGAGATGCTGAAAATCGGGCAAATGGAAAAGATTGTCATGGGGCCCGGCCCGCAAGGGTAACCCCGGCTCTCGCAGGGAAAATGGCCTTAAAATGCCTGTTGTTGTTGTTGCCCGATCTCTCAATGGTGAAGAATCACTTAAAAATTAAATAACTGAATCTCCTCATATGTGGTGACTTCAACTGTCATCATGCCACCTGGTTGGGTGTGGGTTCCTCTCTCACCAGTCATGGCACCTCAGCAAAGGACTTCTGTGACTCACTGGGATTGACACAATCTGTCAATTTCCCGACCCGGATCTCAGCCAATGGAGTATCTTCTCTTCTAGACTTGGTTATGACAAACTTCCCTGCTAATGTCTGCTGCTCTTCTTCTGCTCCAATCGGTTCTTCTGATCATGTGCTTGTCAAAGTGGGCATCTCTCTGGCCATTCTCGGAGAGCCTCCTCAGCGTCGACGAGTCTGACATTTCACTCAGGCCGACTGGGACGGTCTTCAAGCAGCCATCAATCGTCTGGATTGGTCTCCCATCTCCACTGCCTCTGACATCAATTCTTCCTGGGAATTCTTCCAAAGCAAACTGCTCTCTCTCATGCACAGATTTATCCCATCTCGTCTTCAGTTGTCTTACCCTTCCTCCCGTCCATGGTACACTGAATCTTGTGGTGAGGCAGTTGCCCTGAAACAACTTGCCTTTGCCTCTTGGAAGGCTAATCCAACTGAAGGCAATCTCAGTTCCTTCCACCAAGCTCGGAACAAGTGTGTGTCTACCCTCAGGAGTGCCAGGAAGCACGATCTCTCCTCACTCAAGAATGAACTCTCAAACCTGTCTCCTTCCTCCAAATCCTGGTGGTGTCTGGTGAAATCCGTTTCTGGTGTTTGTTCCCCCTCCATCCCCTCCCTTACCTCAAATGGCCACACAGTTGACATCGCACGTGACAAAGCCGAATGCCTCAACTCTGTGTTTGCCTCAAAAGCCTTAGTCCCAAACCCATCTCTCTCTGTTCCCACCTTTCCCAGTCAAACCCAACTGCTCCTGGACTCTGTGTCCTTCTCTCCTGACAAGGTGGAGGAGTTTTTGTCAAACCTCGACTCTGAGTCTGCAACTGGACCAGACGGCATCAGCCCACGGGTCCTAAAATCCTGCTCTGCCGCTCTATCTCACCCTCTCTCTGTACTTTTCACCCTATCTTTTGCTCAAGGTCATCTGCCAGCATCCTGGAAATCAGCAAACATCACTGCTTTACACAAAAAAGGTGCAAAAACAGATCCTTGCAACTACAGACCAATCAGCCTGCTCCAAATTATCAGCAAAGTCATGGAATCCATCATTGCTTCGGATATGAAATCTTTCCTCTTCTCCAATGGCTTGATCTCTGATCATCAATTTGGTTGCAGACCAGGTCACTCTACTCTGGACATGCTGCTTCTGCTGTCTCAACAATGGATGGAGGTCCTCAATGCCAAACAGGAAATCAGAGCTGTCTCCCTTGACATATCACGTGCCTTCGATACGGTCTGGCACCCCGCTCTTCTCACCAAACTCGCCTCCTTTGGAAATCCCGTTCCACACAATGATTTATAACATAGTGTACAAATTTTGTATTGCACACGAGCAGAGACTCTTGCCGTCATACGGCGCGAGTGGAACCTCATGGCCGCCCGAAGGCCGGACCCCGTGCGTCGCTCCCTGCGGAATTGACACGGGGCCGAACCGTTCGGGCCCCCACAGTACACTATTCCTGGGGGGCTTGCGTGCGTCCCCCATCCCTCTAAAGATTACCCCTGTCGGTGTCAATGCTTGGGTCGCAACCCGCTACCCACTCCATACTCGCACACCCCGGCTCACCAACACCTCTCACACTCCCCATGGTCGGACATCCCTGCGCACACTCTCTCTCCACACACTCCGGACCAGTCGCACACCTTACCATTGGCCTCTCACGAACGCCCAGGTCTATACCAACCCCCAAGCTCACTGAACCTCCCCTCACACCATATACATTTCCGACCATATCGCCACTCACCTCAGCGCTTCTTCCTCTTTGCTCCTCCTCCACCACCTGCAAACTCTTTATTGTCCCCCGTCGCTCAGCGGAGCGAAAGGGGGACTATGGCTTTCCCCTCCGTCCGTGTGTCCGTCCGTCCGTGCGGGCGTGGGTGTGTGCGTGCGGGCGTGCGTGCGTAAGCGAAGGACCGCGTTCGAATTTGGTGTGTGGGTGCAACCCACGTCAAAATCCAAGATGGCCGCCGCCATGTATGTCTGATGCCATGTATGTCTGAACTTTGTAACCTGCATATCTTGAAAAATAAGCGAAGTACCAACTTCTAATTTGGTGTGTGGGTGTATCTCACCATAAGGAAGAAGGCTATTGAAAATTGGGTCGCCACGTCAAAGTCCAAGATGGCCGCCACCATATATATGTCTGAAACTTGTGAGCGAAATATCTCGAAAAATAAGCGAAGTACCGACGTCTAATCTGGTGTGTGGGTGTATCTAGGCACAATGAAGAACGCTGTTTAAAATCAGGCCACCACGTCAAAAGCCAAGATGGCCGCCGCCATTTATGTCTGAAACTTGAGATGAATATCTTGAAAAATAAGCAAAGTACCAACTTCTAATCTGGTGTGTGGGTGTATCTAGGCAAAAGCAAGAACGCTGTTTAAAATTGGGTCGCCACGTCAAAATCCAAGATGGCCGCCGCCATGTATGTCTGATGCCATGTATGTCTGAACCTTGTAACCTGCATATCTTGAAAAATAAGCGAAGTACCAACTTCTAATCTGGTGTGTGGGTGTATCTAGGCATAAGGAAGAATGAAATTGAAAATTGGGTCGCCACGTCAAAAGCCAAGATGGCCGCCGCCATTTATGTCTGAAACTTGAGATGAATATCTTGAAAAATAAGCAAAGTACCAACTTCTAATCTGGTGTGTGGGTGTATCTAGGCAAAAGCAAGAACGCTGTTTAAAATTGGGTCGCCACGTCAAAATCCAAGATGGCCGCCGCCATGTATGTCTGATGCCATGTATGTCTGAACCTTGTAACCTGCATATCTTGAAAAATAAGCGAAGTACCAACTTCTAATCTGGTGTGTGGGTGTATCTAGGCATAAGGACGAACGCTATTGAAAATTGGGTCGCCACGTCAAAATCCAAGATGGCCGCCACCATATATATGTCTGAACCTTGTGAGAGAAATATCTCGAAAAATAAGCGAAGTACCAACTTCTAATCTGGTGTGTGGGTGTATCTATGGGGTCGCCACGTCAAAATCCAAGATGGCCACCGCGATGTATGTCCGAACCTTGTGAGATGAATATCTTGAAAAATAAGCGAAGTACCAACTTCTAATTTGGTGTGTGTGTGTATCTCGCCATAAGGAAGAAGGCTATTGAAAATTGGGTCGCCACGTCAAAATCCAAGATGGCCGCCACCATATATATGTCAACCTTGTGAGCGAAATATCTTGAAAAGTAAGCGAAGTACCAACTTCTAATATGGTGTGTGGGTGTATCTCGCCATAATGAAGAACGCTATTGAAAATTGGGTCGCCACGTCAAAATCCAAGATGGCCACCACCATATATATGTCTGAACCTTGTGAGAGAAATATCTCGAAAAATAAGCGAAGTACCAACTTCTAATCTGGTGTGTGGGTGTATCTAGGCACACGGAAGAACGCTGTTTAAAATTGGGTCGCCACGTCAAAATCCAAGATGGCCGCCGCCACGTATGTCTGAATCTTGTGAGAATAATATCTTGAAAGATAAGCGAAGTACCAACTTCTAATTTGGTGTGTGGGTGTATCTCGGCATAAGGAAGACCGCTATTGTAAAGTGGGTCGCCACGTCAAAATCCAGGACGGCCGCCACCATATATATGTCTGAACCTTGTGAGCGAAATATCTTGAAAAATAAGCGAAGTACCTGCTGGTGTGTGGGTGTATCTAAGCATAAGGAAGAACGCTATTGAAAATTGGGTCGCCACGTCCAAATCCAAGATGGCCGCCTCCATGTATGTCTGACCCTTGTGAGCGAAATATCATAGCATGTTTTCTGCGTGTTCCACTTTGTCAACTCACATCACTTCCCCGACGGGGGACCTAGGCGTAACGCTTGTTTGATTAGCAAGTACGTCATCACGATGTGAGCACAGACCTTGTACAAATTCCATCACATCTTCCTTTATTTCATTCTTAGTTTCCCTTCGTCTCTTTTTAATTTCAATCACCCCTTCTTCTACCTCCTCCAACTTTTGTTTCACCCCCTCTATTTCCCGGTGCGCCCCCACAATTTCTTCTTCGAAGGCCACCTTGGTCATCTCTATATGGTTCCTGATTTCTCGTTCTCTCGCCCCCAACGTCTCTACCACCTCATCCAACCTCTTTGTCAGCTCCTCGTGTACCATCTGACATTCCTTCTTTGTCGCTATTAATTCCTTCTTTGTTTCCTTTCGTGCTGATTTCAGCCCCCCTATCACGGCCGTGTTCTTACCCTCTTGCTCCCCTAACTCTTTTTGTCCCACCGTCAGCTTCTCTACTTTGGGCAGGGTACAGCCCGAAGTACCCCGTGGGGGACCCCACTCCCTCTCGTCAAAACTCAAGGTGGGGAACCTGATCGAAGCAAGGGTGGAAATCATTCCATTTATGACGACGAAATGTCTGATGCCCAACGTGGAGATCGGTTTCTGAGGTTTGGGACATGGAATGTAGGGACAATGACAGGGAGATCAGGAGAAGTGGTGGAAGTATTGGTCAGAAGAAGAGTGGACATATCTTGTGTGCAGGAGACGAGATGGAAGGGAAGTGGTGTGAGAATGGTGAAGGGTAGGCAGGGAGTGACTGGTGTTGGTGTCCTGTTTTCTGAGGAGTTTGTAGACAGTGTGGTGAGTGTGACTAGAGTGAGTGAAAGGTTGATGATGGTGAAAATGATGATTGGAAAGCTCTTGGTGAACGTCATCTCGGCATATGCTCCGCAGGTTGGTCGGAGTGATGAAGAGAAGGACAAGTTCTGGTGTGCTATCGAGAAGCTGATGGAAAACGTGAAAGATGAGGAAGTTGTTGTGGTTGGAGGAGACCTAAATGGACATGTGGGAAGGAGTATGGACGGTTTTGAGGGAGTTCATGGGCGTTATGGATATGGTGTGAGAAATAGAGAAGGTGAAAGGATTTTGGAGTTTGCAGATGGAGCTGATTTGTTGATTTGTAATACTCAGTTCCAGAAACAGGATAATAAGCTTGTTACATACACGTCAGGTGGGTCGACGACAACCGTTGACTTACCTGCTAGTGCGTACGCGAGATAGGGGGCACCTCTGGGACACAAAGGTGATCCCGGGGGAGGAGGCTGTTTCACAGCACCACTTGGTTGTCTGCGACATAAGAGTGAAAGGTGCGAGGAGAGCTCGGCGGGTGAAGTACCAACCGAGAATGAAGGTGTGGAGGTTGAAAGAGGTGACAGTGAGGGAGGCATTAAAAGAGAGGCTGAGTATTGTAGAGGATGATGTGGTTGAGCTTGAAAGTGGTTGGTTGTCAATGAAAGATAGTCTGTTGGGAGCCATTGGTGAGGTATGTGGATGGACAAATGGACCATCGAGACACTCGGAAACATGCGGGTTGGATGATGACTTTGGAAAGAGGATTGACGAGAAGAGGAAGAAGTTCAAGGAGTGGCAGAAGGCGAAGGGGACGGGGGCAGAAAAAGCAGAGCATGAAAGTTATAAGGCAGCCAAGAAGGCTGCAAAGAAAGAGGTAGCAAAGGCGCAGGAGGCATGCAGGAAAATGTTCAGAGAACGCTTGGATTCGGAAGAGGGTCAGAGAGTGGTTTCAGGATTGCAAAGCAGATAGCGAAAGAGAGGTGTGATGTGATGGGGGTGAGTTGCTTGAAGGATGAAGTGGGACAAATCGTTGTGGAGCCAGATGGAATTAAAGGAAGATGGAAGAGATATATGGAAATACTGTTGAATGCAGAGAATGAATGGGATGGCAACATAGACAGTAACCCAGTTTTAGGATCGGCAGAGAAGATAACCGAGAAGGAAGTTGAGGAAGCGATAAAAGCAATGAAGAGTAGAAAAGCATGAGGGCCGACAGGAGTTGTGGGAGATATGTTGAAGGCAGCGGGAAATTGGGGTGTGGAGAGAATGACAGAGATCTGCAATCTGGTGGTGAAAGAAGGCCGCATTCCAGTGGATTGGGAACTGAGTACCCTCGTCCCTCTATACAAGGGGAAAGGTGACCCTCTGGACTGTGGCTCTTATCGAGTGATAAAGTTATTGGAGCATGGAATGAAGGTATTGGACAGAGTGTTGGAGAGGAGGATAAGGAAGAAAGTGAAGATTGACGAAATGCAGTTTGGATTTATGCCAGGAAGAGGAACGACAGACGCGCTTTTTATTGTGAGGCAGTTGCAGGAGAAGTACAGGGTGACCCAAAAAAAACTCCCACATTTCGAAAGGCTGTAGCACTGGCAGTAGTGTAGCGGGAGGGGCAGGGCTAGGGTCTGTTGGTAGCCCAACCCCAACCGTCCTCAGTCGCCAACATGGCGTGGTCGGGAGCACACCGTGCGTTCGCTGTCGAAGCGTTCTTCACAAACAACCGTTCCGTGATCGCCATGCAGAGGGCCTTTCGAAGACGTTTCAGTATTCCACGGAATCAAAACGTTCCAGATCTGAAAACCATCTTGCAGTGGGTTGAGAATTTCAGGGCAACAGGCTCGGCTTTAAAAAGAAAATCACCTGGTCGACCTAGGAGCGCTCGTACGCCTGAGAATATTGAAGCATTGAGGCGATCTGTTGTGCAGTCTCCGAGACGTTCTGCGCGGAAGCATGGTTTAGCTGAAGGGATATCCCGGGAAACTGCAAGGAGAATCTTACACAAAGACCTCCACTTCCATTCATACAAAATGACGGTTGTGCAAGAACTCAATGCTAGAGACTGGATAAGCCGCAGGGAGTTGTGCGAGAACATTCTGCAACGTGTTCCGGAAGATGCTGTTCTCTTGTGCAGTGACGAAGCTCATTTTCATTTGAGTGGCTCTGTAAACAAACAAAATTTTTGTTATTGGTCTGTAGACTACCCTCACATGCTACACGAAAGACCGTTGCACTCTGATCGAGTGACTGTGTGGTGTGCTGTTGCCGATGTTGGCATCGTGGGTCCTTATTTCTTTGAAGACGGTGGTGTAACTGTTATCGTAACTTCTGACCGTTACATTGATATGCTCGAAAACTTTCTAAGGCCACAACTCGAACACCTTGAGCTTTAAGAACTCGATGTGTGGTTTCAGCAAGATGGAGCTGCGGCACACACAGCTCGAAGATCATTGCAAGTGCTGAGGGAAATGTTTCCTGATCGGGTGATCTCGTTGCGTGGCAATTTTGGGTGGCCGGCCCGTTCCCCTGACCTCGCCCCTTGTGATTTTTTTCTGTGGGGCTACCTTAAATCACGAGTGTATACTCATCGACCCCAAACTCTTGAAGCCCTTAAGGTTGCTATTCAGCAGGAGATAGCCGCTGTTCCACCCGACATGACCCGTCGAGCCATGGCAGCCTTCAGAAATCACCTCCAAGCGTGTATAGACAATGACGGCCACCATTTGGAGGATGTCATCTTTAAAACATGATGAATAAAAACTGTATTGAATGAAGTTTCATGTGTGCAAATAATATCTTGATTATCTTTAACCATTTTTTTTTCATTTACATTTGAAATGTGGGAGGTTTTTTTGGGTCACCCTGTACATGGAGAAGAGGAAGAAGTTGTTTCTTGGGTTTGTTGATTTGGAGAAAGCATTCGATCGGGTTCCACGTGAAGTAGTGACATGGGCATTGAGGAAGTTAGGAGTGGAGGAATGGTTGATCAGAGTAGTGATGGCAATGTACAAAAGAGCACGCACAGCTGTAAGGACGAAGGACGGGAACAGTGGTGAGTTTGAGGTCAAGGTGGGAGTGCATCAGGGGTCGGTACTAAGTCCACTACTATTTGTAGCTGTGATGGAGGTGCTGGCTCAGAACGTAAAGGAGGGTTTACCGTGGGAGTTGTTGTATGCAGATGATCTGGTGTTGATTGCAGAAAGTATGGATGGACTGAAGGAGAAGATGAACAAGTGGAAGGAATGTATGGAGACAAAAGGTCTGAAGGTGAATATTGGAAAAACGAAGGTGATGGCTAGTGGTAAAGCATGTGGTGAGGTGAATATAACTGGGAAGTGCCGTGTGCTGTGTGCAGGAAGGGTGTCGGAGTGAATTCCATTCAATGTACAATGTGCGCTGAGTGGGTTCATCAAAAATGTAGTGGTTTGAGAGGGTCATTAACCAGTGTGGCATCTACATTCAAGTGTAAGGTGTGCACAGAGTGAGCTGCAGATGGAGGAAATGTTGAGTTGGATCTTGGAGATGGCGTGAAGCTGGAAGGTGTGAAAACATTTTGTTACCAAGGAGACATGCTGAATGGAGAAGGTGGATCAGACTCGGCAACGGTTGCTCGAGTGAGATGTGCATGGAAGAAGTTTCGGGAACTGAGTGGCGTGCTGACGAGGAGGGGAGTGTCGTTGAAGCTGAAGGGAAAGGTGTATGCTGCATGTGTGAGAAGTGTTATGATTTATGGGAGTGAGACATGGGTAATGAACGTAGAGCAGCAACGAAGGCTGGAAAGGGTGGAAATGCGAATGGTTCGGTGGATGTGTGGAGTATCGTTGAGAGAGAGGAAGACAAATGCTGAATTACGAAAGATGATGGGAATAGAGCATGTGATGGATGCTGTGAAGAGAAACAGGTTGAGATGGTTTGGTCATGTGTTGAGGAAGGATGAAAGTGACTGTTTGAGAAGAGTGATGGAAATGAATGTAGAAGGAAGTAGTGGACGGGGAAGACCGAGAAAGACTTGGCTAAAGATGGTCGAAGAAGAAATGCGGGCAAGGGGGTTAACAAGGGGAGATGCAGAAAATAGGGCAAAATGGAGAACATTGTCATGGAGACCGCAAGGCTAACCCCCGCTCTTGCAGGGAAAATGGCCTTAAAATGCCTGTTGTTGTGTGTTGTTGTCAGCTTCTCTACTTCCCGCGTCAACTCCTCTATACCCCCCTGTAACCTAGCCGTACTCTTTCTCACCTCTTTCTCCACACGCTCCTCACACTGCTTTACCTCGTCGCGTACCCCCGCGACCTCTTCACTCACCCCGCACCTTATATCCTCCCCCATTTCTTCCATTTCCCTCTTAGATGCCACTCTCATTTGTTCCCATTCATTCTTTTGGGCGTCCAATTTGCTTTCCAGCCTGTTTTTTACCTCCTCAATCTGATCCCCCATTTGTTTTATTTCCCGGGCGGATTTATCCCCCATTTCCCTCAATTCGCCTCCCATCTTGTTTTCTAACCCCATTAACCTGTCCTTTATTCCTTCCATCTGGTTCTCTTGGGTGGCCATCCTGTTTTCCAACCCCGTTAACCCGTCCTTCATTTGGCCACCCACGTCCTCCAATTGCCCCCCAATTTGCTTTCTAATCCCCCCAATTTGCTGTCTAACCCCCCAATTTGATTTTCCAATTGCTCTCCCTCTCTGTTTTCCATTCGCTCACTATTCTTTTCCATCATTTGTTCCATTTCCCTGGTGGATTTCTCAGCCATCTTTTCCATATACCCCATCATTTGCGCCATAAAAAGGTCCATATTCACTGGTGCTGCGGGCTCGGCTCTCGCTGCCACGTGCGAGGCGCTGCCATTTTGTTCGCTTGCAACCCCTACTGCTGCATCCTCATTAACTGCATCCTCCATTTCTTCCAATTGTCCCAATTCTTCCTAGGTGTCCTGGGTTGACTCCAATTCCTCCTCATCTATCCCCACCGGCATCCGACCGCCTTGGCTATCCATGGCACGATTTAATTTGGATGTTTAATTAAAATTTCGGCCGCTCGTAATTTTGAGTGCGTTAGGCGCACTTCGGTTCCAAATCCCACTCCTGACACCAATTGTTGCAGATCTCAAAACGTCGGCCTTCCCCTTATCAAAGGGGGATTAAACCCCTTGTCCTTTTTACTAGCCGACGCGATCCGGAGCTATCACGTTCCTTCCGGTCGGTGTTAAATAGAGTTCAAGGGTCCACAGCTCGTCCGGTCCCCGACTCGTACCATGCGGAAGGTGGAATACGGCAGGCAGCTCTCCCCGTGGCGTAGGCGCGATGCGGACAATTATATATCAGGGAAAGGTAAGCTGGCGATTAGATTTGGCGTACGTAATACTTGTACCGGTGCCTTTATACGCGCGCCCGGTATTGTTACGAACGACGCGCCACTTCCCCAATGTCCTCCTTGACGCTGCAGTCCTCGGCAATGCGTGCCGCGCGCCCGCCCTTTGTAAAGCGCAATCAATCAATCAAGGCTTGTCACCGCGCGTCTCTCCCTCTCGTAACTACTCAAGCGTCTCTCCCGTAACTCAACTCCGATCAGGTCAAGCGCCTCTCTCTCTCTCCCCGCTCATAACTGAGGTGGGGGCCTCGCACAAGGGGTTATATTGCCACGCCCAGCGAACCCTCTGGAATGTCCAGCCACACCCTGTCAGGTGATCTCACTCGAGCCCTGGTTGGCTGGTGAGGGCTTACCGGCTCCGCCTTGATGGCTGCTTGACGTGGCCGCACCCCCACCCTTGCGCTCCGCCCCCTTTTAGGGCCTTACTTCGTGGCTTTTTGGCTGGTTCGAGCAAGCAACTGGCAGCTAACGCTGCCGGCCCAATGCGTAACAAACTGCGAGGGCGATGGAGTACAGACAGGGCAGCACTTAATGGCGTCGCTTGGAGGGAAGCTGCAAAATGGACGGATGGGCCTACTCTTATTTGTTTTACACAACGCAGATGCAACTATTGGGAAGGGCCTTATCCTAAACACATACTATGAAATAACTAACGTCCTAAGGTGACCTACATGTGGCCGACCTATGGGGTGCAACCATTAACCTTTAATGATGTTACTTGTGTGGGTTCTCAAAACCGCAACAATACGTTTAAGGACGCTGAAGGAGGGGTGGAGTGCAGGAGAGTTTCGGGAATGTAGAAAAGAGGAACTGTAAGAGATGGAATTTTTTTTTGGAATGAATAGATTTGGTGAGCAAGTCGAAAGCATCCTTTCATAGAAGAAGAAGAGAAAGGTGTTATAATATACGACAGAATACAGTTCTTCAGGGGAAAGTTTAAACATTTTTAAATTGAGCAGTGAAAACTATCTGGGGAAATGGAAAAGGGGGTGAAACACGTGATCGAAGAACGAACGAACAAATAAGAACAACGAATAAGAACAGAGAAGGAAATTTATTTTATTTTATTTTTTTTGAGTTTATATTTTAAACAAGGAAGTATGGGGTGAAAGACTGGGACAAAAACAGAGAACGAAAGTAATTGCAGCGCAATCGACGGACCGCTGAGAGAAAAACAAAGCTTCAAGGTCGGTAGACACGGTAGCCTACTCGTCCTCAAAATACGCAACACGAATTAACCGACGATTTTGTATACATGTATGAAAAATTAACACCGAGAATCTTACTAAAGACACACTAGAGCAGGGGTCGGCAACCTTAGGCACGCGTGCCACCATTGGCACGCGGCAGCGTAGTCATTGGCGCACTGGCGAAAGCAGTGCCCTCTCCGCTGCATGCCAAATCACCTATTGAACAGCCATTGGCTGTTGTGCGTGTTGCACTATAACAGTATCCCGGTGTGATTGTGCAGGGTGATGAGGTAGATGGATCAGAGCAGAGTCACCATTCCAATTCCAAATTCTATTACTGGAATAATAATCAAAGATGCACAACATGAGATGCCGGCCTGGCGCATTCAAACACAATATTCGCGGCAACCGGATGTGCTGTAAGAACAGTGGTGTTGTTCACAGCAGATGGTCCGAGGCTGCATCTCCACTCATTATTATTATTTGGACTGGTTTCTGAGTTTTAATATTATTAATCATCATTATTCTGAATTGTATAATAATCGCAGATATAAAACAGGAGATGCAGGCTTGGTGCCTTCTGATATGCCGTTCGCGGCAACCTGAGGTGCTGTAAGAGCGGCTGTGCTGTTAACATCCGGTGGTCAGCGGTTGCATCTCCACTCTTTGTTATCATTCAGGCTGCCTTCTGCGTTTTAATATTGATCTCGTCATTATTTTGAGTTTTTTATGGGGTGGTAGTAAGGAAAATGGGGGTAGTAGTTTTTCTCGTAACACGCGGCCTGTCTTATTAGTCCCCTACCGGTGTACACCGTAGGGGACTATCGGTTTGCACTCCATCCCTCCGTCTGTCAGTCTGTCGATCCGTCAGTCCGTCACGCAAAGAACAGCTTTCCGGACTTTTTTTTCTAAACTCTTAATGCTAATGATTTCAAACTTGGTACATGGTTTCGTCATGACAAGTTACAGATCAAGTTCCAACTTCACGACGTTTAGATCATTTTTGACAAAGTTATGGCACTTTGAACTTTGGGAATTTCCTCAACAGTTTTCCGGACTATAATTTGGAGTGCGGTGAGTCATAATGCAGTCTTCTATGACAGTGCTACCAATGCCGGTAGGGGACATGTATTGCAGTGCAATACTCAGAATGCTTGTTTAGTTTGATTGACGGTACGGCCTCCCGCTCACATTTCCCACAGGAATTGCAGTGAAGCGGTTCAGGTTCGGTAGATGTTCGGTAAATGTTTCTTTAAAATGTTGTTGCTATGCATGTAGCCGATATGGATGGAATAAAATTCCATGTCTGTTGGAAATATTTTTTTGATGTGGTGTCAAAATTAAACTTAATGTTAAACGTAATGTTGATATGGCACACTAATTAACAAGAACATTTCAAACTGGCACTTCATGTCAAAAAGGTTGCCGACCCCTGCACTAGAGGTACATACACCGAAAGATAGATACAGTTTCGACAAAAACACAATTGTGAAAAATTACTTAACTTCGTAAGCGTGAGCGTATGGACAGCTTCGAAAAGACGTGACCTCCAATCTTGCGCATCAAATCTTCATTTGGTCTTGTCACACACCCAATCTCTCCACCAGGTTCCGTCCGAATCAGTCCACAACTTTTTGAGATATTCTACTATATATCGTTTTTGTCCCCCGTCGCTCAGCGGAGCGAAAGGGGGACTATGGCTTTCCCCCTCCGTCCGTGTGTCCGTCCGTCCGTGCGGGCGTGTGTGCATGCGTGCGGGCGTGTGTGCGTGCGTAAGCGAAGGACCGCATTCGAATTTGGTGTGTGGGTGCAACCCACGTCAAAATCCAAGATGGCCGCCGCCATGTATGTCTGAAACTTGTAACCTGCATATCTTGAAAAATAAGCGAAGTACCAACTTCTAATTTGGTGTGTGGGTGTATCTCACCATAAGGAGGAACGCTGTTGAAAATTGGGTCGCCACGTCAAAATCCAAGATGGCAGCCGCCATGTATGTCTGAACCTTGTGAGATGAATATCTTGAAAAATAAGCGAAGTACCAACTTCTAATTTGGTGTGTGGGTGTAGCTCGGCATAAGGACGAAGGCTATTGAAAATTGGGTCGCCACGTCAAAGTCCAAGATGGCCGCCACCATATATATGTCTGAAACTTGTGAGCGAAATATCTCGAAAAATAAGCGAAGTACCGACGTCCAATCTGGTGTGTGGGTGTATCTAGGCACAAGGAAGAACGCTGTTTAAAATCAGGCCGCCACGTCAAAAGCCAAGATGGCCGCCGCCATTTATGTCTGAAACTTGAGATGAATATCTTGAAAAATAAGCAAAGTACCAACTTCTAATTTGGTGTGTGGGTGTATCTCGGCATTAGGAAGAACGCGATTGAAAATTGGATAGCCACGTCAAAATCCAAGATGGCCACCACCATATATATGTCTGAACCTTGTGAGTGAAATATCTTGAAAAATAAGCGAAGTACCAACTTCTAATCTGGTGTGTGGGTGTATCTAGGCACACGGAAGAACCCTGTTTAAAATCAGGCCGCCACGTCAAAAGCCAAGATGGCCACCACCATATATATGTCTGAACCTTGTGAGTGAAATATCTTGAAAAATAAGCGAAGTACCAACTTCTAATCTGGTGTGTGGGTGTATCTAGGCACAAGCAAGAACGCTGTTTAAAATTGGGTCGCCACGTCAAAGTCCAAGATGGCCGCCACCATATATATGTCTGAAACTTGTGAGCGAAATATCTCGAAAAATAAGCGAAGTACCGACGTCCAATCTGGTGTGTGGGTGTATCTAGGCACAAGGAAGAACGCTGTTTAAAATCAGGCCGCCACGTCAAAAGCCAAGATGGCCGCCGCCATTTATGTCTGAACCTTGTGAGATGAATATCTTGAAAAATAAGCGAAGTACCAACTTCTAATCTGGTGTGTGGGTGTATCTAGGCACAAGCAAGAACGCTGTTTAAAATTGGGTCGCCACGTCAAAATCCAAGATGGCCGCCGCCATGTATGTCCGAACCTTGTGAGATGAATATCTTGAAAAATAAGCGAAGTACCAACTTCTAATCTGGTGTGTGGGTGTATCTAGGCACACGGAAGAACCCTGTTTAAAATTGGGTCGCTACGTCAAAAATCCAAGATGGCCGCCGCCAAGTATGTCTGAATCTTGTGAGAAGAATATCTTGAAAGATAAGCGAAGTACCAACTTCTAATTTGGTGTGTGGGTGTATCTCGGCATAAGGAAGACCGCTATTGTAAAGTGGGTCGCCACGTCAAGATCCAGGACGGCCGCCACCATATATATGTCTGAACCTTATGAGCGAAATATCTTGAAAAATAAGCGAAGTACCTTCTGGTGTGTGGGTGTATCTAGGCATAAGGAAGAACGCTATTGAAAATTGGGTCGCCATGTCAAAATCCAAGATGGCCGCCTCCATGTATGTCTGACCCTTGTGAGCGAAATATCATATCATAGCATGTTTTCTGCGTGTTCCACTTTGTCAACTCACATCACTTCCCCGACAGGGGACCTAGGCGTAACGCTTGTTTGCCCTATCTCCCAATGATGAAGAATCACTTTAAAAATTCTACTAGCTGGATCCAGTTCCGGATCCTCACTAAACTCTAATCATTTTGTCCTTGTTAGTCCTTGAGCCAGACCAAAAGTAATGCTCCGGCGGGGGGAGTAATTCTCATTATGATTTTCCATTAGACCAATGTCTCAAGTGTCAGAAAAGGTGTGATGGACATCTGAGAACGGTAGCTTAGTGCCCGGATGGACGCCATCTTTGAAACCACCCAGCTCGAAAATGCCCATTTGGTGGGGTACATTGTTGCACGTGTATCTGGACTTCTATACTAGCTATCGATGTGCGGTTGACGACTAAATATACGTCCGATGTGTACCGTCTAAATAAAAAATAATATGAAGCATTTTGTTTTAGATTAATTATTATAAAAATCAATTATCGAAAAAAAATCATATATTTTTCAATATTTTATTATTAGACGTACTTTTTTTAGTGAAACAACACTGGTATGATTTTCCAAATTATGCATTGTGCTACACCATTTATCTGTCTATAAAAATAACTCAAAAACTAAAACATATCATCCACCACGAGTTTACAACAAATAAATGTAAAGAGGCATAAAATGACTTAGGCCGCCGCTGGCATTATCTATTCTGACGATAACGCAAGTTAGGAATGTCGTACGGAGAGGATTTTAACACCATACGATATCTAATAAGCGGGCGGAAATTGTTACATAGGAAATCTGCACTTTGGTGGCCATCTTGGATTTCAAAATGGCCGCCAATTATATTAATTATTCATTACTAGAGTTTGGAAAGACGTATGGAGCTGATTTTAACACCATACGATGTATATTCCTAATAAGCAAGCGGAGGTATCATTGAACATGTCATGTTTTAGTCAAATAACACCGGTATGATCTTCCAAATTATACATTTTGCTAAACCGTTTATCTGTCTATAAAGATTTTCAGGCAATTTGGCCTGCATTATAATAGAGAACAACATATGCTATACAATATACAGTGCAGTGCACACAAAGTACCACTTCCGTCACATGTGCACCCTTCGGTCCCGACTGTATTAGCATTCGATAACATCGACAGGCTAGAGGAATCGCTGAGTGGTGGCGGAACATCGCATCGCGTCAACGGTATCATCGTCCAACCGAAGTCGCAGTCGTGTTTGCCGCCCCAACCTCCATCGGCAGTATCCAAAGCAGATAAGAAGCGATCTATCCCGTCATCCAGCGATTTAGTTCCAATATACAGCGGTGGGAAACGCGAGGGCCCACCTGCAATCAAGCCTGCAGATCTTTGACACTCTTGCAGGCGCAACATCCCTTGCGCAGCGCCGAAATCACGTATGGATTATGACTCGCATGCTGGAACCATGCGACCAGACAATCAGTTCGTGGACTGGTTTCAACATCATGACTAGAGATCGTGTTCAGGTGACGGAAGATGTAGTTGGCTACCTGCCGACTATAAACGCGCCTGCCACAGATATGGCAACAGTGCAAGAAATCCTCAGAGAAGCTCTGAACATCATGTCATCACTTCAGCTTGAGCGTATACCGGTGGTGCTAGACCAGGCACTATTTGCTAAGGCGACCGAAATAGCATGGAAAGATGTCGATCGATATGGAAGAATCGTGCTCATGATGGGGAACTTCCATACCATCTGTAACTTCATGTCGAGCATTGGGAAAATGTTTGGAGATGCAGGCCTTCGGGATGTAGCTGTTGAGTCAGGAGTAATCGCTGAAGGTTCCATCAACAGGGTTCTGGAAGGCAAGCAATACAACCGTGCTGTGCGACTCCACAAGTTGATGTACGAGGCACTAATGCGCATCATTTGGAAGGGCTTCCAGGTGTGGATAGAAAGCAATCATCCTGACAAGGAACCCCAGATTCGAAGCACTGACCTCAAAATTCGCAGCATCAAGGAGGATGTTTGCCACGAGACTCTCGCTGCTGCTCTCGATGATGATTCATGTGTACAGAGCTTTGACATGTTCGCGAAATACCTACATTTTCTGCGAACCAAACATGGAGACCTGGCTCGCTTCTGGATGATGTATATTGATATGGTAGAGACCCTGCTGGGGTTGATTCGTGCGGATAGAGAAGGCGACTGGATGCTTCACTTGGCTTGTGTCAGAAGAGTGATCCCTTGGTGTTTCGCAATGAACAAGGTGAACTATGCTAGATATCTACCAGTGTACTATGCACAGATGACGCAACTCCACGAAACATGCCCCGAGTTGTACAGGCATTTCAATCAAGGCTACTTCTCCGTACAGCTTAGACCAGGGAATCCATTTGCCAGAATCGCTGTTGATCAGACAACAGAAGAAACAGTAAACAAAGATACGCAAACAGCTGGAGGAACACGAGGTTTTAGTCTTCGACAAGGGGCTGTGTCACGATACTATCTAACTGCAGAAAATCGGGCTACTGCACTGAGGCAACTACGAGAAACTATCCTTGTGAATGGCAGCGACACATCTCACGCCAAGCACCCTGACTTGTCTACTTCTCGCATCAAACGTGATGAGTCTGGCGTCACAGCTATCTGTGATCTACTGGAAAATGACTGGACCAATCCATTCGCCGATGATCCGTCATGTCTTCTCAGTATATCTACCGGAGCGGCTGCGAGGGAGGACGTTTCTAATGACCTACTCAACACCCTGCAAAAGGGGGAAGCGGCGTATCAAAGCTTCCAGAAACGTCTTGAAGAGGGAACAGGCTTTCATGACACATTGAACAAGCTAAACTTGAAGACCTTTGGTAAGATCAAGCAGAAAGTTGTGAAGGGCACAAACAAGGAGATCGTCCTGAGAGCTGACAGACAACTGTTTGCCACCATGATACTCATCGCCAAGACAAGGAACCTCGACATGCAACTTGTCCTTTGTCACCCACTAGGGCTGTTACCATGGTCTTTGGCAAACGTTGATGGGTCAATGAAAAAAACGAACAAAGCTGCACTTGCGAAACACATGGAAGGTCTTGTGGAACCAGCCGAGAGCGTTGACAAGCGAAGTGCAACAATAATTGATGCGATGGCTCTCATACAAAAGATGCATGGCGAGAACGACACGTTCGAAGAACTATCTGACCGCATCCTTGCTGCAGCGCTTCACGCTGGTCAAGGCAGTGAGCGCATCGATGTTGTCTTTGACACATACACAGAAGAATCCATCAAAGCAGCTGAGCGTGTGAACCGCGGTTCAAATGAAGGCATCAGTTTCAGCGAGATCAGACCCGCACACAAAATCATGAACTGGCGGCGTCTCCTTGCTTGCAGCCAGACAAAGGAGAAACTGGTTGTGTTTCTGGCGGAGTCGTGGAAACATGAAACAAATCGCGAAAAGCTAGGCAACAGAACACTGTATGTCACCTGTGGTGAAAAATGTGTGGTACTGACCCGCGATAGGTGGAAGTTGGTGCAAGCACTCGAATGTAGCCATGAGGAAGCAGACACGCGTATGTTTCTCCATGCAAAGCACGCCGCTACCCACTACAAGACGATCATCTTAGTGGCAGATGACACCGACGTTCTGATCATCAGTCTTCATCTCAGCAGAACCATCGATAGTCAGCTCTTCATCAGACGAGGAACAAAGGTTCGAGTCAGAATGATCGACGTTGGAAAGTTGGCTGCGGTATTGGGGTCTGGAGTTTGCAGTGCATTGCCAGGGCTTCATGCATGGAGCGGGTGTGACACTGTGAGTGCTCTGGCTAGCCAAGGAAAGATAAAGGCTTTGAAGCTTGTGCAAGCGAATGAGCTGTATCTTCAAGCATTCACAGATCTGGGATCTTCGTGGAATGTACCAACAGACGTCTTCAATAGCATTCAGGCCTTCACGTGTCAGCTGTACGCCAAGAACACGAAGATCGTCGGTGTTAATTCGCTCCGTTATCACATGTTCTGTGCAAAGAAGGGCCAGATCGAATCTGGACAATTGCCGCCTTGTGAAGACTCCTTGATGCAGCATACGCTTAGGGCCAACTATCAGGCGGCTATCTGGCGACGCAGCCTTGAAAACCTACCAGACGTCCCAACACCATCAGCAGGACATGGTTGGGAACTCGATGATGGCGGTTCGCTCACAATCCGATGGATGGCGGGTCTACCAGCTCCAGATGTCGTCTTGAATCTCATCTCATGCACATGCAGAAGGACGTGTCGACCGTCAGATTGCTCCTGCATACTGAATGGGTTGAAGTGCACTGTTGTGTGTAAGCTGCAGGGATGCTCCAACATGGTGCAGGATGATGCTATCGTGGCTCAGGATGCCAATGACTCTGATGGCGACTGATGATTAACTTTGTGTGCACTGTATATTGTATAGCATATGTTGTTCTCTATTATAATGCAGGCCAAATTGCCTGAAAATCTTTATAGACAGATAAACGGTTTAGCAAAATGTATAATTTGGAAGATCATACCGGTGTTATTTGACTAAAACATGACATGTTCAATGATACCTCCGCTTGCTTATTAGGAATATACATCGTATGGTGTTAAAATCAGCTCCATACGTCTTTCCAAACTCTAGTAATGAATAATTAATATAATTGGCGGCCATTTTGAAATCCAAGATGGCCACCAAAGTGCAGATTTCCTATGTAACAATTTCCGCCTGCTTATTAGATATCGTATGGTGTTAAAATCCTCTCCGTACGACATTCCTAACTTGCGTTATCGTCAGAATAGATAATGCCAGCGGCGGCCTAAGTCATTTTATGCCTCTTTACATTTATTTGTTGTAAACTCGTGGTGGATGATATGTTTTAGTTTTTGAGTTATTTTTATAGACAGATAAACGGTGTAGCACAATGCATAATTTGGAAAATCATACCAGTGTTGTTTCACTAAAAAAAGTACGTCTAATAATAAAATATTGAAAAATATATGATTTTTTTTCGATAATTGATTTTTATAATAATTAATCTAAAACAAAATGCTTCATATTATTTTTTATTTAGACGGTACACATCGGACGTATATTTAGTCGTCAACCGCACATCGATAGCTAGTATAGAAGTCCAGATACACGTGCAACAATGTACCCCACCAAATGGGCATTTTCGAGCTGGGTGGTTTCAAAGATGGCGTCCATCCGGGCACTAAGCTACCGTTCTCAGATGTCCATCACACCTTTTCTGACACTTGAGACATTGGTCTAATGGAAAATCATAATGAGAATTACTCCCCCCGCCGGAGCATTCACTTCAAAATATGGCCGGTTGGCTCAAGGACTATGTCATGTGCGCTAACTCTCCGCCAAATTTCGGCCGAATCCGTCCACAACCTTTTGAGATATCCTGTTTGCAGACAGACAGACATGGGTGAAAACATGTCCTTCATCCACCTTTGGTGGTGGAGGTAAAAACCCTGTTAAGAAATGGGAACAAGGCGGAAAGGCTAAAATATGCACAACACAGAAATTGGAGTATGGAACTATGATCAAAGGTCCTTTGAACAGACATGTCGGTTTCAGTTATTTGGATCGAATCAATGACAGTATGTGAGACAACAAAAAACTGAAATGTATGCTTGAAGCCAACAATGTGACTTTCAAAATGATGTATGAATGTATGAAAAATACATTCATGTGCAAAAGACAAAAATGGACAAAAATGTTGGTTGGGAAAACCAACAAAGCACTCGAGATTGGCACCAAAATATCCCCATTGAAAGAACTCAACATCGTGAGCTTTGCAGTGGCACTGCTCGTAAAATAAAAAAAATAACAAGAAAACAACACCGCAAGAACAAATCAGCCCATACAGACAGAAACCAGGCACCACCTTGGAAACGTAGGCTGGAGGCACAAAGAGAGCAGCTGAGAAAATAACCAGTTCAAATACATCAATTTATAAGGGGAAATTGAAGCCCAAAGGATCCAAAAAATCCAGAATGAAATGAGGAGAATCCAAAAAACAAATATAAAATGGGAAATAAAGAGCTAGAAGTATTAGCTGTTGAAAGCAAACTCAAAATAGAGATTATCGCGAGAAAGATAAAAATCTATGACGAAGTCAACAAAGGAAGAAAATAGAACCTCATTTTTGAAAATACCGCATTCCAGGGAGACAGTCTTTCACCCCCCCCCCCCCGCCCCCACCCCCACTGAGAAAGATGTACTTGAAAATTTCTGGAAAGGAATGTTTGAGGATCCAATAGAACACGTAGGTGGATTGAATCCAACACTTGGAAAAAAATAAAATAAAACAACATCTAAAGGAAATACCTCCAGTGATTATTATTCTTTTTTTTTTTAAAGAAGAAAACAACAAATAGCAAAAATGCCAAACTTTGAAAGCCCAGGCCCAGATGGAATTCCAAACTTTTGGTTAAAACAACTGACTGCTCTCCGCAATAACTATGCTCGAGCATCCAACAAATTTATCCAAGTGGAGGAGACCTTTCATGAGTGACTCACAGTAGGTAACACCTTCCTCATCCTAAAGTCTGAAGAGACCCAACTACCTCAAGTATAGACCAATACAACCTGTCTGCCAACAACGTATAAACTCCTGATGGGAATAATCACAGAAATGATATACCATCACCTAACACCAGAAAGGATATAAAAGAGGATGCTATGGAATGATAGACCATCTTGTACTAAACAAGGCTATACTCGAAAATTTCAATACAAGAACAAAATTATCCACAGCATGGATTGACTCCCAAAAAGCTTTTCATAGTGTCCCACATTCATTGATGATACAATCAATGCATTTGTACAAGATCAATCTGCAAATAATCAAACTGATAGAGAAAGCAATGGAGCTTTGGAATACCACATTGATATCACAGCACTTGGAAGGAAAGATCGAAATACCAGGAGGGAAGGTACATCGAGGAATAGTCCAGGGAGACAGTCTTTCACCCCTCCTGTTTTGCCTGACCCAGGACCCACTGAGAAACCTCATTAATGAGCAAGGACACGGATACACCCAGACATCAAATAAGAGAATGTCCAAAGAGACAAAAATGTGACACATCTACTTTACATGGATGATTTAAAAATCTTTGCACCAAATGATGAAAAATTGGCAGAACAACTCAAATTAGTAAAACGGTACTCCGACGACATTCATATGGAATTTGGCCTGGATACGTGTGCCAAGTGCACATTCATACAAGGTAGAACAACACAGACAACGTAAAAATTGACACATATACAACAATACAGGAGCTAGACAATTACCTCAGAGTAGAAGAGGGCCACCAAATATGTCACAAACAAATACGCAAAACGATTACCCAAGAATACCTGATTACCAAAGAATACCTGATTACCAAAGAATACCTGATTACCAAAGAATACCTGATTACCAAAGAATACCCGATCAAGAAAACATGCCGATCTCCAAGGAACGAAATTGCTTCTGTACACCGCCCTTGAGACATGGTTTGCAAGCCACCGTCTACAATTCCAATAGAAGAGACATAATTACTCTTTTATGGAAAATGTTTTTCGAGTTTGTTTTATCCTCAAAAATAGACCATAGTGAACATATTCATGTTAAAAAGATTGGCCTTTAAAACCTAACCTTATGAAGGGAGACAAACATCTGTACAGACACCCAAACTTTCATTGTGTTTTAGATGATAGATTGCTTTAAATATATGTAATCTGACAGGACGGTGCAGAGGCCAATGTCGCGTTGTGCTGTCGAGTTGGGTTTGATGACCCGACTATAAACTATCGGGTTGGTTCTTACAAGCAGGGCGTTGTATTGAGTAGGCCATCATTCAGCTCGATCTTAAATTAGGGACCCTTCTTCTAGCATTAATTGAATCCCATGGTGTTGCACAAAGTGTAGCTCGTCATCATAGGCACCCTGGATAAATTCCAAATTCCTGCCACCTTAAGTCGGATTAACCTTAAGCCAGCTGGTTAATGAAATGCAGGCAAAAACTTTCTCTGGCCATCCCGATAATAAGATAGGAATTATTGGGCTGTTAAAGAAGCAGTGGTATTGGTAGTTTGTGTAAAATTTTGAGGGGTTTTATTGCCATAAAATGTTGTCTTTTTGGTTTTTTTTATCGTGTTTTTTTTAAATCTTTCAGGCTTTCATGCGTCACTTGCTGTCTCTGCTTTGGCGGGAAGCTGACTTCTTGTATTGTGGAGATCAACCATTGCAGGCTCTATCCCAGTACCAAGAGGCACTGCAACTTCTGGACTACATGGCAAGCGAGGACATCGTGTGTCCGTCTTCAGTGAATGAGAAGCTGCATGCCAACCGTGCAGCTTGCTACCTCCACTTGGTGTGACACTTTGCTCTCTTTCCTTTCCTGCAAATTTGGTGCTCATGTTGCCGTTTTTTTTCTGCACCCAATTTGCTTACTTCTCTTATTCTCTCAGAATAATCCCACAGAAGTACTCGGTGAGGCCACAGAGGCTCTGCAGAAAAATTCGAGGAATGTACGAGCACTGTACCGCAAGGCCTGGGCACTTAGTGCACTGCAGAACCACAAAGAGGCCTATGATAATATTGTAGGTTGTGCCTTGCTCCTTCCACAGGTCAGCATTCCCTCTTCTTGCCAATGCTGAGTATTCTACCTAAAGGATTTCTATTGACTTGTGGGTTAGTGAGAAGGGGACCAGCTTGAATCTACTTTTCTTCCACCTGCTTTTCACAGATCTTTCAGTCTTTCAGCAGGGCCCCAATAATGTTCCTCTTTTGATCACCCCATTTATTCTTGAATGACCATACCTTTTTGTTGGTTAACTAAAATGCTCAACCTACACATGAAACCTGGTGCTTGTATCAAACAAATGCTATTCTGTAAGAACGTTGTTGAAGAGGTATTGTTGTAGAGGTATTGTTGTACACATCACTTTCAATACTATTTAGATTCATGCTTTCACTTTTAAATAAGTGTAGAAAGAGGGTACTTTGTACATAGAAATCTACACTTGTAAACTGATAGAAGCAGCAGCTTTAGACTGACAGAGGATAGAAGAGGAGCAGTGAAATTGTGGGTTGAGGCAGAAAGGATGGGTGGTGGGGGAGTGGATCAGCAAGAGCAGAAGAGACCAGGCAGGGGTGAGTAAGGGAGAGAACATGATGTGACAAAAAGCAGGGCATATGTTCCACACTTGAGATGGAGGTACCAATGAGTGGAGGTGAGTGGTCAGTTTGGAATTGGGATGTGGGGTTCTGGAGGCTCACATGGACTGGGGGAGCACTGGGGGATGAAATGTTGAGTAAGGCAAAATAAAACTGAGTCCACCAATCTTTCTTAGGAGGGCCAATAGCAGAACTTAGGGCTCGGCCTCCTGCCAAGAGATTCTAATAATGCTCAGAGCTTCAGACTATCACCGCTGGCGGAGTAATATGGGACGCAGCTGCACCGATCCAGAGTGGGAGGAAGGGTTCAAAAGCTGATTCTTGGGGAGGGCCAGTGAGAGACATTGAATTTTCCTGCACTGAAAGATGTTTGAGCTTGCAGCCAAATTAGTTTTCTTTTTTCACATTTGCAGAGATGGATGCTGAAACAGCCTGCCTCTTATATGTGCTGTACTGTTCCACACATTGTGGAATCCTCAGAAAAGTAGTACAGAGGATTTTGTCAGAGAAGCAGAGAGGTCAATGTAAACCAAGTGTAAGGTCTGTCATAAAATGTTGCTTTGCAGGACATCAGCTTCAATAAACGGACCCATTGTTGGTGCTCCGAGTGAAAATCCGGAAAAAAGCCCTTGAATACCACTTGCAAGCAGCTATGATGCAAAGAATATCTATATTGTGATGTATCCAGAGTGATGGCCTTGATCTCTTGTTTGAGATTTACTACATCGTTGGGCAAAAGGAAGCAACCTTTCCATGTTAGAATAGCTGGGGTAGAAGCCGAACAGATCAGAAAGTTGGAGAAGAGACAGTACCTGGGGTCTGCAGTAATGATATGCAGTATTGTATTCCAACCCTTTGCTTATGATGGCGAATAGGCTGATTGGGTCATCGTGAATCAGAATTGGAACCATTCTTGTGAATCGATGTGACATGAGTAACTTTCTGGATTTCAATCAGGTGACAATGTGAGATAGGCCTGGAGAAGAGTGAAGAAAGAAGAGAGGATAGGGCTGAAGCAGTTATTGAGGATTGCAATGCCATTTCTGTTGCCTCATGTTTTAGAGGGGGTATTAAGATTTACTTGAAACTTCTCAACCTACTTGGGAGAGAAATCTACGTCCTACAGAGAGTGATCCGTGATGGGGAAGAGAGTGATTGGGAACCTTGGCCTTTTCAGTTTCAACTAAATTACGCTCACTTTTTTTTTTCTAGAGCAGTTTCCATAATTGCTCAATACTTTTGGAGTGAAGGTCGAGAAAGGGAAGCCATGAAGCTTTGGAGTGTGATGAGATTTGATTGGTTTAACTGCAGGTGAATGCGATTTTGAATGAGTGAGGACGGGGCAGGGGATTTCAAGGACAGGAGAAGGAATTTTGGGAAAAACCAAGTGGCCAGTTTTTGTACTTAAATATTTGGTTTCTAAGTGAGTGGTTTCTAACTTCTTCAGTAAGAAGCCAGTGCTTGTGAAATACATTAAAATGTTGACCTATTATTAATAAAGTTCCTGCTTTCCCTGATTGTCTAAAATATTTCCCCAGGACACTAGTGTGGTTCAGCTTATGCATGAAGTATCTCAGAAACTTGGTAAGCGGATGCGGAAGACTTACCATAGTACACAGGCAAGTCTGTTTATTTTTATCCCTTTTCTTGCACATTTCATTCTGTGTACTTTTGCATTTATATAAAATATAATAAAAATTGTATGCACTTTTAATCGTGACGTTTTGAAGCATCCAAATGCATTTTTTATGCACAGCATGTTGTTGAAGCCAAGTGTGCCCATAAACTGATGGGAAAATTGGACGGAGTAGTTAGAGTTGTGTGCGTCAACATGCACCCAAAATTTAATTTGTTTTATATATGTCTTTGGGGTGGTCTCATTGATCAAGTGAATGAATGAATGAATGGTCGTTTTAAGGCCATTTTCCCCGCTAGAGGGGGTTAGCCTGGCGGGCCCCATGACGATCATGGTTCCCTGTTTGAGGCAATGTTTTTATGGCCGGATGCCCTTCCTGACACCAACCCTTGGTCACGCTCTCCGATGCGCAGGGATATGGTGTACCTATTCTAAATCGGGGTACACACCGGGATCATTCATCCCAGCAAGCTGGTACTCAATATGCCGACCTCGGAAGGATGACAGGCTGAGTCAACCCCCCTGGCATTAATTCGGCGATCGACTGGGATTCAAACTCAGGATCCTAGGATCCCAAGCCAGCACCCTAACCGCTAAGCCAACACCAGGCTCAAGTACAGTACAAGCACCCACCCCTCCAAAAGGCACCTGCATTGCTCTTCCTTTCCCCCACCCCAAACTTCACTTGTATTGAATAAATTGTCCCTGAGTGAAATTGTGCTGTGCTGTCTGGTTGCTCATAGGTTGGTGAGCTCACTTGTATTCTCTTTATTCTGGATTTGATTCCGGACCTGACGAGAAACTTGTCACCACGGTGCTTTGCACGCAGCGCAGTCCACTCGTCCTCCTTTGAAGAGGATATTATGTAGAGGGTATTTTGTGTTGGCATACACTTGTGGATATTATAGATCCCACTAATCTTTTCAAAAGGTTTGGTCCATTTATGCCAGCACCCTGACCAAGTTCTAAATTATTGCCAGAGTCGATGATGGGGTCGAGGTGGGGTGTGGATACTGCATCAGTAACAGAGCTATGCTCCCAGGAGTTGTGCAAACCCACAGTCAGCTCTATTTGCATGAATCAGTTGAAATAACTTTTCGATTTATTACCCTGCGCACGGGAGCGAATTGCGGGGTTAGGCAATTGGTCAAATTCTGTCTGTCCATCTATCTTGTCAGTTTGTGATCGAGGAACAATATATTTAAATGGAATGTTATATTTTGAACACGAATTGGAACGTTAATAAAATGGCAAGTCTGTCTTTTTAATGTACCTTTGCTTAGAATTCGTCTTGATTTCACATGTGCAGAGAGGAGTGACAATATATTTTTACTCTGCCTGCCTGGCAGTCTAAGAAAACGGAAAATCGTTCCAAACAGGAAACGTACTGTTTATAATGTCGTTATAAGGGACATAAATAACAGGCACGAATAACTAATGTAAGGTGTTAGATAGGGTGGTATAAGAGCCGCTGGGAAAATAGTGGTAAAACCCGGACGGTCTTTATTTATACACCTTTAACCCTTTCTTTTTTTTTCTTTTTTTTCTTTTTGTATACAATATCGAGGCTCGTGTAAGAGCTAACATTGATCACAAAAAGACAAACTGACACATACAACATATGATAAAGGGAGTCGGAGACAAGATGGGGAGATCTGTGGGAGGGAGATGGAGAGGGCTTGGGGGGAGGAGGCATGGGAAAGGAGGGGGGGGGGGGGTAAGAGAGGTAAAAAAAAATACACGTGGACACTGTTAGGACTTCCTGGAAAGAAGTCAGTATTTAAAAAAAGTGGATCTGGGGTGAATTTACAGGGGTAGAAAAGATCAAGGTTTTGGATGGGGGAAGATGAGAGATGGAGGTGAACAGCTGTTTGAAAGACCTGGAGGGTGGAGTGGGATTGTAGAGAGTGAGGGAGTTCATTCCAGAGGCGGGAGAAAACAGGAGTGAAGGTGAGCAGAGTGTCTTGATTTTGGCAGTTTACCACAAGAGGGTTGCAGGCAGATCTTGTGCGACCTGTAGGAATATTTGGGGGACAGAGCTGGGGGAGCAAGGCCGGAGAGGAGTCGGTAGAAGACAGAAAGACCACCAACCTGCCTGCGTGAGTGAGTGAAAGGCCCTTGGAGTTAGCTTCATCGCGGGAGATTCCAATGATTCTGAAAGCTTTGGCTTCAACAGCGTGAAGCTGTTGTGAAGCTAGTTGTGAGGCAGGAGCACCGGTCCAGGAGGGAGAACAGTATTCCATTGACCTGCAGATGAAAGCCTCGTTTGTGGTGAGGAGCTCAGGTGTGCCAAGGAATTACTTCGCACGATGGAGGATGCCCACTGCCCAGTCAGCGACTGGCTTTAGAGGCCAGCTTGGAAATGTGGTTTTCCCAGGAAAGATCATGGCAGATAGTGAGACCCAAAAGCTTGAGTTACAGAACTTCTTGGAGAGGATTGTTCAGAAAGTAGATGGGAGAACAGGAGTTCAGAACGATATTTTCGGAGAGACATAGTAAAAGTGTGAGATTTGTCAGGATTGAAAGACATGTTGCACTTGTTTGACCAGTCTGTGATTTTGTCCAGGTCTGCAGAGAGTGAGGAGGCTGCAGACTGCCGATCTGAGTGATGAGGTATGGGGCGGCAGAGAGTGGAGTCATCAGCAAAGAGATAGAGCGGATTTTCCAGAGAGTCGGAGAGATCATTGATGAAGACCAGAAAAAGCACAGGGCCCAGAACACTGCCTTGGGGAACTCCAGCCTGAACAGGAAGGGGAGATGAGAGAAAAACATTCAGGGCACATGTTGACTGCAACCAGAGAGGAAGTCCACAAGCCATGCATGGAGATTTCCATGGATACCATAGGAGGAGAGTTTGGTGAGCAGAGCGGGGTGCCAGACCATATTGAAGGCATGTGATATGTCAAGAGAGACAGGTCTGATTTCCTGTTTGGCTTTTAAGGACCTCCATCCATTGTTGAGACAGCAGAAGCAACATGTCCAGAGTAGAATGACCTGGTCTGAATCCAAATTGATGATCCGAGATCAAGCCGTTGGAGAAGAGGAAGGATTTGATGTCAGAAGCGATGATTGATTCCATGACCTTGCTGATTATTGGGAGCAGGCTGATTGGTCTTTTGTTGCAAGGATCTGTTTTTGCACCTTTTTGTGTAAAGCGGTAATGTTGGCTGATTTCCAAGGATATGGCAGATGACCTTGAGCAAAATAGTCAGGTTCACAATGTTTTTTCGTTCAAAATCATGGTAGATTAGCAAACCTATACATTTTTGGAAACGTTATTGCATGGAAAATCTGAAAATCAATGTTTACATTTGCCAATTCGATTCGACCAATTCGACCAATTCCATTCGACCAATTCGACCAATCGCTTCGATCGACCATTCGACCAATTCGATTCGATTCGATTCATCGAATTCGATTCGTTCGACCAATTCGATTTGCCAATCAATTTGACCGACCTTTGCTTGTGTGGAACGGACTGTGAAAACGATGCGGACTATATTGTCGGATACGACACACAGGACAGTGATGACGAACTCTAAATGGCATATTCTGTAATCGTGTATGTTTGATGCCATTGACTGCCTGTGTATATTTTGTCATTGACTGCCTGTGTAGATGTGAAGTTATACTGACTGCATGTGTATATATGATTTTGCTGACTGCCTGTGTATGTTTGGTGATATGAATTATTGTGACACATTTTGATGTTATTAACTGCCTGTACAAAATGATAACATGTATTTGATTATGCAACTTATCGCGAATATAAAGACAGTATTTTGCAATTCAAAACCTTTGATTCGTGTCTTACCATTCCCCATAGCACTAATTTGATACTTTCATTGGATTCCTTGTCCCTGAAAATATAGGTTTAGTATATTTTTAAAAGTTTTTAGGGTAATTAGAGGCAGAAATAGTACAAAATATGTATTTTACAGTGGCCATTTTGAAAATCCAAAATGGCCGCCATACAGGTATCTCTCCAAATGTAAACATTGATTTTTAGTTTCCGTATGCTATAACCTTTCCAAAAATGTATAGGTTTGCTAATCTACCATGATTTTGAACGAAATATAATTTATTGACATAGTGAACCTGACTAAAAGGGAGGGTGAAGAGAACAAAGAGAGGGTGAGATAGAGCGGCAGAGCAGGATTTTAGGATCTTTAAACCTTTATTCAAATTTAATTATATACTTCAAGACTGTATAACACAAATCGCCTTCATCATACCTCCAAGAACCATGCAATATATCGATATTATAACATGAGAGGGCATGGCATGTGTTTTGGGTTCAAGAAGATTCGGCTTTTATGGGTATGTACCATCATCTCCATCAACTCGACTGTTATCGCCATCATAAATATTGTCATCACATTATTGGATCAAGTTTATCATTGTAATTAAAGGTAATTTTAATGATCTTGTTAACTCAACTTGATCACAAAAAAGGTGCAAAAACAGATCCCAGCAACTACAGACCAATCAGCCTTCTCCCAATTATCAGCAAAGTCATGGAATCCATCATTGCTTCAGATATTAAATCTTTCCTCTTCTCCAATGGCTTGATCTCTGATCATCAATTTGGTTTCAGACCTGGTCACTCTACTCTGGACATGCTGCTTCTGCTTTCTCAACAATGGATGGAGGTCCTCAACGCCAAACAGGAAATTAGAGCTGTCTCCCTTGACATTTCACGTGCCTTCGATACGGTCTGGCACCCTGCTCTGCTCTCCAAACTCTCCTCCTTTGGTATCCATGGAAATCTCCACGCATGGCTGGCGGACTTCCTCTCTGGTCGTAGTCAACGTGTGGCCCTGAATGGGTTTCTCTCATCTCCTCTTCCTGTTCAGGCTGGAGTTCCCCAAGGTAGTGTTCTGGGCCCTGTGCTTTTTCTGGTCTTCATCAATGATCTCTCTGACTCTCTTGAAAATCCTCTCTATCTCTTTGCTGACGACTCTACTCTCTGTCGCTCCATTCCTCATCCCTCAGATCGGCAGTCTGCAGCCTCCTCACTCTCTGCAGACCTGGACAAAATCACAGACTGGTCAAACAAGTGGAACATGTCTTTCAATCCTGACAAATCTCACACTCTTACAATGTCTCTCCGAAAGGACCGACTGGACAACCCTCCCATCTACTTTCTCAACAATCCTCTCCAAGAAGTTCTGTCGCTCAAGCTTTTGGGTCTCACTATCTGCCATGATCTTTCTTGGGAAAACCACATTTCCAAGCTGGCCTCCAAAGCCAGTCGCCGACTGGGCATCCTCCGTCGTGCGAAGTCCTTCCTTGGCACACCTGAGCTCCTCACCACATACAAGGCTTTCATCCGCAGCTCAATGGAATACTGTTCCCCCCTCTGGGCTGGTGCTCCTGCCTCACACCTTGCTCGGCTTCACGCTGTTGAGGCCAAAGCTTTCAGAATCATTGGAATCTCCTGCGATGTAGTCAACGCCGAGGGCCTTTCACTCACTCACCGCAGGCAGGTTGGTGGTCTTTCTGTCTTCTACCGACTCCTCTCCGGCCTTGCTCCCCCAGCTCTCTGTGTGCTCTGTCCCCCCAATATTCCTTCAGGTCGCACAAGATCTGCCTGCAACCCTCTTCTGGTTAAACTGCCAAAGTCTAGGCTCTCTGCTCACCTTCACTCTTTCATTCCCCTTTTCTCCTGCCTCTGGAACAAACTCCCCCACTCCCTTCAATCCCACTCCTCCCTCCAGGTCTTTAAAACAGCTGTTCACCACCATCTCTTATCTTCCCTCATCGAAAACCTTGATCTTTTCTACCCCCGGTAATTCACCCCAGAGTCCTTGCAGTGTTCATATGTTTTAATCCTCTCCCACCTCCCCCCAAGTCCTCCCGATGTCCCTGCTCTCAAATGTTGTGTTTGTGTCCTTCCCCCTCTCTTTTGTGTCCTTCCCCCTCTCTCCCCATCTTGTCTACCGCTCCCCTTGTTTTTTGTGTTTTGTGTGTCGGTTTGTCTTTTTGTGTGATTAATGTTAGCTCTTTCACGAGCCTCGATCTTGTATACAAAAAAAAAAAAAAAAAAAAAAAAACTCAAGAAAATAAACTTTATTTTTTGTTCTTCATCCAGGAAAATAAGCCTGGTGGTGGCTTAACCTGTTGTGCCGTTATATAACATCAGGTGGGTTGCCTCAGCCTTTCTTCCTTCCGAGGTCGGCAAAATCAGTACCAGCTTAGTGGAAACGGGGCACTGCATCAGTAGCACAGCCGTGATCCCAGCAATGCTGCAATTAGCAGCCAGAGGCTGCCTACGGAATAATAATAATAGCTCAAGAAAAAAAACTTCATTTTATGTACTCAATGCTGGAAAATAATACTTTGTTTTATGCTATAAGTACTCTTTTAGTCATGAAAATAAATAGCTCAAAAACAATGCACAAACATATTAATTAAGGGTACAGTTTGGACAAATTTTAAAGTAGAAGTCCCTCACCCTATTTTACCCATTACCCCCGAAGTTTGCGGATTTTGGTTCACGGGAATTTTCAAGAATGTAACACCCGCGAACAGCAAGGCCCTCCTGTATATATTTGTGCAATGCACGGGGTATCGTGTTCTATGAACTCTTTAGTTTTTATTATTTTTAACAATCTTGTGGCTCATAGAAGACCAAAGTTTGATTTGCAGGAAGTTTTACCGAATTTTTTTTTTTTTTAAACTGCATATTACAAAAACATTTGTTGGATTTCATTTGGGCATCGTCATACGGGTTCCTTGTTCGTATGTGGGGTTAGTCTGTGTTGTTCCCAATTCGTCTTTTTAGGATGTTTTGACCCTGAGTTAAACTTCGATATACCAGTATTGTATTAATTTGTCTCTTCTCAATCTTCTTGTTACCTTCACCAGAGGAGAGTGTATTGCATTTGAGTCCATTTGTTTGTTTGTCTGTTTGTCCGCACAAAATAAATGTGATTTTCTCTGAAACCGTTGGTCAGATTGATAGTAATTTTTCACCATACATGCACCTCCTCCTGTATAATTCTTTTTAATGATAATTATGACGTCATATGTCACGTGGTATGGGCGACATCTTGGAAAACCCGAAAAACTTTGCACCGCCATCTCTATGAAAGCACTGTATAGAAAAAATTGAGACATGGGTCATTGTAAAGAACTTTCCATGGGGAATAAAATATGTTAATGATGATGTCATAGGTGTCATCCCTGCGTGTCGTAAAAGACGACTAAGAGGGTTGGCGTCAGGAAGGGCATCCGGCCATAAAAGCATTGCCTCAAAAAGGGAACCATGACAATTACAACTACATATGGGCAGGGTACAGCCCGAAGTGGAGATCGGTTTCTGAGGTTTGGGACATGGAATGTAGGGACAATGACAGGGAGATCAGGAGAAGTGGTGGAAGTATTGGTCAGAAGAAGAGTGGACATATGTTGTGTGCAAGAGACGAGATGGAAGGGAAGTGGTGTGAGAATGGTGAAGGGTAGGCAGGGACAGAAATACAAGTTTGTGTGGCAAGGGTGCCTGGAGGGCGTGAATGGTGTTGGTGTCATGTTTTCTGAGGAGTTTGTAGACAGTGTGGTGAGTGTGACGAGAGTGAGTGATAGGTTGATGATGGTGAAAATGATGATTGGAAAGCTCTTGGTGAACGTCATCTCGGGATATGCTCCGCAGGTTGGTCGAAGCGATGAAGAAAAGGACAAGTTCTGGTGTGCGATAGAGAAGCTGATGGAAAACGTGAAAGATGAGGAAGTTGTTGTGGTAGGAGGAGACCTAAATGGACATGTGGGAAGGAGTATGGATGGTTTTGACGGAGTTCATGGGGGTTACGGATATGGTGTGAGAAATGGAGAAGGTGAAAGGATTTTGGAGTTTGCTGATGGAGCTGATTTGTTGATTTGTAATACTCAGTTCCAGAAAGAGGATAATAAGCTTGTTACATACACGTCAGGTGGGTCGACGACAACCGTTGACTACCTGATGGTGCGTAGGCGAGATAGGGGGCACCTCCGGGACACAAAGGTGATCCCGGGGGAGGAGGCTGTTTCACAGCACCACTTGGTTGTCTGCGACGTAAGGGTGAAAGGTGCGAGGAGAGCTCGGCGGGTGAAGTACCAACTGAGAATGAAGGTGTGGAGGTTGAAAGAGGTGACAGTAAGGGAGGCATTAAAAGAGAGGCTGAGTAGGGTCGAGGATGATGTGGTTGAGCTTGAAAGTGGTTGGATGTCGATGAAAGCTAGTCTGTTGGGAGCCGTTGGTGAGGTATGTGGATGGACAAAAGGACCACCGAGGCACTCGGAAACATGGTGGTGGGATGATGAAGTTGGAAAGAGGATTGACGAGAAGAGGAAGAAGTTCAGTTCAAGGAGTGGCAGAAGGCAAAGGGTACGGGAGCAGAAACAGCAGAGCATGAAAGTTATAAGGCAGCCAGGAAGGCTGCAAAGAAAGAGGTAGCAAAGGCGCAGGAGGCATGTAGGAAAATGTTCGGAGAACGCTTGGATTCGGAAGAGGGTCAGAAAGCAGTATTCAGGATTGCAAAGCAGATAGCGAAAGAGAGGTGTGATGTGATGGGGGTGAGTTGCTTGAAGGATGAAGTGGGACAAATCGTTGTCGACCTAGATGGAAATAAAGGAAGATGGAAAAGATATATGGAAATGCTGTTGAATACAGAGAATGAATGGGATGGCAACATAGAGAGTAACCCAGTTTTAGGACTGGCAGAGAAGATAACTGAGAAGGAAGTTGAGGAAGCGATAAAAGCAATGAAGGGTAGAAAAGCGGGAGGGCCGACGGGAGTTGTGGGAGATATGTTGAAGGCAGCAGGAAGTTGGGGTGTGAAGAGAATGACAGAGATCTGTAATCTGGTGGTGAAAGAAGGCCGCATTCCAGTGGATTGGGAACTGAGTACCCTCGTCCCTCTATACAAGGGGAAAGGTGACCCTCTGGAGTGTGGCTCGTACCGAGCGATAAAGTTATTGGAGCATGGAATGAAGGTATTGGAAAGGGTGTTGGAGAGGAGGATAAGGAAGAAAGTGAAGATCGACGAAATGCAGTTTGGATTCATGCCAGGAAGAGGAACGACAGACGCGCTTTTCATTGTGAGGCAGTTTCAGAAGAAGTACATGGAGAAGAGGAAGAAGTTGTTTCTTGGGTTTGTTGATCTGGAGAAAGCATTCGATAGGGTACCACGCAAAGTATTGACATGGGCATTAAGGAAGTTAGGAGTGGAGGAATGTTTGATCAGAGTAGTGATGGCAATGTACAAAAGAGCGCGCACAGCTGTAAGGACGAAGGACGGGAACAGTGGTGAGTTTGAGGTGAAGGTGGGAGTGCATCAGGGGTCGGTACTAAGTCCACTACTATTTGTAGCTGTGATGGAGGTGCTGGCTCAGAACGTAAAGGAGGGTTTACCGTGGGAGTTGTTGTATGCAGATGATCTGGTGTTGATTGCGGAAAGTATGGATGGACTGAAGGAAAAGATGAACACGTGGAAGGAATGTATGGAGACAAAAGGTCTGAAGGTGAATATCGGAAAGACGAAGGTGATGGCAAGTGGTAAAGCATGTGGTGAGGTGGAAAGAACTGGGAAGTGGCCCTGTGCTGTGTGTAGGAAGGGTGTCGGAGTGAACTCCATTCAATGTACAATGTGCACTGAGTGGGTTCATCAAAAATGTAGTGGTCTGAGAGGGTCATTAACCAGTGTGGCAGCTACATTCAAATGTAAGGTCTGCACAGAGGGAGCTGCAGATGGAGGAAATGTTGAGTTGGATCTTGGAGACGGCGTGAAGCTGGAAGGTGTGAAAACATTTTGCTACCTCGGAGACAGGCTGAATGGAGAAGGTGGATCAGACTCGGCAACGGTTGCTCGAGTGAGATGTGCATGGAAGAAGTTTCGGGAACTGAGTGGCGTGCTGATGATGAGGGGATTGTCGTTGAAGCTGAAGGGAAAGGTGTATGCTGCATGTGTGAGAAGTGTTATGATTTATGCGAGCGAGACATGGGTAATGAACGTAGAGCAGCAACGAAGGTTGGAAAGGGTGGAAACGCGAATGGTTCGACGGATGTGCGGAGTATCGTTGAGAGAGAGGAAGACAAATGATGAATTGCGAAAGATGATGGGAATAGAGCCTGTAATTGATGCTGTGAAGAGGAACAGGTTGAGATGGTTTGGTCATGTGTTGAGGAAGGATGAAAGTGACTGGTTGAGAAGAGTGATGGAAATGGATGTAGAAGGAAGCAGAGGACGGGGAAGACCGAGAAAGACTTGGCTAAAGATGGTGGAAGAAGAAATGCGGGCAAGGGGGTTAACAAGGAGAGATGCAGAAAATAGGGCAAAATGGAGAAGATTGTCATGGGGACCGCAAGGCTAACCCCCGCTCTAACAGGGAAAATGGCCTTTAAAATGCATGTTGTTGTTGATGATGTCATAGGTGCCTCCATTATGACATCATAATTCGACAAGTACAAAACTTCATCCGATTAAGATGAAATTTCTTGAGCATCATCTTGAGATAAATTGGTGGAGAAAAAAAATAATGGTGACGTCATCGGTCAAGTGGTTCGGCCACCATATTCATTTTAACACGAAAGCCTTAAGAACCACTAAAAACACGTCCTGGCTGGGGTCTGCAATCTCTGATTGCTCTTTCTTGTTATCTATGCAAATCTGTCCTCATGGTTTTGGTCCTTGGTTCCTTCCAGGTGCCCCATTATGATACTTACTTTTATTTTTGCAGGCACAAATGAAAACTGGTATTCCAGCAACAGTTGTGAATGATATTGAGTCTGGTGAGTTTGAAAGCTGAGAATTATAGATGTTTGTCAGGTCAACACATTCACAATAAAGATAGAAAAGACAAAGTAATATCGAACACACACACACACACACACACACACACACACACACACACACACACACACACACACACACACACACACACGCACGCACACACACACGCACGCACGCGCACGCACACACACACACACACATTGTACGTGGCATGCTGTACTGTATATTATGTACACACATATTATACGTGACATATTATACATATTATACTCACATATGACATATTATACATATCACTCACATACTCACATAGTCGAAGAAGAAATGCGGGCAAGGGGGTTAACAAGGGGAGATGCAGGAAATAGGGCAAAATGGAGAAGATTGTCATGGGGACCGCAAGGCTAACCCCCGCTCTTGCAGGGAAAATGGCCTAAAACGGCCTGTTGTTGTTGAATACTCACATACGGACGGACACACACACAACCATTATTCAAAGAAGGATGTAGGGATGGTTTCACATTGTTATTTCTTGTGATCATTCCTACCTTATTTACATACTTTTTGGAGTACCATCCCTACATCCCCTTACATTTTTACCTCTACCATGGCACGCTTCCACGCCGCCTTTACCTTTTTTGGGGAAGTGAAAAAATATATATATATATATATATATATTGTTACGGATACGGAGGACGGCTCTCCCGTTAGGAAGGGGTGATTAGCCCCTTGTCCTGTTAAGCTGGCCGTCTCCCCGTTCCTGGTACTTGTAATGCTATCCCACGGGATGGAACGGATCAGGGCTATGGGCCCAGGGTTTATCCCGAATACCTTTATCCGTCCCTCCGCAGACTAGGGAGACAAGTACCGCTCGAACCCCGGTTTGGATGGTCTAGTTAGTTGCCGAGCGGTTTTTAGCAACCCGACGTTCGAGCCATTAGCATTACCAAAGACTAACCCGATTCTCAAACGTTGGCCGAGTCACGCCACGTGTACTCAATATGGAAACCTCTAAAGCGACCGAAAGAGCATGAAGAAGTAAAAACAAAGTAGGGAATAACAAGATTTATTACTATTTATACACACTAAAGAAAGATGATTTATAAGGCAATTGAAGGAGCAGGAGACATCGTGCAATGATTAGCTTATATATGGCAGTCTTAATTAATACCCCAAGACAACATGAAAGACGGACAAACGGGCACACTTCCACGGGGGAATTGATGGCAGGAATCACTGGAGGGAGGAGAAGGTCCAAGCCGATGGCAGGGCAGGAAAGGTCCGGGCAATTCCACACCGTCGAGGTCCACGTTCCGTGCTCGAAGCGAACAGCAGCTGGCAGCTCCGCGTCTCCACAGCCGGCAATAGGGCCTAGAGCAGGGGTCGGCAACCTTTTTGACATGAAGTGCCAGTTTGAAATGTTCTTGTTAATTCGTGTGCCATATCAACATTAAGTTCAACATTAAGTTTAATTATGACACCACATCAAAAAAATATTTCCAACAGACATGGAATTTTATTCCATCCATATAGGCCATATGCATTGCAACAACATTTTAAAGAAACATTTACCGAACATCTACCGAACCTTGAGTACCAGTTCACTGGTAATTCCCTGTGTGTCGTAAAAAGGTGACAAACAGGGTTGGCGGCAGGAAGGGCATCCGGCCGTAAAACATTGCTTCAAAAAGGGGACCAAAAAACAACAACAACCACGGTCCCCGAAAAAGGCCAACCCCCGCTTGCGGGGAAAAATGGCCTCTAAAGGTGGTTTTTTTTACCGAACCTGAACCGCTTCACTGCAATTCCTGTGGTAAATGTGAGCGGGAGGCCGTACCGTCAATCAAACTAAATAAGACAGGCCGCGTGTTACGAGAAAAACTACTACCCCCATTTTCATTACTACCACCCCATAAAAAAAACTCAAAATAATGACGAGATTAATATTAAAACGCAGAAGGCAGCCTGAATGATAAAGAGTGGAGATGCAACCGCTGACCACCGGATGTTAACAACAGTTGCTCTTACAGCACCTCAGGTTGCCATGAACGGCGTATCGGAAGGCACCAAGCCTACATCTCCTATTTTATATCTACGATTATTATACAATTCAGAATAATGATGAGATTAATATTAAAACTCAGAAACCAGTCCGAATAATAATAATGAGTGGAGATGCAGCCTCGGACCATCTGCTGTGAACAACACCACTGTTCTTACAGCACATCCTGTTGCCGCGAATATTGTGTTTGAATGCGCCAGGCCGGCATCTCATGTTGTGCATCTTTGATTATTATTCCAGTGAAAGAATTTGGAATTGGAATGGTGACTCTGCTCTGATCCATCTACCTCATCACCCTGCACAATCACACCGGAATACTATTATAGTGCAACACGCGCAACAGCCAATGGCTGTTCAAGAAGTGATTTGGCATGCAGCGGAGAGGGCACTGCTTTCGCCAGTGTGCCAATGATTACGCTGCCGCGTGCCAATGGTGGCACGCGTGCCTAAGGTTGCCGACCCCTGGCCTAGAGGGTCTCGGCGTATTGCTCAGTATCAGCACCCCCTCACGTCTCGTTCTCTCTTGGCTGCTTTAGCTGGATCGCGCATCTGCCGCACCTCTCTCTCACTCTTCCTCGGACCTCAATCTTCTCCAAAAAGCTCATCTGCTCATCTGCTTGGGGAGCGTCCCGCGGCGGGTTATATAGGCCCCGCCCTTCACCCTTTGCGAACCTCCCCCAAGCGTTCTCTCTCCGCCCTCTCAAGCCAAACCCCTCGTTCTGGGTTGGATGAGCGGGGCCGACTTACTCCTCCCCTCTATGACGAGGTGGAGACCCGCCTTTCTTCGTCGTTACCTCGTGCGTAATGGAGTCAAATGCAGCAAAGGGGACGGCAGATGAAAATGCAGCAAAGTGCCTAAAGAGTCGATTGCAGCAAAGTGGCAAACCTGGCACTTGGAAGCTGCCATGGGGCGTCGGAGGGCCTACTCTTATTTAATTCGGTGCAATGAAGAGTCAAACTAGTGGGAAACACATCCTTAACCTACAGAGAATAAGGGACTAACTATTTAAAAGGATATATGGTGTCTTGGGTGTAGGTTTATGAAATTAACGAAGAGGACGAGCTTCGACCTTTCTTTACATTACGAGGGTCAGTTACACACAACAAAACCATACTTCTCACATTCGTTACACTTTCTCAAAATCGTTACACTTCTCAAATTCGTTACACTTCTCAAATTCGTTACAATATATATATATATATATATATATATATATATATATATATATATATATATATATTGTTGCGGATACGAAGCACGGCACTCCTCTTAGCGGGGGGGGGGGGGGGGGGTTAATCCCCCTTCTTTTTGTACTGGCCGGCTCCGCTCCTGAAGCTACCCCACTCCCTCTACGAGGCAGGTGGACAACCTTGTTCGAGACCACGGACAAGATGTTATTTGTCAAGCGGATGAGCAGCCCACAGCCCGAACCATTAGCAGTACTAAACCCGATCCTAAACGTTGGCCAAATCGTGCCACAGGTACTCAATGGGGGAAATCACAAAGACGAACGGATGTGAAGAAAGGAAGGCAAAGTAAGGAGGAACATGAATTTATTAATTATTATTTACACAATCAAAGAAACCAAGGAAGGAGGAAAGATAACGAAAGCAATTTACAGAAGAAGGAGACACAGTGCAATTCTACTTATCTATACAGTCTTACTTAAACCCCAGACAACATAAAGGACAGATGACAGTCAGACTTACACGGGGATGATGACAGGAATGGCAGGAGGTTCGTTCGTCTGGCGAGGTTGCGTTCCGACCCACGACTCTCTCTCTCTCTCTCTCTCTCTCTGGTGGTAACACTGGGATTCTCCTCTCCAGTACCTCGAACCCAGCTCTAGCCTCGAACCCAGCTCAGCAGCATGCACCCAGCTCTCGTACCAGTTCAGCAGCACATAGCAGCTCCTCGTACCAGCCCAGTAGCATGTTCTCTTCTTGCGCGATTGTCGCACGCATATATCAAGCGGGCGCGTGACACGCCCTCGGCCGTTTGGGTACCGCTCCCCCGTGCTCTGTTTTGTGGCCTTATATGGCAATGCCACGGTCTTGTTACCTTATTTGGGTATGGAGCTGAACAGCCTGCCCCTCGTGGCGAGCCACGGGCTTGTATCTTCTTGGCGACCCCGCCCTTCTTGTCCAAACAGAGCACGGAGCACATATTCACCATGGCAGCGAACGCCGCTTCCAAACCCAGGCCAGTTGAGAGGGTGCGCACCCCACGCTTGTCGAGCTGCTACCGACAGAGAGAGAGTTTGCTGGGGTATGGAATCATTGAAGGGGAGCTATCCTTATTTGATTCGGTGCAATGAAGTGTCAACTAATGGGCAACAGAGCCTTAAACTGGAACACATAATAAGGAAATAACTATTTAGAGGTTCTAAGATTGGCTACGTGTATGCGATGGATTAACTAAGGGGAAGACCTTTGACCTTTACACAAATTGATGGAGGTATTTACAAGAATCATGACATTACTTACAGAGGGTGATATTTACAAACACAGGATTCTCAAATCCACAACAATATATATATATATATATTGTTGCGGATATGAGGATTGTTTTTTTTTATTGTGTTGTATTGTATAGTAAATTGTTGTAAATATCACCCTCTGTAAAATGTAATGATTCCTTGTAAATACCTCCGTAGTGTAAAGGTCAAAGGGCGTCCCATATTTAGTCCATAAAGCATACACGTTAGCCAATCATAGAATACCCCTGTTCAATAGTTATATCTTTATTATGTGTATTAGGGTAAGGCCTTGTCTCCCATTAAGATGACACTCCATTGCACTGCATTAAATAAGAGTAGATCCCCTTCCTTTCACATTCCCCTTTCATCATTGCCAAGCCTCGATTGCCAATTACATCCCCTCCAAAACCACCATTGAACATGTGCTCGGGTCGGGTAAGACGGGCGTACTCGCCCGTCGTCATCAAGGGCGGAGCCAGAGGGTCGCGCGACCAACCAGGGCCGAGGTGAGCACACCGATGGGCGTGTCCTGAAGGCCGGCGGCTTGATCACCGGAGGCGTTATAAAGGCGCGCGCGCAAGAAGCAAGGTAGTTGTCGGTGGTGAGGAGTGATTGGACCAAGAGAGAGAAAGAGTGGTTGGACCAAGAAAGAGGAGATCCAGAAAGAACATCCAAAGAAAGGACATCCCGGAAAGCACAAAGCCTGCTATTCGTCGCCTCGCTCGCCAAGGTTGGACTGAGCAGTAGTTAACAGCAAGAAGCCTGTTGTAGTCCTGGAAAAGCGCGCGACGTCCACCGCAGCAGCAGCAGACAACAGCAGCAGCAGCGGCGGCCACAGCAGCAACAACAGCCGCTTGGGGCCTGGACGGCGGTTTTGAGCAGGGCCGCGAAGGAACGGCGGCTGCTAAACGCGCCGATCGTGCTGCAGGACCCCTTGGACCTTCCTCTCCCTCCAGCCATCCACCTCCTGCCTTTCCATCCTTTTGTGTACGTGAGTTTGTTCTGTTTGTTTTGTCCCTGGGGATTTAACTAAGCTTGTATAAGGAATTTGAACTGTGTCTCTAATTCTTCTGTATATTATTTTATTATCTTTCCCTCTTCCTTGGTTATTTTGAGCCTGTATATAGTAGGAATAAATTTAGTAGTATTTTCAACCTTTTTTTCGTCTTCTTCTTCTTCTTCACATCCGTGTCGCTTTTGTCTTTTCCATATTGAATATCTGTGGCGCGATCCGGCCAACGTTCGGGAATCGGGTTAGTCGGGGTAACTGTTAGGCCGCGGTGCCATCCGCTCGGCAAACCAACATCCTTATCTGCGGGCCGTAACAATTGGTGTCAGGAGTGTCGGATTCGGACGTGGGACTAAATTTATTTAGCCCAAATTTTGGACCACCAATTGTACTATTGGCAGTAACAATTGGTGTCTGGGAGTGAGATACGAGGCCCGAACCAAATTTTTAAAACATCCAAAAAAAAAATTTGGTCAAAATTTGGAGCGGCCGAAATTTGGTTTGTTTTAAAGAAAAAACCCAAATTTTGAAATCGCGCCATGGATAGTCAAGGCGATCGGATGCAGGTGGGTGAGCTAGAAGAGGGGTTAGGGGTAACTCAGGACCGGAGGGAAGAAATGGTGGAGGAGAACAATGAGGAGGTGGTTGAGGAGGTATCAGGCGCACAAAATGGTGCCCTCGCGCACATGGTTATTGCGGCGCCAAATTTAGCCGCACCCCTGGTCGCGGCAGCTGAGCCAGAGATGCCAGAGTACATGCGAGTCTTTATGATTCAAATGATGGCAAAAATGGATGCCCAAAGTGATAAGTCCACCCGAGAGCGAAGAAAAATGGGTGAGCGATTGGGAAACCAAATTGAAGCAATAACGAACGAAATGAGGGCCGATAATGAGGGACTGGCGAGGGACAGAGTCGCATATGAAGTAAGGGAAGCGGAGAGGGACAGAGACCGCAGGTTGGGCGAGCAGGTCCCAGGGGTGCACGAGGAGGTAATGCGGGTCGAGAAGCGCTGGTTGAGCGAGGCGGAGAAAAGCGCGGGTAAAATGACGGAGAAAGAGATCGCGACACGGGGTTTGGAAAAGCCGGCGACCGATGAGGTAGAGGGAATTTTATTAAAGCCAACGGTCGTCGAGGTGAGTAAAGAAAAAGTGGTAGTGGGCATTGAAATTGAAGAGACCGGGGACTTAGAAAACCACTCGCGGCGGGAGGAAAAGATGGAATATGTACAAAGTCCCTGCTCAAATCATGATGATGTACTTGCTAATCCAAATGGAAGTTTGCAGGTGCGCGTGGAGAAAAGGATCCCCCAGGTGAGTCATGCTGTATATTGTGTGGGTAGATTTTGCAGGAGGATGTTTGACGACAAGAGAATTGTCGCGCAATTGGGATCGAGGAAGCACCCGGGCGTTGGTGAAGGGTCGCGTGTGGAAAAAAAGTGTGCGTCAAGGGGTGAGCGTGTTACGAAGCGCGATTGTGATACCGAGTGCGAGCGAGAATGCACGTCGGGGTGTACGGAGTGTGACACAGGGAGTGAGAGCAATACGAAGTGTGCGTCAAGGGGTGAGCGTGTTACGAAGCGCGAGTGTGATACCGAGTGCGAGCGAGAATGCACGTCGGGGTGTACGGAGTGTGACACAGGGAGTGAGAGCAATACGAAGTGTGCGTCAAGGGGTGAGCGTGTTACGAAGCGCGAGTGTGATACCGAGTGCGAGCGAGAATGCACGTTGGGGTGTACGGAGTGTGACACAGGGAGTGAGAGCAATACGAAGTGTGTGTCAAGGGGTGAGCGTGTTACGAAGCCCGAGTGTGATACCGAGTGCGAGCGATAATGCACGTTGGGGTGTACGGAGTGTGACACAGGGAGTGAGAGCAATACGAAGTGTGCGTCAAGGGGTGAGCGTGTTACGAAGCGCGAGTGTGATACCGAGTGCGAGCGAGAATGCACGTCGGGGTGTACGGAGTGTGACGCAGGGAGTGAGAGCAATACGGAGTGTACGTGCGAGGGTGAGTGTGACATGGAGAGTAAGGTGGTGGTGGAACGTGTGCGAGGAAGCACACCTGAGTTGGTGGTAGCGCGAGTGCGAGGGAGCACATCGGAGCGCGGTAGTGGGTGGATGCAAGAGTGCACGCCCATGGTGAGTGTTACGGAGGACGTAACGGAGGAGAGGTGTGGACCGAGGTGTGCGAACGGCGAGTGTGCACAAGAGTGCGCAAGAGGTGTGGTGTGTAACAGGGAGTGCGTTGGTGGAATGGACGGAGTGTGGGGGATGCACTGGAGGCGTTGGAACGCCGGGCTTTGTGAGTGTGAAATGGGTCGCGTGGTGTGAGCCTGCAAGTAAAGCATCGACGTTGAACGGGGTAGTGTTTAGGGCGACGGATAGCCGATGCGAGCACTCGGGGCGCGGTGCGCTTTGTTGGATGCCAGGCCCGGCGCGGATCGATACTGCGTCGCTTCTCTTCGAAGCGTCGTTGCCGATTCGGGCTTGGCCCCGCCCCGCACGGTCGAGTCCGGGCCTTGTCGGGCGAGGTGACCGGTCCGGTTCAAGGGCGAGTGGGAGGAAGCGGAACGGTGCCCCCTCGCGGGGACGGGGTTCCGACCGGGCGAGCCTCAGCCATCGGGCCCGGGACCGCAAGGTACCGCGCCGAGATGGTGCGTGGAATCTCGGCCCGACCAAACCACCTCCCTTGAACCGAAAGCCGGACGGATTCAACCTGCAGGCGACCAAACCACCCGAATTCATTACTCGGCTTTGCGAAGCCGAGTTTTAATGATGTGACGACACCACCGAGGCTCAGATAAAGCGGCCTGTGATGATGATGATAATGATAGTGTTTTTGATCCAAAATTTAGAAAAGTGAATAGAATTGGCAGTAATTGGAAAATTTTTGGTTGGTTGCAATTGGATGAGCCAAATTGGTAGTGGGAGATACCCGATGTGGTGGGATGGCAACTCTGCCATCTCTCTCACCCGGGGGCAAAGGAGCACTAGTTATGGGGTTTATGGCAGTGAAAACTAGCCCGGGAGGGTTTGGATAATGTGTAGGGACCTAGAGATTGACATTAGGTAACGTTAAGGTTAGGTAGTGACAATGATACCTGTAGTGGGGACGCAGGTAGATTAGTGTGGATGATAACGACGAGGGAGCGCAATAGTTTAAAGGGACGACTGGGAAGCGCAAGTTCCAGAGGGGAGTAGTTAGATGAGATGATGCCGTGTGTTTGAGGATTGGAAGTGTATTGAGCAGGGTATGAGTAAAAGATTGTGATTGTGAGTTGTATTGTGATTGCACAGGTGTGCAACTGGACAGGTGGATGGAGCAGTGTTTGAGGGAGTGATGGTGATGAGTATTGTGCTGACCAGATGGTCCAGGGAGGAAGGAGGGTGCAGGTGGCACCAGGTGTGATTGCACAGGTGTGCAACAACAGGTGTATGGAGAGTGGTTGTGTGAAATACATGGAGTGTGGAATACATGGAGTGTGGAATACATGGAGTGTGGAATACATGGAGTGTGGAATATATGGAGTATTGGAATGGATGGTCGTGGAGTGAGTATGGTGGAAACTATGGAGTGGAGTGGATGGTGCGAAGGTGTGAATGGGGGAAGGATGGACCCCCATCACGAATACCCGGGGAGGGTAGTGTAAGTGTTAGGTAGAGGGTATACGGTATAGGTAAATTGTGGTTGGATATTGGCATCTGTGGTGCGGGTGAAAGAATGGTATTTGGATGGGTGCATTAGTGTTGTGGAAATGGCTGGGCGTATAGCCTGTTAGTGTGTGTAGTTTGTTTGGGCACTCCACCACTGTGAGGATGTCGGCCAGGTGAGGCCGCAGGTGGGCTCTGGGAGCCGGTAGAGTTGTTGTGGATGGGGCCCGAGGATCCGGAGGACGGACCCGGGTAGGCCAGTGCCAGAGGGCACTGAGGGGTGACAGAGCCAGGAGGGGCCTTCCCCAGTTAGATAGGTTAGGGTGAGGAGCTAGGTAAGCTCGGGTGGCAACTGCAGTGGTGGAGGTGTGCAGGTGGGTAGACCTGCTGGGAGAGCTACACGCCCCAGTCCTGAAATTGTGCAAGGGCACAGGGAGTTGAATCGGGGGAGTGAGACCCCAAATTGAGAAGCACCACAGTTTGGGCAATGGGAATTGGTTTTTAGAACCCATAGTGTAAGTTGGCCAATGGATTGGCAGGGAAAGACCCCGGGTAGTGTAAAGTGTGTTAATGTCATTTAGAGGATAGTTAGGATTAAGAATCTCCTCGCACCATCTACATCCACTCACCTGAGATGACGTACCTCCACACCATGCCAGGTGGTTTTTGTTATTTTTATGATGCAAATGTTTTGGATTGTGAGACGCATCATGACGTGGGTGTGACATTGTGCTTTGTTGTTCCATCTCTTCCTCCTTATGAGGATTGATGATGAATTGGGTGATGGCAAATTTTGGCTAGAGGGATTGTGGTGACGAATTTGGAATAGAAGAAATATGGGGAAGACGTGACATTAGCGCCGAATTTGTAAATGTGTAGATTTTTGTAAATATGGGGTAAGGGCAAGGGTAGAGTAGGTGACAGAGGGGGTGACGTACGGTAGGGACGAGCTTTTCTCACTTCGCTCTCCGTACGCACTTCGCCTTGCATTGCCTTATTGATGTGTACCCTTGTGACCTTACCCCTCGCTCATCTGTCTCTCCCCCCCTTTGTCTCCCACATGAGGACCTGTGCGCCACTGGGCGCCGAGGGGAGCGTGCGTGAGTCCGCCATTGTGCGCCCGGAACTCCCAGAACCAGCTGTCTGCATCGATGCACCACATTATGGACCACATGTCTGTGGCCGAGCACCACTTATGGACCCCATGGGTTGGGGCATGGCCCCTCTGCTGGAACCGGCCATGAAGGCCCGAAATCTTGCTGGCGGACCTTGATCACAGGGCACCGATGCCCCACAGGTGAACCACATTAGTCGGCCCTGTGGGCCATAAATAAAATAAATAAAAATGGACACGTTGGGTGCATTTTAATAGTGCAAATAGGCCGCCAGCAAAGGAAGATGACAACACCAGGAAAATAATAATAGCCAGCAGAGGGAGCCGAAGAGCAAGAGACCACCTGCAGGGTTAGGGGTTGTTGTTTTTATTTTTATTCATGACAGTGATGACTGTGCACCGATTGGTGCTTGAGGGTGTGTTGGTGCGTTTTGGGTGCTTTCATGGTGCATTGATGCAGAGCAGACTGTCTCCCCCCAGAAAGAACAATCACAGGTCCTGGGTTACGTTTTGTAAATAAAGTAAAGTCATTGTAAATAATGCTCCCCACCGTCAGTGTATAGTTTGAAGACCATTCCGTAATTCGGTTAGCTGTGGGCGTGTCTGTTAGGCAGGGTGCAATGGAGCAGCGGGACATATTTATTTATGTTTTAAAACTGTCGCACTCAGGGTCAGGTTAAAAGTAGAGGGAACTACACCTACGTGTCACACTAAATTAAAGTTATAGGCCCGGGACGTGCCTAAGAGGAGGAGGGTGCAGTGTTGCGGATATGAGGATTGTTTTTTTTAATTGTGTTGTATTGTATAGTAAATTGTTGTAAATATCACCCTCTGTAAAATGTAATGATTCCTTGTAAATACCTCCGTAGTGTAAAGGTCAAAGGGCGTCCCATAATTAGGCCATAAAGCATACACGTTAGCCAATCATAGAATACCCCTATTCAATAGTTATATCTTTATTATGTGTATTAGGGTAAGGCCTTGTCTCCCATTAAGATGACACTCCATTGCACTGCATTAAATAAGAGTAGATCCCCTTCCTTTCACATTCCCCTTTCATCATTGCCAAGCCTCGATTGCCAATTACATCCCCTCCAAAACCACCATTGAACATGTGCTCGGGTCGGGGAAGACGGGCGTGCCCGCCCGTCGTCATCAAGGGCGGAGCCAGAGGGTCGCGTGACCAACCAGGGCCGAGGTGAGCACACCGATGGGCGTGTCCTGAAGGCCGGCGGCTTGATCGCCGGAGGCGTTATAAAGGCGCGCGCGCAAGAAGCAAGGTAGTTGTCGGTGGTGAGGAGTGATTGGACCAAGAGAGAGAAAGAGTGGTTGGACCAAGAAAGAGGAGATCCAGAAAGAACATCCAAAGAGAGGACATCCCGGAAAGCACAAAGCCTGCTATTCGTCGCCTTGCTCGCCAAGGTTGGACTGAGCAGTAGTTAACAGCAAGAAGCCTGTTGTAGTCCTGGAAAAGCGCGTGACGTCCACCGCAGCAGCAGCAGACAACAGCAGCAGCAGCGGCGGCCACAGCAGCAACAACAGCCGCTTGGGGCCTGGACGGCGGTTTTGAGCAGGGCCGTGAAGGAACGGCGGCTGCTAAACGCGCCGATCGTGCTGCAGGACCCCTTGGACCTTCCTCTCCCTCCAGCCATCCACCTCCTGCCTTTCCATCCTTTTGTGTACGTGAGTTTGTTCTGTTTGTTTTGTCCCTGGGGATTTAACTAAGCTTGTATAAGGAATTTGCACTGTCTCTAATTCTTCTGTATATTATTTTATTATCTTTCCCTCTTCCTTGGTTATTTTGAGCCTGTATATAGTAGGAATAAATTTAGTAGTATTTTCAACCTTTTTTTCGTCTTCTTCTTCTTCTTCACATCCATGTCGCTTTTGTCTTTTCCATATTGAATATCTGTGGCGCGATCCGGCCAACATTCGGGAATCGGGTTAGTCGGGGTAACTGTTAGGCCGCGGTGCCATCCGCTCGGCAAACCATCATCCTTATCCGCGGGCCGTAACAAAAAAAAAAAAAAAAAAAAAAAAAAATATATATATATATATATATATATACATACACACACACACACACACACACACACACACACACACACACACACACACACACACACACACACACACACACACACACACACACACACATACATACATACATACATACGGATGAAAATACGCGTCTTTCAGCGCGGCTGGCGGTTACACAGCCGTTATCACTCGCGTAACTCGATGCACTGTACGCGGCTCGGCTTCAAGCTCAAACCGAGCGTTGCTTTATATTAGCGCGTATCCTGGTTCATGCGCGTCTCTCGCCACTCGCGTATCTCTCAAAGTCCTCTTCAGCTCACCGCGCTCCTTCAACTTCTCACCTCTTCTGTAACTCACCGCACTGCTGGAACTCAACTCTCAACTGCTGGTGCTCAGTCCTCTTGTTGCTCAGTCCTCTTGATGCTCTTACTGCTTGCGAGTTCTCTCTCGTCAGTCCTACTGGGGGGCTTTGCGCAACGGCTTATATTGGTATGCCCCGATCCATCTCGAACCCTCTCGAACCTTCCAACCACGCCCTGTGACGCAGTTCTGCCGCCACACCCTCTGAGCCCTGATTGGCGGCTCGCGCTTACCGTCAGCTCCTCTGCCACCCTCATTCGGTCCCGCCCCAACCGCGCCAAAATGAACCAAAGGCAGCACAAAGGGGCATGAGGCTCGGGAGGCGGGATAGTCAATGGAAGTAGAAGTATGACCTATTCTCCTTACTCGACTCAACGCAGAACTAACATAGGAAAAGGATTAAGCTCACAAATACTAAGAGATAACTACACTATCGCGAGGCTACATGTTTCTTGTGTGACTAGCTATGAGGGGGAATTTTAACCTTTATTATACTGACTGTACAAAACTCAAAACCGCAACTATATATATATATATATATATGTATGTATATATATATGTATGTGTATATATATGTATGTGTATATATATATATATATGTATATATATATATATATATGTATATATATATATATATATATATATATATGTATATATATATGTATATATATATATATATATATATGTATATATATATATGTATATATATATATATATATATATATATATATATATATATATATATATATATATATATATATATATATATATATATGTGTGTATACATATGTATACACACACACACACACACACACACACACACACAGGGCCTATAGAAATTCTACACCACCTTTCAAATTTTTCACCTTTTGTCGCCTTTTGCCTGGAATTAAAATGCATTAAATCAGACTTTTTCTACCTTTATTTACACATCGTAACCCACAACTTCCAAGTGAAAACCAAATTTCAGAAAATTAATTGCAATACAAAACTAGAATATCTTGGTTGGATAAGTGTCAAACCCCCTGAGTTAATACTTGGTGGCAGCACCTTTGACAGTAATTACAGCTGGGTGTCTGTTGGGATAGGATAGGTCACCGTGGCTTTGTTACTTATGCACATATTTTAAGCTGCAAACTCACAAAACTCTGGGTACAAATACAACTTTGTGTAGGCTATCTGACCGTGGGGCAGGGGTGGTGGCGGTGGCAGAGGGTATTACAATTTCCTATTGACCTGGGCAATGCTGAGGTTAAAGCAATCTTCGCATGGGTAAATTAACCAAACGGAGCTGGGGGTTTCGTGCGAGGGAAGAATTTCGAGTAGCTGGGGTGAGGGGGTGGGAGAAGAGGTGGGAGGGGGTTTGGTAGAGGGTGGTGGGAAAGAGGTTAGGGTGAGGGCAGTGGGAGTTTGGAAACGCCAATGTCTCTTTTATTAAATCCCCCAGCGAAGTGACGGGTACTTTTGCTAGTTTAACATTAAGAAAATACAAACGGATGGAGGGGTGACAAAACCTTACTAAAATCTGTATTGGCAGACCTAAATTTGGATTTGCAATACATCTATTCTAAACATAGAATTAGGATGCAACTAAAAGCTAATTGACCCTTTAGGCCCGAAGAGTCCATTTTTGTTTGTGCTTGATCATGCCACCATCTGTATCTTCCTGCTGCTAATGCTACTGAGCATACATTCAGTGTATGCTGCATCGTTCCCAGACCTCCACAACAAGAGCAGCTCTCCTCCTGCGACAACCCCTACACCCTCAAGTTTGCTGGGGATGGAAGCACATCATACGTTGCATGTAACAGAAATTTCAACAGTATTGGCTCTGTCTTTCAAATCTCTTGCCACTTCAACATCCTCACCTGCACACACCTGCATACCTTCCCACCAAGTCCAAGCACCTTGCTGTGCCTGTCCGACTGCTTTCACATATCTTCCCTCCTCCTCCTTTCACCTCCCTCTCAACCGTCTTCCTCCTTTCTTACACACATTCGTTTCCCCATAGTTCATGCTTCGACCACCCCAAGCCATGCTTCCCATGCTGTACCATTCTCACGACTTCCTCCTGTTGCCACCGCTCCTCCATCTCATTGACCTCTGCTCTTGCATTCCACTTCCGACTTCCCTTCTTCTCAAGAAGAGCATTCTTCACCACTGGATCACTCAAATCCACACCATCATGAACTCCCGCATCCTCACGATCTTAATCTCCTTGGTTAATGATGTTAAGATAAAAACTGAGTTTTCCACCCTGACCATGAAATACAATATTCATCAAACAGCATGGCACTCCCAACCTTCTCCTCACAAACCAACTCACCAAAACGTCCATCCTTTCTAAATGCCCCCATCACAATATCATAAACAATCAATGGCCACAATACTCATAGGATCAATCCAAACTTCAAACACCATACCTTCAACTTACCGGGCAAACCGCATTCATCAATCCTATTCAAACCTCGCAGGAGCTTGTTCCTTACCGCATCCACCATTCCTTCATCATCCAACTCCACTGTATACCATCTTCCCAAACTCTTCACGGGGCCCTCCGCCAATGATGGAACCACCTCCACTCCCAGTTCAAACCTGTGATTGTATTCCACCACTCCTCGTCTCACCACCACACCCCTCTACTTTCTTGCTTTAAATCCCATCCTTTCCCATCGCATCAACCTTTCCAATCACCCAGTACCTCCACTGCTGCATCAGTTGACTGTTGGACAACTGTCAGGTCATCATGAATGCGAACATAACTGGCAAGCTCTGACCATGGGCTAGCTCCACTTCTTTCCCATGTCTACTCACAGCACGCATCAGCAACTCCATAACCAGTGGGGGTGATTGATATATATTCAACTTAACACTAATATGGGCCCACAGACATCCGACAAAGGAATGAAAGAGAGAAAGAAAGAGCTCGAGTAAATGCGTCGGACCTTTCGATCTTCGGCAACAGCCCTGGCAATCCGGCGCTGCCCCTTGGATATTGACAATACCCTGCGGCTCGGGAAGATTTGCGTTGCCTTTCACTCTCCTCTCTGGTGTCTATAAGCTGGTCTCGTGCAACAGGGGATGTTGCATAATGCAGGGAGATGAGAGTAAGTTGATGCAAGTTGGTAAGGCTTCAAGGCAATTTGATGACAACAAGCGGAGACAGCTCTAGATGGACAGCAGCAAGCATGCGGCCAATGACGATCTGGGCAAGATCTATCGGCTGACTGACTGTGACTGGCACTCCTCCCCGCCAAAGTATGAACTCCCATAAAGTTCATGCTCGCTGGTCTTCTATCTCCCTCTTTCCGCAAATTTACATTCAACACCGCCCATGGATTGGTTCTGCTTTTATTGGGCGTGTACCGTTCTTGATCTGAACCTCTCTCCCGTCAAAGGTTATCTGCCGGGTTTCAACCAGTTCAGAGGGAGACGGTGGGCAAAGTGAAATGAAACCTTTTGTAAATTGCGAATTATTCTCACTCAGATTTCAACATCACCGCAATGCATATTATCAAGGTGTTTAAACTTTCTTTATACAACAATAAGATGATTTGTAATACTGGATACTACCAGGTGGCACGATACAACACATACAGTTCATTCAGAAAGTATTCAGACCCCTTCACTTTTTTCACATTTTGTTATGTTGCAGCCTTCTGCTGAAATCGTTTAAATTCTTTTTTTCCCTCATCAACCTACACTCAATACCCCCATCATGACAAAGAGAAAACAGAATTTTAGAAAGTTTTGCAAATTTATTAAAAATAAAAAACTGAAATATCACATTGACATAAGTATTCAGACCCTTTGCTATGACACTTGAAATTTAGCTCAGGTACCTCCCGTTTCTCTTGATTATCTTTGAGATGTTTCTACACCTGGATTGGAGTCCACCTGTGGTAAATTCAATTGATTGGACATGATTAGGAAAGGCACACACCTGTCTATATAAGGTCTCACAGCTGAAAATGCACATCAGAGCAAAAACCAAGCCATGAGGTTGAAGGAACTGCCTGCAGCGCTCAAAGACAGAATTTTGTCAAGGCACAGATCTGGGGAAGCCGACAAAAAAATTTCTGCTGAATCAAAGGTTCCCAAGAGCACAGTGGCCTCCATAATTCTGAAATCGAAGAAGTTTGGAACAACCAGGACTCTTCCTAGAGCTGGCCGCCCGGCCAAACTGAGAAATCGGGGGAGAAGGGCCTTGGTAAGAGAGGTGACCAAGAACCCGATAGTCACTCTGGCTGAGCTCCAGAGATCCTGTTTGGAGATGGGACAACCATCATTGCAACACTCCACCGATCTGGGATTTATGGGGGAGTGGCCAGACGGAAGCCTCTCCTCAGTGAAAGACACATGAAAGCCTGCTTGGAGTTTGCAAAAAAGCATCTAAAGGACTCTCAGACTCTGAGAAACAAGATTTTGTGGTCTGATGAAACCAAGATTGAACTGTTTGGCCTTATTTCTAAGCATCATGTCTGGAGGAAACCAGGCACCGCTCATCACCTGCCCAATACCATCCCAACGGTGAGGCATGGTCGTGGCAGCATTATGCTGTGGGGGTGTTTTTCAGCAGCAGGGACTGGGGGACTGGTCAGGGTTGAGGGAACAATGAACGGAGCAAAGTAGAGAGATATCCTTAATGAAAACCTGAAATGGAGCGCTCAGGACCTCAGACTGGGCCAAAGGTTCACCTTCCTGCAGGACAATGACCCTAAGCACACAGCCAAGACAACACAGGAGTGGCTTAGAGACAACTCTGTAAGGTCCTTGAGTGGCCTAGCCAGAGCCCTGACTTGAACCCAATCGAACATCTCTGGAGAGACCTGAAAATGGCTGTCCACCAACGGTCCCCCATCCAACCTGACAGAGCTTGAGAGGATCTGCAGAGAAGAATGGCAGAAAATCCCAAAATCCAGTTGGGCAAAGGTTGTCGCGTCATACCCAAGAAGGCTCGAGGCTGTAATCGCTACCAAAGGTGCTTCAACTAAGTACTGAGTTTAGGGTCTGAATACTTGTCAATGTGATATTTCAGTTTTTTCTTTTTAATAAATTTGCAAAACTTTCTAAAATCCTGTTTTCTCTTTGTCATTATGGGGTATTGAGTGTAGATTGATGAGGGAAAAAAAGAATTTAAACAATTTCAGCATAAGGATGCAACATAGCAAAATGTGAAAAAGTAAAGGGGTCTGAATACTTTCTGAATGCACTGTATTTATGTGGGAGTTGTTGTCCTGTATCAAAAATAAGACAACTTTCACTTTGTTGACAAAGGACCATTTATTAATTACGTACGTACGAAGATAAATGTTTGATACCAGGCAAGCAGATCTCTGAATCCCACTCACAACTGCATCCAATATATACCCAAATTGTTTTCCGACAAGGATGGCAGAAGGTGAGCTGGAGCCTAAAATATGAACAAAAGCTGATGTAACGGATCCTTGGCTTCACATTTTTGCACAAGCTCAAACCACAGATAAAATATTTTTGCCAGCTCAGCACAAAGAAGCATATTACCCTTGGCCTTACTCCACTTAATGACATGATGCATTCACCCAACATGCTCCTGGCCATGGCTGTCTCTGATTGGTCCAGAGATGATAACAATATTATTCATTTTTACCCCTACATTTACATGGAGAGAATTGTGGTCTTTCCCCCTCTACCTTGGTGTATCACTGGCACAGATGCCGAGTATCTTGATGGGTAAAAGAAATGCACCTTTGCATTGTGTTTCTCATTGGGTGAACAGGTCTTGTGGAATTCGAATATGTTAAACTAACTTGTGAATGCCACCTCTATTTTGCAGAGTTTTCTGAAGATTGCACTGACAATGCACGGAAGGATTTTTTTCCAAACTCTGGCATTCCCTTTGTGGAGAAAATCCGGTCTGTTGCCGCTGAGGAATATCACATGACCAAGGCCCCAGGCTCCTCTCCATCACCCATGTCTATTGTATCGCCCATATCTGAGACCTGGCAGCCACAAGGCTTCAACCCCATTGCATCGGCATTCATAGGCGTAAACCTTTTTCAGGGTGGTCGCATGCATGCTGGTGATCAGATAATTGACCATGAGGTAGACACACTCCTGGATGTTGTGGATGCCCCTTTCATCAACAATAGCAGTCAGGTACGAAGTTCGGATGATCGGCTTTTTACAGCATACTTTGTGAATAACTTATACTAGTATACAGGCCATTCCACAATAATTGATGACTTATTTTTATTTGTGGTGGTGGCAAATGGAGAGTGGTGGGTGGAGCCTGTGCAAACGTTGAAGTTCATGTTAATTTCTCTGTGTAAGGATGATTACTTGCTCTAAATTATAGATTTTGGATTAGGTATATATTTGTTTTATTTCTTTTTTGCACTGATTGAAAGCTCATTGTTGAGTTTGTACCTATATCACAGTCGGGATAAAAACTGAACTGAAAGGAAAAACAATAATAATTGGCAATATGCTTAAACTAGGATTGGAACAAGTTTAATTTGTGACCCAATTCTATTCCCGCAACAGGTTTTCACATCTATATTGAGGCTGTTTTAGGAAATAATGGAAATTAAATGAAACACAAGGCATTACTGTTGTGTTGGCCCTCATGCTTGATATCATATTGCATTTCATTTGTTGGAAAGTCTTTACGGATTATTTTGGACGGAACAGTCTATTCTTCCAAAACATCTACAAATAAAGCTGGCATTGCGCAGATTTGCTTTGGCACATAATCAAGCTCTGTGGGGAAATACTATATCCACTGGTAAAAAGAATTAATGAATTAACTACCACTCCTACAGGTATTACCCTTTGCATAAAACAATCTTCTAGCTTTTCCCTGTTTACTTGCAGCAGTAACCTTTTTGATTGTAGCACATAATTGGATTACCACATTGTGTGGTTGGTATTGTTATTCCCTTTATATTGCCCTAACTATTTTGGACTGTCCAACCCTTCTCCCACCACTACTTGTTACCAGGCACCTGTGGGATCGGGCCGAATGAATTCGCTCGATGACTTCAGCACATCTATGCCAAAACCTGCAGTGTTCAACTGGCCAAAATCGGCAAGGTCGCAGCAATCACAACTGCCTGCTGCTGTGAGTATGCTATCTCATTATAAGTGCAGATTATAAATATATAATTATCAGTATTTATATACTTCTAAATACTTATTCCCGCAACAGGTTATAAGTTATAACCTGTTGTTACCGATGGTTATACAACAACAGATTATACAACAGGTTATATGATTATAAGTTTATAAGTGTGAGTATGCTATATAATTGTGCAGAACAGTCTCATTATAATCCTGTTTTGGTTTAATAAAAAACAAAAAACTTTGTGTCTATTATTTAAGGATACATTTAAGGATGTATATATTTTAAGGAGAAGTGGTGATCCATGTACAGTCACATGAAAAAGTAAGTACACCCCATGCAAAGTTTTGACTTTTTCAACATATTTCAACATACAGCTATTTGATCTTCAGTTCAACAATATTGATAGAGAAAGGTGATATAATATAACAAATATCATGAAACATTTACATTTTGTAGTCCATTGTATAATTTAAATAAACATAAATGCAAATTTCGCATGTGGAAAAAGTAAGTACACCCCTACATTTATCACTACTTCAAATACCTAAAATTAGAATCCGGTGCACCAGCTCAGGTGCAAATGATTAGAACATCGTTAGAGAGGATCTTGGAGGAACCTGTCTTATTTAAACCTCAGACATTTAGTTTGGTTTGCTCTTTGTTGTTGATGCAGAAAATGCAGAAAGGAGAGATGCAGAAAATAGGGCAAGATGGAGAAGATTGTCATGGGGACCGCAAGGCTAACCCCCGCTCTAGCAGGGAAAATGGCCTTAAAATGCATGTTGTGTTTTGTTGTTTGTTGTTGAAGTGTGCGGCATCACCATGCCTAAATCAAAAGAGCTCTCTGAGGCCTTCAGAAAGAAGGTTGTAGATGCCTACGAGTCTGGGAAGGGATTTAAAAAGATCTCCAAACAATTTGAAGTCAATCATTCGACTGTCTGGAAGATCATCTACAAGTGGAGAAGATTCCAAACAACTGCCAACTTGTTCAGGCCTGGCCGCCCCAGCAAGTTCAGCCTGAGAGCAGACTGCAAGATGCTGAAAGAAGTCTCTAAGAACCCCAGAATGTCATCACGGGACCTACAGGTAGGTCTTGCCACTGTTGATGTCAAAGTGCACGAGTCTACCATTAGAAAGAGGCTGCACAAATTTGATCTACATTGGAGGTGTGCCAGGAGGAAACCTTTGCTGTCCAGAAAGAACATCAGGGCAAGACTAAAATTTGCCAATGAACACCTAGGCAAAGTCCAGCACTTCTGGAACAATGTGCTGTGGACAGATGAGTCAAAGGTAGAGCTATTTGGCAACAGTACCAGAAGACATACTTGGCGAAAACCAAAGACAGCATTTGACCACAAGAACCTGATACGAACTGTAAAGCATGGTGGTGGAAATATTATGGTTTGGGGCAGCTATGCTGCATCAGGGCCTGGGCAGCTCACCATCATAGAATCCACTATGAATTATTAATTGTACCAGAGGGTGCTTGAGGATAATGTGAGGCCATCTGTAGGAAAGTTGAAGCTCAACCGGAGGTGGACCTTGCAACATGACAATGACCCTAAACATACCAGTAAATCCACCAAGGAATGGCTGAAAAGAAAGAAATGGAGGGTTCTGGAATGGCCAAGTCAAAGCCCGGATCTAAATCCCATCGAGATGTTGTGGGGGGATTTGAAACGAGCTGTGCATGCAAGAAACCCCTCAAACATCGCACAGCTGAAAGAATTCTGCATGGAGGAGTGGCAAAAATTTCTCCCAGTCGATGTCAGAGACTGGTAGACAGTTATAAGAAATGCCTACTTGAGGTTGTTTCTGCCAAAGGGGGCAATACCACCTATGAGAGCCAAGGGTTTGCATTTATGTTTATTTAAATTATACAATGGACTACAAAATGTAAATGTTTCATGATATTTGTTATATTATATCACCTTTATCTATCAATATTGTTGAAATGAAGATCAAATAGCTGTATGTTGAAAAAGTCAAAACTTCACATGGGGTGTACTTACTTTTTCACGTGACTGTATGTGGACAATTATGCCTCTTTATCCATAAAATATTTTCTAATATTAATTTTAATATTAAATATTTTCTGGTCTTTATTTGGTATCCTCAAGTATTTTAAATAATATTTCAAAAAGCATTGCTATGTAAATTCCAAACCATTTGCCCTTTTATTCCTTCTTGTATAACCCACAAAACATTGGATGCATGTGCATGCGTGCACTTGAGTGATCGTATACAATCCATTTATGAAGACTTTCAGCTATTCTTTCCACTGCAGCATTGATTTATATGTATTTTCCTTTTGTGGCCGGGATGGAATACACTTTCGCCAGGGCATCTCCATGGTTTATGTTAAGCTGAGTGGTGATTATGATGATAATGTTTGTGACTGTAGCAGGTAATTAGCTGTTGTACCATCTTGGCATTCCACAAATAGGATATCGTTATTCAGATCTTTATGCTGGAACAATGACTCCCACATTATATTTATTATTTTTTTCCAAAGAAAGGTGAGCTCATTCCTGCGTTGGTGAAATTTTCTATCATAAAAACCGAATCCACTAGTTTAAGCTACTTATTTATCTTTGGGCAGTCAAATGGCTGCATATTCGGCAGTGGGAAATGGCCAAAATTAAATTGTGCCAAGATCCTACATTGTTAAAAATCATGTCATATCATTTTCTCAATGATTTCGTTCTACAAGTTTGATTATAAATTAGTTGTGCATTCCTGAAGAAAGAGTATAAACTAAATTGAAGGTGCTGTGAATAAGACACCAGTCCCAAAAAAATCAAACAGAAGCCCTGAAAAAGGTTTAAAAAAAATGTAGTACTGTTCATGTCAGGTCATCACAACTGATGATGATTATGAGGTGGTGTTTCTCAGAAAAAAACAGGAAGAGTTTGAAAGATTTTCTCAGAACTTGACAATACAGGAAGGTTTCATGTCATTTGCATTTTCAAAGTGAGTGAAGATCAGAACGAAAGGTGATTGTGCACGTTTTTTTATGCCTCCGCCGACGATGTCGCCGGAGGCATTATGGTTTCAGGTCGGCCATCCATCTGTCCGTGATAGATTTTCATTATCGCGATAACTTAAGAACAGCTGACAGGATCCAAGTCAAACTTGGTGCAAGTATATGATTATGTAATAATGTGGGCGGAGGGTTTAACCGTCAACATCGTGATGTGGAAGAGTGCTGTTCTAGTTTATGGTTTGTTTCGAGGAGACTGGAATAGTGGGGTTAACATTCTGGGATCCCGTTACTATTTTGAACAGAACTTGGAATGAAGTTTGTTTTCGGTATTTTGGGACATTATCTTAAAACTCCAAACTTCAATTTTGGAACCCCGATAACTTCATGTGAAGGTGGGAAATGGCCTCTGGTTTTCCAAGATTGCCACCAAGAAAATGACACACACACACACACACACACACGTATGTATAGTGTTGTGGATATGAGAATGTTTTTTTTTGTTGTTGTTGTTGTGTAAATAGTTGTAAAAATATCGCCCTCCTTACTCCAGTGTTGTATAAAGGTCAAAGGGCGTTCCCGTAGTTAATTCCATAAAGCATACACGAAGGACACCATATATCCATGTTCAGTAGTTATATCCTTATTATGTGTATTAGGCTAAGGATTTGTCTTCCATTAATTTCACACTCCATTGCACTGCATTAAATAAAGTAGATCCCTCCGACATGGCATCTTCCAAGTGCCAGGTTTAGCCACTTTGCTGCATTTCATCTGCCATCCACTTTGCTGCAATTGCCAACTGCATTTTGGGCGGTTTTCTTCATTGCCATTGCTGCCCTTTGGCTGGGGCTAGCTCGAATCGCCCCCAAAACCACCATTGGCCACGAGGCAAGGTCGGGGAAGAAGGGCGTGTCTCCACCTCGTCATAGAGGGGAGGAGTGAACCAGCCCTTGCCGACCAACCCAGAACGAGGGGTTGGCTTTAGAGGGCGGAGAGAGAACATTTGGGGGAGGTTCGCAAAAGGGTCAAGGGTGGGGCTAATATAACCCGAGGCAGAGGCCCCCAGAGAGAGTCGAGGAGGGAGGAGATCAGAACACCGAAAAGCCTGGAAGTTGTTGTTGGATTAAGCAAGAGAGGAAGTTGTTGGACTGGGTTGGACTAAGAAAGAGAGAGGAGAGAACCCGTCACGCCAGACCCCCCACCAGTGCGTCGGCTCCACCAAGCAGCTCCGACCCGTGATCCCGCGCACACGACAGGATCGGTGGCATCGGCGGCCGTCGAGGTCCAGCCCGACGTCCCGTGCGGGATCAAGCTCCAGCCATCTCCGTGCCTTCCTCCCCATTCCAGCCACCCAATCCACTCTGCAATTCCCCGTGTGAGTCCGTCTTTGTTTGTTCTGTCCAGGGAATAAGTTAAGCCTGTTAGATAAGCTGGTATTTTCACTGTGTCTCTGATTTCTTCTGTATATTATTTTATTATCTTTCCTTCTTCCTTGGTTTCTTTGATTGTGTAAATAGTAGGAATAAATTTAGTAGCATTTCAAACCTTTTTGTCCTCTTCTTCTTCTTCTTCTTCTTCACATCCGTGTCGCCTTTGTCTTTTCCCTATTGAATATCTGTGGCGCGATTCGGCCAACGTCCAGGAATCGGGTTAGTCGGGGTAACTGTTAGGGCCGCGGCGCCATCCGCTCGGCAAATCAACATCTTATCCGCGGTCCGTAACAATTGGTGTCAGGAGCGGGATCGGACCTGAAGCGCTTAGTGCGCTTAAATGAAGAGTGGGCCGAAATTTGTTTTATAAAAACTTAAATTTGAAAATCGTGCCATGGACAATCAAGGCGATCGGATGCAGGTGGGGGCATTAGAAGAGGGGTTAGGGGTAACACAGGACCACAGGGAGGAAATGGAGGAGAGCAATGAGGAGAGGAGGTGGTTGAGGAGGTATCAGGTGCACAAAATGGCGCTCGCGCACGTGGTATCAGACGCACAAAGTGGCAGCTCGCACGAGCGCGGGGTAGCCGCGCCCGCTGCGCAAATAGGGGGAATTGATGTGCGGGACCTCATGGCGCAGATTAGTGCAGCCATACTAATGGCGAATATGGGGCTAGAAGCCAAAATGGGAGAAATGGTGGACCAAATTGAAGCAATAACGAACGAAATGAGGGCCGATAATGATGGACTGGCGAGGGACAGAGTCGCATATGAAGTAAGGGAAGCGGAGAGGGACAGAGACCGCAGGTTGAGCGAAAGGGTCCCAAGGGTGCACGACGAGGTAAAGCGGGTCGAGGAGCACTGGTTGAGCGAGGCGGAGAAAAGCACAGGTAACTGGACCGGGGTAGAAATCGCGACCCGGGGTAAAGGGCAACCGGCGACCGTTGAGGTAGAAGAGGGAATTTTATTAAAGCCAGCGGTCGTCGTGGTGAATAAAGAGAAAGCAAAAGTGCTGGGAATTAAAATTGAAGAAACGACAGACGTAGAAGAGCAACAGTCGGAGGAAGGAATGGAAATTGCTCAAAGTCTGAATGCACATCCTGATGCCGTACTTGCTAATCCTTATAAAGATTTGCAGGTGCGCGTGGAGAAGGGAATCCCCCAGGTGAGTCGTGCTGTGTATTGTGCGGGGAGATTTTGCAGGAGGATGTTTGGCGCGAAGAGAATTGTCGCGCGATTGGGGTCAATATGGCACCCGGGCGTTGGTGAAGGGTCCCGTTTGAGTAGAAATGGCACGCATGTGAGGAAAAAGTGTGCGTCGGCGAGTGGGTGTGTTATAAAGTGTGGGAGTGAAACCGAGTGCGAGCGAGAATGCACGTCGGGGTGTACGGAGTGTGACACGAGGAGTGAGTTGGTGGTGGAGCGGGTGCGAGGGATGCACGTATGGGATGAACGGCGAGGGTTTGCAAGAAAGCACACCTGAGTTGGTTGTGGCGCGAGTGCGAGGGAGCACATCTCAGCGCGTTAGTGGGTGGATGCAAGAGAGCACGCCCATGGTGAGTGGTACGGAGTACGTACCGAGTGGGGAGGGTGCGCGAGGTGTGTTAAGGGAGTGTGCGAACGGTGAGTGTGCGCGAGAGGTGTGGTGTGTAACAGGGAGTGCGTTGGTGGAATGGTCAGAGTGTGTGTAATGTACGGACGGCGTTGGAACGCCGGGTTTTGTGAGTGTCAAAAGGGTCGCGTGTGCGTGTGGGCATGCGAGTAAAGCATCGACATTGGACGGGTTAGCGTTTAGGGCGACGGATAGCCGATGCGAGCACTCGGGGCGCGGTGTGCTTTGTTGGATGCAAGGCCCGGCGCGGATCGATGCTGCGTCGCTTCTCTTCGAAGCGTCGTTGCCGATTCGGGCTTGGCCCCGCCCTGCACGGTCGAGTCCGGGCCTTGTCGGGCGAGGCGACCGGTCCGGTTCAAGGGCGAGTGGGAGGAAGCGGAACGGTGCCCCTCGTGGGGACGGGGTTCCGACCGGGCGAGCCTCAGCCATCGGGCCCGGGACCGCAAGGTACCGAGCCGCGATGATGCGTGGAACCTCGGCCCGAGCATGCCTCCTCCCCAGAGTCGTGAATGCCGGACGGATCCAACCAAGGCGACCAAACCACCCGAATTCATTGCTCGGCTTTGCGAAGCCGAGTTTTAATGACGTGACGACGCACCGAGGCTCAGATAAAGCGGACTGTGATGATGATGATAGCGTTTTGATCCAAAATTTAGAAAAGTGAATAGAATTGGCAGTAATTGGAAATTTTTGATTGGTTGCAATTGGATGAGCCAAATTGGTAGTGGAAGATGCCCGATGTGGTGGGATGGGAACTTTGCCATCTCTCACAGCGGGGGCAAAGGAGCACTAGTTTTATGGGGTTGGCAGTGAAAACTAGCCCGGGAGGGTTAGGATATAGTGTGTAGGGACCTAGAAGATGACAATAGGTAACGTTAAGATTAGGTAGTGACAATGATACCTGTAGTGGGGACGCAGGTAGATTAGTTTGGATGATAATGACGTGGTATGTGCTTAGTTTAAAGGGAAGACCGGGAGCACTATGTTAGCAGGGCAACAGGTAGTTCAGATGATGCCGTGTGAGTGTTGGAGGTGTATTCAAGTGTATTGAGCAGGGTGTGAGTAAATGATTGTGATTGTGAGTTGTATTGAGATTGCACAGGTGTGCAACTGAACAGGTGGATGGAGCAGTGTATGAGTGAGTGATAGTGATGTGTATTGTGCTGACCAAATGGTCCAGGAAGGAAGGAGGGTGCAGGTGGCACCAGGTGTGATTGCACAGGTGTGCAACGACAGAGGTATGAAAAACAGGTGTATGGAATAAATGGTCTGGAATATATGGAGTATTGGAATGGATGGTCGTGGAGTGAGTATGGTGGAAACTGTGGAGTGGAGTGGATGGTGCGAAGGTGTGGATGGGGGAAAGGAGGATGGCCCCCATCACGAATACCCGGGGAGGGTAGTGTAAGTGTTAGGTAGAGGGTATAGGTAAATTGTGGTTGGATATTGGCATCTGTGGTGCGTGGTGGAAGAATGGTATTTGGATGGGTGCATTAGTGATGTGGAAATAGCTGGGCGTGTAGCCTGTTAGTGTGTGTAGTTGATTTTGGCACTCCACCACTGTGAGGATGTCGGCCAGGTGAGGCCGCAGGTGGGCTCTGGGAGCCGGTAGTTGTTGTGGATGGGGCCTGAGGATCCGGAGGACGGACCCGGGTAGCCCAGTGCCAGAGGGCACCAAGGGGTGACAGAGCCAGGAGGGGCCTTCCCCAATTAGATAGGTTAGGGTGAGGAGCTAGGTAAGCTCGGGTGGCAACTACAGTGGTGGAGGTGTGCAGGTGGGTAGACCTGCTGGGAGAGCTACACGACCCAGCCCGGAAATTGTGCAAGGGCACAGGGAGATGAATCGGGGGAGTGAGACCCCAAATTGAGAAGCACCACAGAATTTTGTCAATGGGAATTGGTTTTTAGAACCCATAGTGTAAATTGGCCAATGGATTGGCAGGGCAAGACCCCGGGTAGTGTAAAGTGTATTAAAGTAATTTAGAAAGTAGTTAGGATGAAGATCTCCTCGCACCATCTGCATCCACTCACCTGAGGTGACAGGACTCCACACCATGCCATGTTTTTATTATTTTATTGTGCAGATGTTTGGAATGTGAGACGCATCATGACGTGGGTGTGACATCGTGTTGATGTTCCATCTCTCCCTCCTTATGAGGATTGATGATGAATTGGGTGATGGCAAATTTTGGTTCGAGGCATTGTGGTAACGAATTTGGTGTAGGGGAAATATGGGGAAGATGTGACTGTAGCGACGAATTTGTAAAGGTGTAGATTTTGTACATATGGGGTAAGGGCAAGGGTAGAGTAGGTGACAGGGGGGGTGACGTACGGTAGGGACGAGCTTTCTCACTTCGCTCTCCGTACGCACTTCGCCCTGCATTGCCTGTATTGATGTGTACCCTTGTGACCTTACCCCTCGCTCATCTGTCTTTTCCCCCCTTGTCTCCCACATGAGGACCTGTGCGCCACTGTGCGCCGAGGGGAGCGTGCGTGAGTCCGCCATTGTGCGCCCGGAACTCCCAGAACCAGCTGTCTGCATCGATGCACCACATTATGGACCACATGTCTGTGGCTGAGGACCACTTATGGACCCCATGGGTTGGGGCATGGCCCCTCTGCTGGAACCGGCCATGAAGGCCCGAAATCTTGCTGGCGGACCTTGGCCACAGGGCACCGATGCCCCACAGGTGAACCATACATAGTCGGCCCCCTGTGGGCCATAAATAAAAGAAATGGACACGTTGGGTGCATTTTATTATTGCAAATAGGCCGCCAGCAAAGAAGATGACAACATCTGGAAGAACAAATAGCCAGCAGAGGGAGCCGAAGAGGAAGACCAGCACCAGGGTTTGTTGTTTTTATTTTTATTGAGAACTGTGGTGACTGTGCACCAATTGGTGTTTGAGGGTGCTTTGGTGTGTTTTTGGGTGCTTTCATGGTGCATCGATGCAGAGCAGACTGTCTCCCCCTCCCCAAAAGAACAATCACAGGTCCTGGGTTGTGTTTTGTAAATAAAGTAACGTCATTGTAAATAATGCTCCCCACCGTCAATGTATAGTTTGAAGACCAATTCCGCAATTCGGTTAGCTGTGGGCGTGAATCTGTTAGGCAGGGTGCAATGGAGCAGCGGGACATATTTATTTATGTTTTAAAACGGTCGCACTCAGGGTCAGGTTAAATGTAGAGGGAACTACACCTACATGCCACACTAAAAGTTAAGGGAAGAGGCCCGGGACGTGCCTAAGAGGAGGAGGGTGCAGTGTTGTAGATATGAGAATGGTTTGTTTTTTTTGTTGTTGTTGTGTAAATAGTTGTAAAAATATCGCCCTCCTTACTCCAGTGTTGTATAAAGGTCAAAGGGCGTTCCCGTAGTTAATTCCATAAAGCATACACGAAGGACACCATATATCCATGTTCAGTAGTTATATCCTTATTATGTGTATTAGGCTAAGGATTTGTCTTCCATTAATTTGACACTCCATTGCACTGCATTAAATAAAGTAGATCCCTCCGACATGGCATCTTCCAAGTGCCAGGTTTAGCCACTTTGCTGCATTTCATCTGCCGTCCACTTTGCTGCAATTGCCAACTGCATTTTGGGCGGTTTTCTTCATTGCCATTGCTGCCCTTTGGCTGGGGCGAGCTCGAATCGCCCCCAAAACCACCATTGGCCACGAGGCAAGGTCGGGGAAGAAGGGCGTGTCTCCACCTCGTCATAGAGGGGAGGAGTGATATATATATATACATATATATATATATATATATATATATATATATATATATACATATATATATATATACATATATATTTATATATATATATATATATATATATATATATATATATATATATATATATATATATATATATATATATATATATATATATATATATATATATATATATATATATATATATATACACACACACACACACACATACATACACACACAGACTTGGCATTTAATATGGAATATTTTTTTTGTGGGGGTGAACTTTCTTTTCAAGATGTCTTAGAACCAAAAGTTCATTGGAATTATGTTGAAATTATTCTAGATTTTGTTAATGTGACCTTTAAAAGAAACAAAAACCACATTTGACATTTCAAAACAAATAAATTGATCCTTGAAAGTGATGTAAACTGATATCGAACTCAATTCATGGACAGTAGTACTGTGTTAAACTTCTGTACGTTTTCCAGAAGTATCTGTTTATTTTGCACATTAGCCAAATTTTTTTTAACAAAAGTTAAATTACGACTGGGATTACCGACAGTAAAATTACAGTTCAGTACTTCGTGTAACCCCCACGAGCATTCAGGAGAGCACGTACACATTGAGGCATGCTGTTCACGAGATTTGCCAAGGTTTGGACAGGAATCGCTTGCCATGCAGTGACAATAGCCTGCTGCAATTCACGCACAGAGGTCGGCTGCTGGTCCAAGTGGTCGATTTGACGCGTTAATTCTGCCCACAAGTTCTCTATCGGATTCATATCCGGGGACATGGCAGGCCACTCCATATGCTCTACACCACTGTCAGCAAGAAAGTGTTGGATCATGCGAGCACAATGAGGCCGTGCATTGTCATCTTGGAAGACAAAGTTTCCTCGAAAGGCTGCACGAGCAAATGGAAGCAATGTTTCTTCCAGAATAGCCCTGTACTTGAACTGGTTCAGGTTTCCATTCAGAACAACCAGGTCAGTTTTGCCCCCTGCATGAAAAGCAGCCCAAACGGTCACCCCACCACCTCCAGCTTGGACTCTTGGCACTATACAATCTTTGTTGTAGGCTTCATGCACTTGTCTGTGCACTCGGACGCGGCCAACTTGACGATAGACCAGAAATCTAGACTCGTCACTGAAGATCACATGATTCCAGTGTCCTGGCTGCCATTGACAGTGCTCTCTGGCCCACTGCAATCGGCGCTGGCGGTGTTGTCTGGTCAGGCGTGGCTTTCTCAGGGCACGCCTGGCACGATGGCCTGCTTGAACCAGTCGTTGGTTGACTGGCTTTCTGGATACAGGCACATTTGTCAGTTGCTGCCACTCAGCCCTAAGCCGATTAGCTGACTTGGTACGGCCATTGCGGACTAACCGGTGCAGCTGGCGATCATCCCTCCTTGTGGTTCTGCGGGGACGTCCTGGCCTCGGTATTGGAGTTGGGACACCCTTCTGAGCATTTCGTTTCAGGATCTTTGACACCTGACCTTGAGTGATGCCATACTGCCGAGCAAAAGCACGCTCTTTCATGCCGTAATTTCGTAAAGCCACCACTCCATGACAAACAGCATTGTCGAGTTGACGGACCATCTCCAGAGGAAGCAGCAATAACTTTTGGAGATGTGCAGCAGTTGTTTTCCACTAATACAGAACGCAACAACCCTTGTATACCTGACTGTAAAGCCAATTGTCAGATGCACCTGTCCGTACATTTTGCCACGCCACCTGTGATATAATCCTGTTGTTGACTTCTTGCTGCGACAGACAATCAGTGACATGGTTCTTTTAACAAATAAATCACCAAAGTGTGAAAGAAACTCACCAGATTGATATACTGAGTTAAGAAAGTAAAGAAGTCAAGAAAAAAAAAAAAATCCATTTTAAATGCCAAGTCTGTATATATGTATATATATATGTATATATATATGTATATATGTATATATGTATGTATATATATATATATATATATATATATATATATATATATATATATATATATATATATATATATATATATATATATATATATATATATATATATATATATATATATATATATATATATATATATATATATATATACTGAAACGCAAAAGAAACTTACCACCTTTGAAACCTTTAAATATCAACAATAACACTGCGTGTAGTAAATGTGTGAACTTATTTGTGGACAATAGTGTCCTCGCTGTCAGACAAAACGGTCACGGATGGTCACTTGAACCTTCAATGGTCACTTCATAGCACAGCTGTTGAACAGCCGTTTTGACTGTCAGTGATTAGCCAAGGGGTACGGGATGATTTTAATGAGCTGCACGTGATGTCTTGATATTGGCTTTAAAAAGGCCAGTGCAAAATGGGCATTTTGACCGAAAAATTTGACCATTTTGACCAACTTCAAAAAGACCGAAAACACAAAAGAAACTTACCACCTTTGAAACCTTTAAATATCAAGAATAACACTGCGTATAGTAAATGTGTTAACTTATTTGTGGACAATAGTGTCCTCACTGTCAGACAAAACGGTCACGGATGGTCACTTGAACCTTCAATGGTCACTTCATAGCACAGCTGTTGAACAGCCGTTTTGACTGTCAGTGATTACCCAAGGGGTACGGGATGATTTTAATGAGCTGCACGTGATGTCTTGATATTGGCTTTAAAAAGGCCAGTGCAAAATGGGCATTTTGACCGAAACATTTGACCATTTTGACCATTTTGACCAACTTCAAAAAGACCGAAAACGCAAAAGAAACTTACCACTTGTTTGAAATGTAATAAAATTGTAACAGTTCAAAATAAAACAAACCAACAATTGCTAATTGAAACATTGGCATTTTATTGATGACATGTCAAGTTTTTGACCAAGATACACCATCTCATCAGTTTGTTCTACAGTACAGAACAGCACAGGGTGCAATGTCAGTCCCCTTTCAATAGCGTGTATGGCCACCATTGTTTTGGATACAGGCAGTGCATCGTCGGTGTATACTGCCTACCAGTCTTTGGATGGATTGCTGCTGGATTCTGTCCCACTCAGTCCTCAATGTCTGAAGCAGCTTTGCCCGTGTCCTGGCCCTGCCAACGACGCGTCTCCCAAGCTCATCCCACAGGTGCTCTATGGGATTCAGGTCAGGGGAGAGCGCAGGCCACTGCATGGTGTTGATGTTCTCGCCTTGGAGAAATGCAGTGGTAAAGTGAGCAGCATGGGGACGAGCGTTGTCATGCTGAAAGGTTCTCAGTTCTGGGTGGTCTAGCAGGAATGGCAGCAGATGAGGTCGCAGGATGTTATCCACATACCGCTGGGCGTTAAGATTCCCATCCACAACCACCAGTGGCGTCCTGTACCGGCCTGATATGGCTGCCCACACCATCACACTTGGGCCACCCCACCTGTTGGCTTGACGCACGCAACAATCGGCATATCGCTCGCCAGTTCTTCTCCAGACATGCTCACGCCCATCAGGACTGTCCACACAGAACCTTGACTCTTCGCTGAAAGCGACCTCGTTCCACTGCGCCAAGGTCCACCGCTGATGCTGCTGGCACCATCTCTGACGGTTGCGGCGATGGGCAACCGTCATCACGGGGCCTCTGTATGGTCTTCTGGCAGTCAGACCAGAGTCATGCAGTCGTCTTCGTGCAGTATCATTGGAGATCCGTGGGTTTGCACGCCCCAGAGTTTCTGCCGCAGTGCGGGATGCTGGACGGAATCGATCCCGCAGGTGACTTCGGACCATCTGCCTGTCCTGCCTTGCAGTGGTGACTCTTGGCCTCCCTGATCGAGGTCTGTCATCTGCAGAGTTGTGGAGGGTGTCTCTGTCCACCAGGGCCGATATCGTCTGGTGTGAACAGCCAAGGCGACGTGCCCCCTCACGGTAGTTCAGTCCACCTTGCAGCATGCCCAGGGCACGCTGCAGTTGATCCCTTGACAATCGTGGCATGTTGATTGAAATGCCCATTTTGCACTGGCCTTTTTAAAGCCAATATCAAGACATCACGTGCAGCTCATTAAAATCATCCCGTACCCCTTGGCTAATCACTGACAGTCAAAACGGCTGTTCAACAGCTGTGCTATGAAGTGACCATTGAAGGTTCAAGTGACCATCCGTGACCGTTTTATCTGACAGTGAGGACACTATTGTCCACAAATAAGTTCACACATTTACTATACGCAGTGTTATTGTTGATATTTAAAGGTTTCAAAGGTGGTAAGTTTCTTTTGTGTTTTCGGTCTTTTTGAAGTTGGTCAAAATGGTCAAATTTTTCGGTCAAAATGCCCATTTTGCACTGGCCTTTTTAAAACCAACATCAAGACATCACGTGCAGCTCATTAAAATCATCCCGTACCCCTTGGCTAATCACTGACAGTCAAAACGGCTGTTCAACAGCTGTGCTGTGAAGTGACCATTGAAGGTTCAAGTGACCATCCGTGACTGTTTTATCTGACAGTGAGGACACTATTGTCCACAAATAAGTTCACACATTTACTACATGCAGTGTTATTGTTGATATTTAAAGGTTTCAAAGGTGGTAAGTTTCTTTTGCGTTTCAGTATATTGTTGCGAATATGGAATTTGGCCTCCATATCCGCTTGTAAATATTCCCCTATTTTCTCCGATACTCCCCAACTCTCCCTTACCCCATTCCCTAGTCCCATTGTCTGTAAACAACACCCATTAGAGCCGATCTTCCCCTTCATCCCCCCATTAAATGTCGTGCCCAGGTCCCCCGCACCACGCGTAGACAATTATAGGACATCTTGCTAGTTATTCTTAATCTATGTCAGTTAAGGACTTGTTTCCATTAATTATGACTCTTCGTTGCACCAGAATGTGATGATATGGCACCAGTAGGAGTTTAGGACCTTCCCATACCTCCCCGCATCTCTTCCCATCATCTCAAGCTCCAACTACAACAACAACAACAGCGGCTTTGCGTCCTCACTCCGGCTCGGTTGGCCGCCATTGAACATGTGCTCGACGGGGTTACCCAGAAGGGGGCTCCCTGTCGGCCCCTCGTCAAGGGCGGAGCCGGTAACCCCCGCACCCAATGAGAAGCCATGGGCCGATGCCATATGGGGCGGAGCTAACGAGCGAGGGCGTGACTCCCCGCCGGATATACGCGGCCCCGCGCCGGACGTGACGTCAGATGCGCCCCGAGCTTGGAAGGACAAGACGCCACCCTCCCGAGCGCTGAGCGACCTCCCCGGCATCTCCACCAAAGTCGCGACCCACGAGCGCTGAGCGACCTCCCCGCATCTGCTGGACACCACCGTACGTGATTCTGTCCCTGAGCCAGGTGCACCTGAGCCATCGACTGCCGCTTTCCTGGCCATCAAACCCCGTGTGAGTGAGCCTTGTCCCGCGGTTACCTGTCGTCTGTCCGGGGATAATATAAGTGTGTTTAAGTGCCCACCTTCCTATGTTTCCCTCTTGTCCCTGTAATCTAAACCTTCCGCAATTGTAATAACAACCTTTGAGAACCGTATCCCTGGTGTCGTATTGTGTCATTATAACCCAGCCGGGTGTCTTCTCTTTCCTATTGAGCCAGCGTAGCGCGATTAGTCAACATTCGGGCACAATCGGGTAACTTGTACGGATACGGCGGCCATCCCGCTCGGCCCACCATACCATCAAAGTCGTATCTGTAACAATTGGTGTCGAGGAGTGGAATTCGAACCCGGGACTAAATTAGTTAGGCCCAAATTTTGGGAGGGAAAATCGAGCCGGAGCGCGTACGGCGCTCGACCGAATCGATTCGGAGCGCGTTTCCCGCGCGAAATTATAACGGCGAAATTTCAATTTGTTTTACGAAAATAAAAAAATAAAAACCGAATTTTGAAAGTCGCGCTATGGCGGATCAAGACGGCTGGGGTCCGGTAGGGGAGAGTGAGGCAGGGTCGGTCCAGGACCAAATTGAGGGACGTGAGGAGAGCGAAGCAGCGAGGGTAGCAGACGCGCAAAATGGCGCCTCGCTGGTCACCGCGCCCGTGACCGTGGCAGCGCCCCTGGTGGATCCGAACCTTTTTATGTTGCAAATGAGGGCCCTTATGGAACGAATAGAGGGCCAAATGGGGGTAATGGGGAACCGGATGGATGCTCAGGGTGAGCGATTGGAGGGCCAAATGAGGGGTACCGGTGAGGGATTAGAAAAGAAATTTGAGGGGTTAGACAACGGGATAAAAGAAGTAAAGAATGGGTTAACGGGGGTAGAAAACAGAATGGCCGCTCAAGAGAATCAGATAGAGGGAGTGAAACATGGGTTAACGGGGGTAGAAAACAGAATGGCCGCTCAAGAGAATCAAATAGAGGGAGTGAAAAATGGGTTAGAGGGGTTAGAAAACAGTATGGAAGGCAAATTGAGGGACATGAGGGACCAAGCGGAAAGGGAAGTTAAACAAATGGAGCAGCAGATAGAGGGGGTCAGAATGGGGGTAGAAACCAAACTGGATGCTCACAGGGAGGAAATGGAGCAGATGAGGGTGGCATCTGGGCAGGAGATGCAAGTGATGGGAGAGGAGATCAGAAGAGGAGTGAGTGAGGAGGTCGGAGGAGTGCGCGAGGAGGTGAGGCACTGTGAGGAGCACATGGAAAAGGAGGTGAGAAAGGGGACTGTAAAGTTACAAGGGGGCATAGAGGACCTGACGCAAGAGGTGGAGCAGCTGACGGTGGGACAGACGGAGTTAGTGGAGCAGGTTCAAAGGAACACTGCGGTATTAGGAGGTTTAAAGGCGACACAGAAAGAACTAAAAGATGACTTGGTAGCGACGAAGAGGGAATGTCAGATGGTACGTGAGGGACTGACAACGAGGTTGGACGAGGTCATAGAGGTAATGGAGACGAAGGACCGGCAGGTGAGGACGCACCTGGAAACGGTCAAGGTAGCCTTGGAGGACGAGCTTGAGGAGACGTACCGGGGAATAAAAGAGGTGAAGCACAAATTAGAAGAAGTGGAAGAAGGGATGAGCGAAATTAAGAAGCGACGGAGAGGGGATAAGAAGGAGATAAAGGAGGAGATAAAAGAATTGGTCCAAAGTCTGTGTTTGGATCGTGATGATGTGCTCATTAACCGGATGAGGGATTCGCAGGTGATGGAGGAGAAGCGAAGAGGAAGAGGACCCGGTGTAAGTGGTGACCAATATGGTCGTGCGTATGATGCGCCAGGGGATTTAAGGAGCTTGGGGGTCGAGATGGACCCGGGTGTTCGTGAGAGGCCGTTGGTGAAGTGTGCGACAGGTCTGGTGTGCGAAAAAGGAGGTGAGCGAGAAAGTCCGACTCTGGGGTGTGTGAGGAAAAAGTGCGTGCCAAGGAGTGAGTGTGCTGGCGAGAGTGAGTCGGTCGTAGCGCGTGTGCGAGGGAGCACGTGGAAGCGCGGGGTGGTGAGTGTTACAGAGGGTGTGACGGGAGAGTGTGCGCAAGAGTGTGCGCGAGAAAGGTGTGTGACGGACAGGTGCATGAGGAAAGAGTGCGCTGTCAGAAGTAAGGAAGAGTGTCCACCTGTGGTGAGTGTTACAGAGGGTGTAACGGGAGAGTGTGCGCGAGAAAGGTGTGTGACGGACAGGTGCATGAGGAAAGAGTGCGCTGTCAGAAGTAAGGAAGAGTGTCCACCTGTGGTGAGTGTTACAGAGGGTGTAACGGGAGAGTGTGCGCGAGAAAGGTGTGTGACGGACAGGTGCATGGGGAAAGAGTGTGCTGTCAAGAGTAAGGGTGAGTGCGCTGTCAGGAATGGAGGTGAAAGTAGTGAGAGTGACATGGAGCGTGAGTTAGTTGTGACAGGTGAGCGAGGATGTACACCTGGGATGGAAGGATGCACACCTGGAATGGTAGAGCGTGAGTGGGAATGCACGCTGGAGTTGGTGGTGAGGCACGTGGTTGGGTGTGCGAATGAGAGCACACCTGTGATTGTCACAGAGGAGGTGACCGAGGAGGGGGCGCGAAGAGGTGTTTTGGTGAGGTGTGCGACCAACGAATGTGTGCCAAAGTGTTCGGTGGTCAGGTGTGTGACCAAGGCTGTGAGTGGAATGAGGGTACCTGGGTGTGTAAGGAAAGGTACGAGGAGCATGGGCACAGCTGGATGTGTGAGAAAGGAGCGGGCTTCGGGGTGTAAGCATGCAGGTGAAGCATCGACGTTAGACGGGGTAGAGTTTAGAACGACTTATAGCCGAATCGGGCCCTCGGTGCGTGCCGGGCCTCGCTTTGAACGGCCGCGTCCGTGCTCCACTAGGCGGAGCGGGCGGCTGGATAGGAAGGGTCGTCATGGCGACCACGTTTTGTTGAGACGTGCCGGCAGGTCGAGATCGGGACATTGGATGGCTCCGCGCCGAGGTGATGCGTGGGATCTCGGCCCGGGTAAGCCCCCGTCCCTGCACCGAGTGCCGGACGCATTCAGCCGCTGGCACAAAACAACCAGCATCCATTGCTTGGCTTTACGAAGCCGGGCTTTGGACAGGAATTGGCGCACCGAGAGTACCTAATAAGTAGACGGGTGATGGTGATAGTGATAGTAGTGATTTGATACAAAATTTAGAAAAGTGAATAGAATTGGCACTAAATGGAAAATTTTTGATTGTTGGATTTGGACGAGCAAAATTGATAGTGAAAGACCCCCGATGTGGTGGGATGGCAAATCCACCATCCTTCCCATGTGGGGCAAAGGAGCAATAGCTTATGGGGTGTATGGCAGTGAAAACTAGCCCGGGAGGGTTAGGATATAACGGTAGGGATCTAGAGAAGAGGACATTAGGTGACGTTAAGGTTAGTTAGTGACTGATACCTGTAGTGGGGACGCAGGTAGTTTAGTGTGGATGATAATGACGAGGGAGCGCAATAGTTAAAGGGACGACTGGGAAGCGCAAGTTTCAGAAGGGAGTAGTTAGCTGAGATGATGCCGTGTTTGTGAGAATTGAACAGGTGTGATTGCACAGGTGTGCAACTGGACAGGTGTGTGGAGCAGTGTATGAGTAGTGAGTGTGTGGATCAGCGCGAATGCGCTTGGGGAGAGAAGGGTGCAGGTGGCACCAGGTGTGAGAGCACAGGTGTGCAGGTACAGGTGTGTGGAGAGAGTTGGAGTAAGTGGTATGGAGTGGTGTGCGTGGTGCGAAGGTGTGGATGGGGGAAGAGTGGACCCCTTTCACGAGTACCCGGGGCGGGTAGTGTAAGTGTTAGGTAGAGGGTACAGGAAAATTGTGGTTGGATATTGGCATTTGTGGTGCGGTTGCAGAATGGTGTTGTGGATGGGTGCATTAGTGTTGTGGAAATGGCTGGGCGTGTAGCCTGTTAGTGTGTGTAGTTGGTTGGGCACTCCACCACTGTGAGGATGTCGGCCAGGTGAGGCCGCAGGTGGGCTCTGGGAGCCGGTAGTTGTGAGTGGGTGCCTGAGGATCCCGGGTGTGGATCGGGCAGCCCAGTGCCAGAGAGGGCACGGAGTGGGGAGAGAGCCAGAGGGCCTTCCCCTGGTAGTTAGGTTAGGGTAAGGAGCAGGTAAGCTCGGAGGCAACTGCAGTGGTGGAGGTGTGCAGGTGGGTAGACCCACTGGGAGAGGTACACGTCGCAGCCCAGAAATTGTACGAGGGCACCGGGAGATGAATCGGGGGAGTGAGACCCCAAATTGAAGAGCACCACAGTTTGGCCAATGGGAATTGGTTTTTAGAACCCATAGTGTAAGAGGGCCAATGGTTTGGCCGGAGAAAGACCCCGGGTAGTGTAAAGTTGTTAAAGTCATTTAGGAAATAGTTAGGATTAATGAACCTGTCGCACCATACGCAGCCACTTGCCTGTGGTGATGATGATGACTCCACACCTGTGTTTTCTTTGTTTGTTGCAGGAAATGAGATTGCTGTGAGGATTTGTGAGACGCATCACGACGTGGATGAGACATTGGGGTGATTCCATCTCTCCCTCCCTAGGAGGGACTGATGATGAATTGGTGATGGCAAATTTTGATGTTCAGTTGGAGATGGCAAATTTTGATGAGAGTTGAAAATGGCAAATTTGATTGGTTAGGAGGGAGAGAAGACGAATTTGGTATATGGGAGGAACGGGGAAGACAGTAGGGATGTTTGTTGATTTGTAAAGTAGATGTTTATGAGTAGTGTTGTGTTGTGTGGATGCAGTAAGGGGTAAGGGAGGGGCCATGTAGGTTACCTGGTGGGGGGGGGGCGTACGATAGGAACGTACCTGTCTCACCTGGTTCCCATGTGCCCCCAGTGTGCATTACCTTACATTGCGTGCACTTTTGCGCCCTTACCACCTTACTCACTTGTCTGCTTCTTTTGTCTCCCACCTCCGAGGATCTGGCTTTGGGGTAGAGAGAGAGGAGAGAGAGGTGCTGGCTGCGCAGTTGTGGGCCTGCACTTTCGCTGTTCGCTGCCTGGATCGGTACACCATATGGACCGCAATGTTTGTGGCCACCCACAATGGACCGCAGTTCGTTTGCGGCCAAGCACCACCCGGGGATGGACCTATGGATCAACGTGGCACCTATGCCATACAGGTGAACCACTAATAGTTAACACCACCAAGTGCACCACAAGAAGAGCAAGAGACACCTGCAGGGTTAGGGGTTGTCGAATTTATTTTTATTCCAATGAACAATGGTCTGCACCGATTGGTGGTGGGGTGGTGCTTTTGATGCGCGGGAAGGGTGCTCTGCACGTTATTAAAGGCCGTCGGCCACAGAGCACTCGTGGGTTGGTGTATCGATGTTGGCAAGCGCGCTCTCTCTCTATGCATAACATCTGCATGTGTTCCTCCAAAAACGGGTCCTGGATCGTAGTGTAAATAGCAGCGTAGTCTTGTAAATAATGCTCCCTACCGGCTGTATGTTTAGTTTGAGAATTCTTTCCGGATTCGGTTATCCTGTGGGTGTGTTTCTGTGAGGAGAAGGGTGCAACGTCGCAGGGGGACATATTTACTCATTTGTGAATATCTGTAAAACTGTCGCACTCAGGGTAGAGTTAATAGTAGAGGGAACTACATTGCGTGCCACACTAAAGTAGGTAAAAATTTATCGGGTCGGGACGCCCCGAGGGTAGAGAAGGGTGCAATGTTGCGAATATGGAATTTGGCCTCCATATCCGCTTGTAAATATTCCCCTATTTTCTCCGATACTCCCCAACTCTCCCTTACCCCATTCCCTAGTCCCATTGTCTGTAAACAACACCCATTAGAGCCGATCTTCCCCTTCATCCCCCCATTAAATGTCGTGCCCAGGTCCCCCGCACCACGCGTAGACAATTATAGGACATCTTGCTAGTTATTCTTAATCTATGTCAGTTAAGGACTTGTTTCCATTAATTATGACTCTTCGTTGCACCAGAATGTGATGATATGGCACCAGTAGGAGTTTAGGACCTTCCCATACCTCCCCGCATCTCTTCCCATCATCTCAAGCTCCAACTACAACAACAACAACAGCGGCTTTGCGTCCTCACTCCGGCTCGGTTGGCCGCCATTGAACATGTGCTCGACGGGGTTACCCAGAAGGGGGCTCCCTGTCGGCCCCTCGTCAAGGGCGGAGCCGGTAACCCCCGCACCCAATGAGAAGCCATGGGCCGATGCCATATGGGGCGGAGCTAACGAGCGAGGGCGTGACTCCCCGCCGGATATACGCGGCCCCGCGCCGGACGTGACGTCAGATGCGCCCCGAGCTTGGAAGGACAAGACGCCACCCTCCCGAGCGCTGAGCGACCTCCCCGGCATCTCCACCAAAGTCGCGACCCACGAGCGCTGAGCGACCTCCCCGCATCTGCTGGACACCACCGTACGTGATTCTGTCCCTGAGCCAGGTGCACCTGAGCCATCGACTGCCGCTTTCCTGGCCATCAAACCCCGTGTGAGTGAGCCTTGTCCCGCGGTTACCTGTCGTCTGTCCGGGGATAATATAAGTGTGTTTAAGTGCCCACCTTCCTATGTTTCCCTCTTGTCCCTGTAATCTAAACCTTCCGCAATTGTAATAACAACCTTTGAGAACCGTATCCCTGGTGTCGTATTGTGTCATTATAACCCAGCCGGGTGTCTTCTCTTTCCTATTGAGCCAGCGTAGCGCGATTAGTCAACATTCGGGCACAATCGGGTAACTTGTACGGATACGGCGGCCATCCCGCTCGGCCCACCATACCATCAAAGTCGTATCTGTAACAATATATATATTGTTACGGTCCGCGGATATGGATGTTGTTTGCCGAGCGAAGGCACCGCGGCCGAACAGTTGTTCCCTGACTCACCCGATTCACCCAGACGTTGGCCGTATCGCACCACCGCTATTCAATCCGGAAAAGACTAAGACGACGAATGCAAAGAGGAAGAAGAAGACGTACAGAAGAGTAACGGGGTTTATTATTATTTACACACACATAAGCAAAAAGAGCAGTCACGGGTATTTGCAGCGGACATGAAAAAGCAGGTAACACAGTGCAAATTACTAGCTTATACTGACTTAGTTTACTACCCAGGACAGCATGAACAGAACAAACTCACGTACGCAAATGGATGGAAGGGTAGGAATCGTTTGGACTTGGAGGGATGAGCAGGCGGGATCACAGGGCACAGCGAGCAGGTCCACTCCGGGCGGGAAGCGAGGAGCCGGCAGCTCCTTGTATTCGGCTTTACAGCGCACGCCGGCAGGGTCACTCGGCTGGTTGAAACGGGGCTGGTTGAAGCGGCTCTTTGTCAAAGGCTTTTCGTATCTCTCACGCAACTCCGGTGCAACTCTGAACTCTCTCCCGGTGGACTGCCAACCCTCTTACGCACCTGGACTCATCTGCCGTATCCCTCGTGTAGCTTGTCCCAGCGATCGTCACACCCTTCTCTCCAAACCTTCAGCGCGGGTCTGACATGCCCTCTTCGGTTTCGGTACCGCCCCCCCCCCCCCCGTGCTCTGTTTCGTGACCTTGTATGGTAATCCCACGGGCTTGTCTCCTTATTTGGGCATGGTGCCGACGGCACGCCCCTCGTGGCGAGCCACGGGCTTGTTTCCTTATTTGGGCATGGGGCTGAACAGCCCCGCCCTTCGTGGCGCGCCCTGGGCTTGCCTCTCCCTGGCGACCCCGCCCCTCCTGTTCAAACAGAGCACGGAGCACATATTCACTATCGCAGCGAAATGAGAGGGCGTGCACCCCACGCTTGTGAACTGCTTTACCCGCAGATGGAGAGTTTGGCTGGGAAATGGAAGTATTGAAGGGGAGCTATTCTTAATTGATTCGGTGCAATGGAGTATTATTCTAATGGAAGACAAGGCCTTACTCTAAAACACATAATAAGATATAAGCTACTGAACAAGGGTTTTATCGGGTCCTTCAATGTGGTGTTTCATGGAATTAACTACCGAGACGCCCTTTTTACCTTTACACAACTCTGGAGGCAGGAGGGGCCATATCCAACCAATGTTACACAACAATTTACCACTACAATACACACAATCAAAAAAATACAATCCTCATATCCGCAACACTGCACCCTCCTCCTCTTAGGCACATCCCGGGCCTATAACTTTATTTAGTGTGACACGTAGGTGTGGTTCCCTCTACTTTTAACCTGACCCTGCGTGCGACAGTTTTAAAACATAGATAAATATGTCCCGCTGCTCCATTGCACCCTGCCTAACAGACTCACGCCCACAGCTAACCGAATTGCGGAATGGTCTTCAAACTATGCATTGACGGTGGGGAGCATTATTTACAATTGACACTACTTTTATTTACAAGACTAACCCAGGACCTGTAATTGTTCTTTCTGGGGGGGAGACAGTCTGCTCTGCATCGACGCACCATGAAAGCACCCAAAAACGCACCAATACACCCTCAAGCACCAATCGGTGCACAGTCATCACTGTTCATCAATAAAAATAAACCAACAACCCCTAACCCTGCAGGTGCTCTCTTGCTCTTCGGCTCCCTCTGCTGGCTTTTATTATTTCTTCCAGATGTTGTCTTTTTCCTTTGCTGGCGGCCTATTTGTATTAAAACTTGCACCCAACGTGTCCCTTTTATTTATTTATGGCCCACCAGGCCGACTCGTGTGGTTCACCTGTGGGGCATCGGTGCCCTGTGGCCAAGGTCCGCCAGCAAGATTTCGGGCCCTCATGGCGGTTCCAGCAGAGGGGCCATGCCCCAACCCATGGGGTCCGTAAGTGGTGCTCGGCCACAGATGTGTGGTCCATAATGTGGTGCATCGATGCAGACAGCTGGTTCTGGGAGTTCCGGGCGCACAATGGCCGACTCACGCATGCTCCCCTCGGCGCCCAATGGCGCACAGCTCATGTGGGAGACAAAAGGGGGGAAGACAGATGAGCGAGGGGTAAGGTCACAAGGGTACACATCAATAAGGCAATGCAGGGCGAAATGCGTACGGAGAGCGAAGTGAGAAAGCTCGTCCCTACCGTACGTCACCCCCCCTGTCACCCCCCCCTGTCACCTACACTACCCTTGCCCTCACCCCATATTTAAAAAATCTACACATTTACAAATTCGTCGCTACTGTCACATCTTCCCCATATTTCTTCTATACCAAATTCGTTCCCACAATCCCTCTAGCCAAAATTTGCCATCACCCAAATTCATCATCAATCCTCATAAGGAGGAAGAGATGGAACATCAAGCACAATGTCACACCCACGTCATGATGCGTCTCACCATCCAAACATTTGCATCAAAAATAATTAAACAACCTGGCATGGTGTGGAGGTACGTCATCTCAGGTGAGTGCATGTAGATGGTGCAAGGAGATTCTTCATCCTAACTATCCTCTAAATGACTTTAACACACTTTACTCTACCCGGGGTCTCTCCCTGCCAATCCATTGGCCAACTTACACGATGGGTTCTAAAAACCAATTCCCATTGACCAAACTGTGGTGCTTCTCAATTTGGGGTCTCACTCCCCCGATTCATCTCCCTGTGCCCTTGCACAATTTCTGGGCTGGGTCGTGTAGCTCTCCCAGCAGGTCTACCCACCTGCACACCTCCACCACTGTAGTTGCCACCCGAGCTTACCTAGCTCCTCACCCTAACCTAACTAACTAGGGAAGGCCCCTCCTGGCTCTGTCACCCCTTGGTGCCCTCTGGCACTGGGCTACCCGGGTCCGTCCTCCGGATCCTCGGGCCCCATCCACAACTACCGGCTCCCAGAGCCCACCTGCGGCCTCACCTGGCCGACATCCTCACAGTGGTGGAGTGCCCAAACCAACTACACACACTAACAGGCTACACGCCCAGCCATTTCCACAACACTAATGCACCCATCCAATCACCATTCTTCCACCCGCACCACAGATGCCAATATCCAACCACAATTTACCTATACCCTCTACCTAACACTTACACTACCCGCCCCGGGTATTCGTGATGGGGGTCCACTCTTCCCCCATTCACACCTTCGCACCATCCACTACACTCCATAGTTTCCACCATACTCACTCCACGACCATCCATTCCAATACTCCATATACTCCACACCATTTATTCCACATAACCATTCTCCATACACCTGTTCCTCATACCTGCTGTTGCACACCTGTGCACTCACACCTGGTGACACCTGCACCCTCCTCCTCTTCCTGGACCAGTTGGTCAACACAACACACATCACCATTACTCACTCAAATACTGGTCCATACACCTGTTCAGTTGCACACCTGTGCAATCACACCTGGTCACCATACACTTTTCAATCCTCAAACAAACGACATCATCTCATCTAACTACTCCCCTCTGAAACTTGCGCTTCCCAGTCGTCCCTTTTAAACTATTGCGTTCCCTCGTCATTATCATCCACTCTAATCTACCTGCATCCCCACTACAGGTATCTGTCACTCCCTAACCTTAACGTTACCCAATGTCAATCTCTAGGGCCCTACACATGATATATCCTAACCCTCCCGGGCTAGTTTTCACTGCCATCAACCCCATAAACTAGTGCTCCTTTGCCCCCCTGCTGTGAGGGATGGTGGATTGGCCATCCCATCACATGGGGCATCTCTTACTATAAATTTTGCTCGTCCAATTTCCACAAATCAAAAATTTGCCAATCACGCTACCAATCCTCTGCCAATCATCACTCTGCCAATCCCTTTGCCAATCATCAAATTTTGTTTTTCTAATTTCGGGTCCAAAACACTAACCTCATCACCCGTCTACTTACTAGATCCTCTCGGTGCGCCAATTCACTTCTAAAGCTCGGCTTCGTACAGCCGAGCAATGAATGCGGGTTCTTGGGTGCCGGCGGCTGGATGCGTCCGGCACTCGGTGCAGGGAAGGAGGTTTACCCGGGCCGAGATCCCATGCACCACCTCGGCACGGAGCCATCCAATGTCCCGATCTCGACCTGCCGGAACGCCTCAACAAAAAGGGGTCGCCATGACGACCCTTCCTATCGGGCTGCCCGTTCCGCCTAGCGGAGCACGGACGCGGCCGTTCAAAGCGATGCCCAGCGTGGATCGCGTACGGCGGTTCTTTCGAAACCGCCGTGGTTCGGATCCCCGCTGGTCCTCGCGGCACGCGAAGCTGCCCAACGCGCACCGAGGGCCCGATTCGGCTGTACGTCGCTCTAACCGCTAACCCGGTTACCGTCGATGCCTCACCTGCATGCTTACACCCCGCAGCCCGTTCCTTGCTCATACATCCAGCTGTTCCCATGCTCCTCGTCATTGCACCTTCTCTTACACACCCAGGTACACTCATTCCGCTCACAGACTTGGTCACACACCTGACCACCGAACACCTTGGCACACACTCGTCGTTCGCACACCTCACCAACACACCTCTTCGCACCCCCTCCTCGGTCACCTCCTCTGTGACAACCACAGGTGTGCTCTCACTCGCACACCCAACCACGTGCCTCACTACCAACTCAAGTGTGCATTCCCACACACGCTCTACGCTCCGTGTCACTCTCACTACTTTCATCACCACCCTGGACAGCGCACTCACCCTTACTCTCGACAGCGCACTCTTTCCTCATGCACCCGTCCGTTACACACCTTTCTTGCGCACACTCTCCCATTACACCCTCTGTAACACTCACCACAGGTGTGCATTCTTCCTTACTTTTGACAGCGCACTCTTTCCCCATGCACCCGTCCGTTACACACCTTTCTCGCGCATCCTCTTGCGCACATTCTCTTGTTACTTCCTCCGTAACACTCACCACAGGTGTACACTCTCTCGTTACATCCTCTGTAACAATCACCACACCGCGCTTCCATGTGCCCCCTCGCACACGCGCTTCGACCAACTCGCTCTCGACAGCACACTCACTCCTCGGCGCGCACTTTTTCCTCACACACCCCAGAGTCGGACATTCTTGCACACCTCCTCTTTCGCACACCGTACCTGTCGCACACTTCACCAACGGCCTCTCACGAACACCCGGATCCAAATCAATCCCCAAGCCGACTGAAGCTCCCCTCACATCATGTACATTTCCTCGTATATCGCCACTCACCTTGGCACGTCGTCTCCGCACCTCTTTCGCCACCTGCAAACTCTTTATTTGGTTAGTGAGCACACCATTATGAGTTGAGCACCGACCTTGTACATATTCCATCACCTCCTCCTGTATTTCTCTCTTAGTTTCTGTCCGTCTCTTCTTAATTTCACTCACCTCTTCTTCCACTTCCTCTAATTTTTGCTTCACCTCTTTTATTTCCCGGTGCGTCTCCTCAAGTTCGTCCTCTAAGGCTATCTTGACAGTCTCTATGTACGTCCTCACCTCTCGGTCCTTCGTCTCCATTACTTCTGTCACCTCTTCCAACCTCATTGTCAGTCCCTCACGTACCATCTGACATTGCCTCTGTGTCGCTATCAAGTCATTTTTAATGTCGTTTTGTGTCGCTTTTAACCCTCCTAGTACCGCAGTGTTCCTTTGTACCTGCTCCACTAACTCCGTCTGTCCCACCGTCAGCTGTTCCACCTCCTCCGTCAGGTCCTCTATGCCCCCTTGTAACTTTGCCGTCCCATTTCTCACCTATTTCTCTATACGCTTTTCACCTCGCTTTACCTCCTCGCGTACCCCCGAGACCTCACTTACACCTCGTCGTATCTCCTCTTTCATCTCCTCCATCTCTTTAGTAGATGCCGCCCTCATTTGTTCCAATTCATCCCTCTGAGCATCCAGTTTGGTTTCTACCCCGATTTTTACCTCCTCTATCTGCTCTCTCATTTGTTTAATTTCTCGGGCGGATTGCTCCCCTATCTCCCGCAATTTGTCTTCCATCCTATCTTCTAACCCCCTCAACCCATTTTTCACCCCCTCTAACTGATTCTCCTGGGCAGCCATTCTATTTTCCACCCCCGTTAACCCATTCTTTACCTCTTTTATTCCGTTGTCTAACCCCTCAAATTTAGCTTCTAGCCGTTCCCCCATTTCTCCCATTTTTCCCCCCATTTCACCCCCCAATCGCTCACTATCAGCCCTCGCTTCGTCCGTCATTACCCCCAATTGCTCACCCTGAGCATCCATCCAGTTCCCCATTTGTCCCATAAGGGCCCCCATCATTCTGTTTTCCATTTTTTCACTATTAGCCCTCGCTTCGTCCCTCATTCGCTCACTATCAGCCCTCGCTTCGTCCCTCATTTTGTCCATAAAGGCCCCCATCTGTAACATAAAAAGGTTCGAATCCACCAGCGGCGCTGCTACGGTCGCGGGCGCGGTCGCTGTGGCCATGTGCGAGGCGCCATTTTGCGCGCCCGTAACCTCGTGCGCGAGAGCGCCATTTTGTGCGCCTGATACCCCCTCAACCACCTCCTCCATATACATTTCCCCGAGGTCCTGGGTCGATTCTACTCCGTCTATCTCTCCCACCGGCATCCCGTCGCCTTGACCAGCCATGGCGCGATTTCAAAATTCGGGTTTTTTAAAACAAAAGCAATTTCGGTACTTTGTAATTTTGAGCGCGTTAAACGCTTCAGGTCCGAATCCGACACTCCCTGACACCAATTGTTACGGTCCGCGGATATGAATGTTGTTTGCCGAGCGAAGGCACCGCGGCCGAACAGTTGTTCCCCGACTCACCCGATTCACCCAGACGTTGGCCGTATCGCGCCACCGCTATTCAATCGGGAAAAGACTAAGACGACGAATGCAAATAGGAAGAAGAAGACGTACAGAAGAGTAACGGGGTTTATTATTATTTACACACACATAAGCAAAAAGAGCAGTCACGGGTATTTACAGCGGACATGAAAAAGCAGGTAACACAGTGCAAATTACTAGCTTATACTGACTTAGTTTACTACCCAGGACAGCACGAACAGAACAAACTCACGTACGCAAATGGATGGAAGGGTAGGAATGGTTTGGACTTGGAGGGATGAGCAGGCGGGATTACAGGGCACAGCGAGCAGGTCCACTCCGGGCGGGAAGCGAGGAGCCGGCAGCTCCTTGTATTCGGCTTTACAGCGCACGCCGGCAGCTCCTTGTATTCGGCTTTACAGCGCACGCCGGCAGGGTCACTCGGCTGGTTGAAACGGGGCTGGTTGAAGCGGCTCTTTGTCAAAGGCTTTTCGTATCTCACACGCAACTCCGGTGCAACTCTGAACTCTCTCCCGGTGGACTGCCAACCCACTTACGCACCTGGACTCATCTGCCGTATCCCTCGTGTAGCTTGTCCCAGCGATCGTCGCACCCTTCTCTCCAAACCTTCAGCGCGGGTCTGACACGCCCTCTTCGGTTTCGGTACCGCCCTCCCCGCCGTGCTCTGTTTCGTGACCTTGTATGGTAATCCCACGGGCTTGTCTCCTTATTTGGGCATGGCGCCGACGGCACGCCCCTCGTGGCGAGCCACGGGCTTGTTTCCTTATTTGGGCATGGGGCTGAACAGCCCCGCCCTTCGTGGCGCGCCCTGGGCTTGCCTCTCCCTGGCGACCCCACCCCTCCTGTTCAAACAGAGCACGGAGCACATATTCACTCTCGCAGCGAAATGAGAGGGCGTGCACCCCACGCTTGTGAACTGCTTTACCCGCAGATGGAGAGTTTGGCTGGGAAATGGAAGTATTGAAGGGGAGCTATTCTTAATTGAGTCGGTGCAATGGAGTATTATTCTAATGGAAGACAAGGCCTTACTCTAAAACACATAATAAGATATAAGCTACTGAACAAGGGTTTTATCGGGTCCTTCAATGTGGCGTTTCATGGAATTAACTACCGAGACGCCCTTTTTACCTTTACACAACTCTGGAGGCAGGAGGGGCCATATCCAACCAATGTTACACAACAATTTACCACTACAATACACACAATCAAAAAAATACAATCCTCATATCCGCAACTATATATATATATATATATATATATATATATATATATATATATATATATATATATATATATATATATATATATATATATATATATATATGTATATATATGTATATATATATATATATATATATATATATATATATATATATACACATACATACATACATACACACACACACACACACACACACACACACACACACACACACACACACACACACACACACACACACACACACACACACACACACACACACACACATACATACATACATACATACATACATACTGAAACGCAAAAGAAACTTACCACTTGTTTGAAATGTAATAAAATTGTAACAGTTCAAAATAAAACAAACCAACAATTGCTAATTGAAACATTGGCATTTTATTGATGACATGTCAAGTTTTTGACCAAGATACACCATCTCATCAGTTTGTTCTACAGTACAGAACAGCACAGGGTGCAATGTCAGTCCCCTTTCAATTGCGTGTGTGGCCACCATTGTTTTGGATACAGGCAGTGCATCGTCGGCGTATACTGCCTACCAGTCTTTGGATGGATTGCTGCTGGATTCTGTCCCACTCAGTCCTCAATGTCTGAAGCAGCTCTGCCCGTGTCCTGGCCCTGCCAACTACGCGTCTCCCAAGCTCATCCCACAGGTGCTCTATGGGATTCAGGTCAGGGGAGAGCACAGGCCACTGTATGGTGTTGATGTTCTCGCCTTGGAGAAATGCAGTGGTAAAGCGAGCAGCATGGGGACGAGCGTTGTCATGCTGAAAGGTTCTCAGTTCTGGGTGGTCTAGCAGGAATGGCAGCAGATGAGGTCGCAGGATGTTATCCACATACCGCTGGGCGTTAAGATTCCCATCCACAACCACCAGTGGCGTCCTGTACCGGCCTGATATGGCGGCCCACACCATCACCCTTGGGCCACCCCACCTGTTGGCTTGACGCACGCAACAATCGGCATATCGCTCGCCAGTTCTTCTCCAGACACGCTCACGCCCATCAGGACTGTCCACACAGAACCTTGACTCATCGCTGAAAGTGACCTCGTTCCACTGCGCCAAGGTCCACCGCTGATGCTGCTGGCACCATCTCTGTCGGTTGCGGCGATGCGCAGCCGTCATCACGGGGCCTCTGTATGGTCTTCTGGCAGTCAGACCATAGTCATGCAGTCGTCTTCGTGCAGTATCGTTGGAGATCCGTGGGTTTGCACGCTCCGGAGTTTCTGCCGCAGTGTGGGATGCTGGACGGAATCGATCCCGCAGGTGACTTCGGACCATCTGCCTGTCCTTTTTTTTTTTTTTTTTTTTTTTTCTATACTGAATCGAGGCTCGTGAAAGAGCTAACATTTATTTCACAAACAAATCAACCAGACAAACAAAACACACAAAAAGAGGGAGCGGAAGACAAGATGGGGAGAGAAGGGGAAGCACACAACCACAACATTTGAGAGCAGTCCTGCCTTCCAGTGGTGACTCTTGGCCTCTCTGATCGAGGTCTGTCATCTGCAGAGTTGTGGAGGGTGTCTCTGTCCACCAGGGCCGATATCGTCTGGTGTGAACAGCCAAGGCGACGTGCCACCTCACGGTAGCTCAGTCCGCCTTGCAGCATGCCCAGGGCACGCTGCCGTTGATCCCTTGACAATCGTGGCATGTTGATTGAAATGCCCATTTTGCACTGGCCTTTTTAAAGCCAATATCACGACATCACGTGCAGCTCATTAAAATCATCCCGTACCCCTTGGCTAATCACTGACAGTCAAAACGGCTGTTCAACAGCTGTGCTATGAAGTGACCATTGAAGGTTCAAGTGACCATCTGTGACTGTTTTGTCTGACAGTGAGGACACTATTGTCCACAAAGAAGTTCACACATTTACTACACGCAGTGCTGTTGTTGATATTTAAATGTTTCAAAGGTGGTAAGTTTCTTTTGCGTTTCAGTATATACATATATATATATATATATATATATATATATATATATATATATATATATATATATATATATATATATATACATATATATATACACACACACACACACACACACACACACACACACACACACACACACACACACACACACACACACACACACACACACACATCCACTCCACAAGATTGCCAATAATTAATTTATAACCTTAGAAAAAAGAGCTACAATTTCAGAACCCAAACAGAGGTCCAATTTTGGAATGTTGTCAACAAGAGGCAGATTCCAGGATCTTCTTCCATGCATATTTTCTGAGTCAGACCCCAACGCAGCAATCATTGTCGATGATGAAGATACAGATGTGATTGCAGTGTCTTACCAGGTTTCTCATTGAGTCGCAGCTCAATTGCACTTGTACAAGAAGGGAAAAGTCCTTGACTGTCGCAAGCTATGCACAGAAGAAATATCTTCAGTTATATTTCAACTCCATATCTTCTTGTAGGCTGATTGTGTATTAGGATTTTATGGCCGTGGAAAAACACAAGTTTGGTACAGGAACAGCTTCTCTTGAATCCTGATCCCTCTTATCAAAGCTGTGGAATAGCCTTTCACCTGATGTGACTCTCTTCCAGGATCTGGAGATATTCACCCTGCGTTACATTTACGGCAACAAGCAAGCAAATTCATTCGGACAAGCGCGTGCTACGAAGTGAAGGAAGATGAAAAAATCCAAACTTCCACCTGGTGCTGACTCCTTATTCTTCCATATGTTTAGGGCGAATTAGAAAAGCGTAGATTATTTAAAGAGCTACGTCAACCCAAATCCCCTCCTTCACCACTGGAATATGGTTGGATGAGAGATACCTCTGGCCTAATTGTGCCTTGATCCACTCCAACTCCATGATTACTGAAGACCACCTTGATCTTGCCATCGTTTTTGGTGATGAACAGGACACTACTGCCAGGGATGACGACAGAACATATTCAGATTGTTCTGCGCATTCAGGTGACCGATGATGAGGAGTAGGAGGAGGAAACTGATGAGTAAATGGCGTTCTGGACAAATCGACATCTAGATTCTAGATGATCCAGCATTTGAAATATACTCATGTATTGCTGTGTGAGGAAACTGCATTAATGTGAAGTGAGAATTTTGCCACGGCAAACAACTCTGCGAGGAGAAGGCTATCATTCTAATATGAGCAAATGGCATAAAAACCTATATGTACGCAGGGGCTATCAATATGTCGTTTGGATTTTTTCCCTGTCATGGGAAACAAAGTAATGAGCACCTTATTAGAGATTTGCTCATCCTTAAGGTAGCAATTGCTTGTAATTTATATCTCGCTTCACTTGATGGATGTTTTCAGTATTTCTGTATGTCGTACCAGGATGGAAAGTCTATTGTAATTTTTCACGGTCCCCAGAAGTTTAGGCAACACAGGCCAAAATGAAATTTTCCATGTTACCATCCTGATTTGTATGTCTTGAAGTGCCATTAAAATGTTGTTTCCACTAGTACAATTTGCCTGTGAGTATTGCATGTTTGACAGATGAATTCAGCATCCATTCAAACACCACAGTAGATACCTGAAGTGAATCTGTACAACAAGTGTAGCTATATCTAATCCTTGCACTGCTCACTATATGAACTAGAGGCAAATGTTATAAATTGTGTATAGCGAAAACATTTTTCCATCGACATCGTGTTATAAATTGAAGATGTGTTCTGGGGGGGGGGGGGGGGGGCTGATGTTGGGACCATCATGCAACCTAACCTAACTTGCGGGCCCCATGACAATCATGGTTCCCTGTTTGAGGCAATGTTTTTATGGCCGGATGCCCTTCCTGACGCCAACCCCTGGTCACGCTCTTACGATGCGCAGGGATACGGTGTACCTATTCTAAATTGGGGTACACACCGTGATCATTCATCCCCGCAAGCTGGTACTCAATTTGCTGACCTCGGAAGGATGACAGGCTGAGTCAACCCCCCTGGCGTTAATTCAGCGATCGACCGGGATTCGAACCCAGGATCCTAGGATCCCAAGCCAGCACCCTAACCGCTAAGCCAACACCAGGGTTAACTAAATACAGAAAACATAATAAGTTGCTACATCAATACAGAACATCACTAAATGTATAATTAAATGAATACCCACCATAAATACATTAAAATAGAAGAAAAATATATGAGTGCAATGCTGTACTGTACTCTACTCAGCAATACTTTGTGATGAGATTTTGTGTCGATGCCTGGAGATGTGTGTGGCACAGGTGAAATTTCAGAAAATTATACAAAAATACAAAAGTAGATTATCTTGGTTGGATAAGTGTCCACCTCCCTGAGTTAATACTTGGTGGAAGCACATTTGACAGCAATTACAGCTGTGAGTCTGTTGGGATAGGTCTCTACCAACTTTGCACACCTTGATTGGGTAATATTTGCCCATTCTTCTGCACAAAACTGTTCAATCTCAGTCAAATTGCTTGGGGAGCATTGATTGACAGCAATCTTCATGTCATGCCACAGATTTTTGATTGGATTTTGGTCTGGGCTCTGACTGGGCCACTCAAGGACATTTCTCTTTTTGTTCCTTAGCCACTCCAGTGTAGCTTTGGCTGTGTGCTTCAGGTCATTGTCACTTCTGTCCCAATTTCTGCTTTTTTGCAGAGGGCAGCAGGTTTTCCTCTATAATCTTTCTGTGTTTTGCTCCATCCATTTTCCCTTCTGTCCTGACAAGTGACCTAGTCCCTGCTGATGAAAAACATCCCCATAACATGATGCTGCCACCACGATGCTTCACAGTAGGGGTGGTGTTCTTTGTGTATTTGCTGTGTTGGGTTTGCGCCAAACATAACATGAAAAAGTTCCATCTTGGTTTCTTCAGACCACAAAACGTTTTTGCCACATGGCTTCAGAATCTCCGAAGTGGTTTTTGCATACCTCCAACAGGACTCAAGGTGGACTTCTTTGAGTAATGGCTTCCTTCTTGTACAGGCCAGACTTGTGGAGTGCTTGGGATATTGTTGCCACATGCACACAGTGACAAGTCTTTACCATAAAGACCTGTAGCTCTTTCAAAGTTGCCATTGGCCTTTTGGTGGCCTCTCTAATCAGTCTCCTCCTTGCTTGGTCATCCAGTTTGGAGGGACAGCCTGATCTAGGGCCAGGGTCTTGGTGGTACCATATGCCTTCCACTTCTTAATGATTGCCCTGACAATGCTCCAAGGGATATTCAAGGCCTTTGACATATTTTATACCCATCCCCTGATCTGTGTCTTTCCAAAACTTTATCCTGCTCCTTGGTGTCTTTCGAAAGCTTCTTGGTGCTCATGGTTGAGTCTTTGCTGTGAAATGCACTACCCAGCAGAGGAAACCTACAGGAAGAGTTGATTTTATTCTAAAATGATCAGAATCTCCACAATTTAACACAGGTGGAGACCAGTTAACTTGGTGTGTGATTTTGAAGGTGATTGGTTACACCTGAGCTAATTTACAATTGCTATTATAATGGGGGTGGACACTTATCCAACCAAGATATTCTAGTTTTTTATTTTTAATTAATTTTCTGAAATTTGTAGAAGTTATTTTTCACTTGGAAGTTGTAGGTTATTATGTGTAAATAAAGGTGGAAAAAGTCTGATTTAATGCCATTTGATTTCAGGCTATAAGGCAACAAAAGGTGAAAATTTTGAAAAGGGATGTTGACTTTCTATCGGCACTGTATACAAGTTGGTGGTGCCTTTGGTTTGAATATTTCATTTTAATTTTGAAGTTACCTCCTGCAGGTTCCAGTATTACAGATGCAGGCTCAACCCACTGGCACCACACACTCTGAAGCTGCTGTTGCTGCTTCGACGGAGAATCAGGGAGCAGTCACTGGAATGGCCAATCTTGCTCTGCTTTCCCGCAACCCACTAGCCGAGACGCATGAATTTCGACAGGCCTGCCCTGTGTGCTTCTTTAAGACTGGTGATCAATGTTGAAATTGTGCAGAACAGTTTTCACAGTGTTAAGACGGAATAAACTGGCTTTAGCATGGGGAAAGAAATCCTTGGTTTCTCAGTTATGTAATGCATTATTTAAGCGAAGCACAGCGCTGCATCATTTGCAGTCTATGAAGCAGCATTTATGTTTTCAGCGGAAGAAGAGACTGCAGAGCGAGCGAGAAATGGATAACAAAAGTCTCGTGCAAATCTTATTTTGAACCATCGTGAGAAAAGTTTGAGCATGCTATGCAACTGGAACATTCTGGAGACACTCTCACCTGCCTGCTCCTCCCAAGTCCAGGCTGGTTTCCCGCCTGCATTAATTCACCACCTTGTATTCTCCTATTGAGGAACCATCTGTTTGTCTTTGTTTGTTTGTCCATGGTCTTGTCCTCCTCACTTCAGTCTTTCAAATGCCTTCTTCAGTCTTCAGTCTTATTAATTTGCATATTGCAATCATCTGAGAGGGCAAATGACAAAACAAATGCCATAATCAATGTTCCTTGTGAAATTTGCCACATTTTGGTACCAAGGTCGATATACTTTGAATAAAGTATGGTCAATGTAATGACGTTTGAACTTTGACCTTGGGTCAAGGTCACTAAAGGTCAACAGAAAAAAATGGCGACATCATTTTTCCGATTAGTCGGACCCAGTAGAATACATTTATAGTGGTTGCCCAAAATTAACATGAACTGCACACGAACTTCAAATTGAGTTTCTGTGCGAGTGTGCTCCAATCTGACAACAGATTTCTTCAGTCTCCACCACTGATCTCTATTGTTCGGATGGTGCCGGTATTAGAGATCAGGTGCGGGTATTGCAGAGATCAGGTGCCGGTATTGCAGAGATCGGGTGCCGGTATTGCAGAGATCGGGTGCCGGTATTACAGAGATCGGGTGCCGGTATTGCAGAGATCGGGTGCCGGCATGACAGAGATCGGGTGCCGGCATGACAGAGATCGGGTGCCGGCATGACAGAGATCGGGTGCCGGCATGACAGAGATCGGGTGCCGGCATGACAGAGATCGGGTGCCGGCATGACAGAGATCGGGTGCCGGCATGACAGAGATCGGGTGCCGGCATGACAGAGATCAGGTGCCGGCATGACAGAGATCAGGTGCCGGCATGACAGAGATCAGGTGCCGGCATGACAGAGATCAGGTGCCGGCATGACTGAGATCAGGTGCCGGCATGACTGAGATCAGGTGCCGGCATGACTGAGATCAGGTGCCGGCATGACTGAGATCAGGTGCCGGCATGACTGAGATCAGGTCCCGGCATGACTGAGATCAGGTGCCGGCATGACTGAGATCAGGTGCCGGCATGACTGAGATCAGGTGCCGGTATGACAGATCAGGTGCCGGTATGAGACCCCTAAGATCCTTCAGACCCAGAGGACCCCAAGTCCCTGAGGACCCAAAAGTACTCCAAAGACCCAGATGACCCAAAAGCCCTTGTGGACCTGAAAGACACAGATTACAAAAAGACTCGGAGAACCCAAAAGATCCAGTCGACACAAAATTTCTGAAGACCCACAAATCCCCGGGGACCCAAATTACCCAAAACTCCCTGAAGACCCAAAATACCACAAGGATCAAAAAGACCCAGCAGACGCAAAAATCCCTGAGGACCAAAAATACCCAAAAGTCCCCGACGATCGAAAATACCCAGATAACTCAAAAGACCCCCTCCCTCGCATAAAAACAAACAGTTCCACAACGGAACCTTTCACCACAACAGACAACGAGGTCATGACCGGTCACTACCCACATCAAGTGGCTGAATTGCGCGCTTTATATGCCGGAAAGGCGGATCTCGTGGAGTATACGCCCTTCTGATCCATCCCAACATTTGTGCTTTCTTTCCCTCTCTGTTCCATCGCCATCCCTCCATTCAGCGTCACATCGAGCTCACACGAGTTTCCCTCATTGCCGATTTCTTTGAGCAATTCTCCAAAAGGAAATATTTGAATAACTTTCCTTTAATCATCTTCAAACAGCCTCAAAAGTTGTTAAAATCACAACTCAAATCAGCCATTTAACACTTCCAAGGTATTCTGACCTCGTTCCTTTCTCTTGATCAAACCACCTCCATTTACATATGATATTTGCTCCGTTTAAAGGACGACACAAATCACAGTGAAGCAATTAGACATTCATAAGTCACACTAGTGACCTGCATGACCTAGTGACCTACACCTGCATCCGGGGTGACGAACCCGCGGCTCTTAGCCAGCTATAGTGCGGCTCGCGAAGGGCTGCTCTATCGGTGCATGTTTTTACATTTTAAAATGTATTTCTATTATAAAATCAAAATGCATTTGAATATTTGACTATAATGCCAATACATTTGCCAATATTTTTAATATAAAATGAAACACACCTTTGCGCGTAGAAACACTTGCGCGCGCAGACCCGGAAGTTTGTGAGCTAGGCTAGCGCTAGCCCAGCGGCAATGACCGAATCGCCATGGCAGAGTCAGGAAAACGTAAAGTTAAGCGCAAATATGAAGAGGAGCACAGGACATTTTTGCCTGAATGGGAGGAATTGTATTTTTTAACGGAGCGAAATGGGAAACCCTCGTGCTTGATTTGCCAGACGGCACTGTCGCATTTTAAAGCTTCAAACCTGGAGCGCCATTTCACCTCACTCCATGATAACGTGGCCCGGGATTTTCCCAAAGGCAGTGAACTTCGCAAGCACACGGTAAATGCATTGAAACGTCAGTCAGAGGAGCAGACTCAGTTTTTTCGGAAATTAACGAAGCACAGGGACGGTCACATCAGCATCATATCAGTTGGCATGGAACATTGCTCGAGCTAAAAAGCCAAACAGTGAAGGGGAATTCGTGAAAACGTGTCTCAGAGATGTTGTTGCCATCCTCACTCCTGAAAATGACAGTTTGAAGCGTTCTGCGTCAGACCTGCAGCTGTCACGGCACACCGTTGAACAGAGAATATCACATATTAACAACTCCATTGAAACACAGTTGCACATGGATCTTGAAAAATGTCGGTAATTCAGCATTGCTTTGGATGAGTCTTGCGGCATTCAAGATAAGCCACAGTTGGCAATATTTGTACGGTCTGTGTCAGAAGACTGCACAATTAAGGAAGAGCTGCTTGACATTGTGCCGTTAAAAGATAGGACCCGCAGCATCGACCTGAAAGAGACACTCACGACTGTTGTTGAGAAGGCAAATTTGCAATTACCAAAACTAACAGCAATGGCCACAGACGGGTGCACCAGCTATGTTGGGATCTGCAAATGGCCTTGTCGGGCTGTGTAAAGCTGACGACCGTTTCCCTGATTTTTGGACATTTCATTGCATCATCCATCAAGAGAACCTGGTGTCTAAGAAGCTGAACTTGGACCATGTCATGAAACCTGTGCTGGAAATTGTAAATTTTATTCGCACTCATGCTCTCAAGCACAGACAGTTCAAAAACCTCATAGCTGAACTGGACGAAAACCTTCCCAATGATCTGCTTCTCCACTGCACTGTGAGATGGCTTTCAAGAGGTAACATGCTTTCCCATTTTTTTGAACTTTTGGACCCAGTGAAGCTGTTACATAAGGACTATCCTGAGCTACATGACCCCCAGTGGATGTCAGATTTGGGGTTTCTGGTCGACATGCTGCATCATCTGAACAAACTGAATCTAGATCTGCAAGGGAAGTTAAAAATGCTGCCTGACCTGGTGCAAAGTGTTTTCACATTTGTGAACAAACTCACGCTCTTCCAGACCCATCTTCAAAAGGGATAGCTCACACATTTTCCCTCCTTGTTGAAGGCAAATGGAGAAGCAGCTGAGGTCACAAAAAGGAGCATTGCACACCATGCATTGCACACCATGCAACACTGGTTGAAAATCTGCAGCAGAGTTTTGAGGACAGATTCTGCAACCTGAAGAAACAACGGCCACAGATCACATTCCTCATCAACCCTTTCACTGCTCAATCGGATTGTTTAAAAGCCCCCTGAGTGGCGGATGACGCAGCATCCCAGTTGGAGCTGATTGAACTTTCTGAGGATGAATGAAAAAATGAATGATCGTTTTAAGGCCATTTTCCCCACTAGAGTGGGGGTTAGCCTTGCGGGCCCCATGACAATCATGGTTCCCTTTTTGAGGCAATGTTTTTATGGCCGGATGCCCTTCCTGATGCCAACCCAACTTTCTAATGATGACAGACTTAAATGTGTCTTGAGAGAAGGAACCACAGACAGAGTTTTGGAAAATTGTGCCCACAGACAGATACCCGAGTGTCAAACAGGCTGCACTCAAGTTAATGTCAATGTTTGGATCAACTTACGTCTGTGAATCAGTTTTTTCTACACTGAAACAAGTGAAGTCAAGACATCGCTCTGTTCTTACGGACACACATGTGAAAGAGTTGCTCCGAGTGGCCACAACTAAGTACAAGCCACACCTGAAAATGATTGTGGAAAACAAAGACTACCAGGTGTCCCACTGAGGTAATAAACGACCTATGACAACTGTTAAGCTACGTATTATGATAATTATGACATAACCATAATACATATAATTATTAATTTTGTCATTAGGCCTATAAGTTGCTGTTGTAGTGTGAGCATGCAGGTGTTGTGCGGCTCTTTGCAATGGTGTGAGGGATTTTTTGGCTCTTTATGCTGGACTGGTTAGCCACCCCAGAATTAGACATTCATAATTTACACTAGTTCATCAATTTCGACTCATTAAAAACACAACTGAGTGAAGTGCATGGCTTAACGATTTCCACCCAGGCAACGCAGAGTGAGGGGCGTGGCTTAGTAGTTTCCAGGCAGTGTTTGCTGAGTGAGGGGCGTGGCTTAACGATTTCCACCCAGGCAACGCAGAGTGAGTGACGTGGCTTAGTAGTTTCCAGGCATTGATTGCTGAGTGAGGGGCGTGGCTTAACGATTTCCACCCAGGCAACGCAGAGTGAGTGACGTGGCTTAGTAGTTTCCAGGCAGTTTGCTGAGCGAGGGGCATGGCTTAGCAGTTTCCAGGCAGTGTGTGCTGAGTGAGGGGCGTGGCTTAACGATTTCCACCCAGGCAACGCAGAGTGAGGGGCGTGGCTTAGCAGTTTCCAGGCAGTGTATGCTGAACGAGGGGCGTGGCTTAGTGGTTTCCAGGCAGTCAATGCGCCCTTAACGACAACCAGGCTTTACAACATAATGTATTTGCCATCAGCTTGCTATCGCTTGCCAAACCTGCCGTTCCTTATCAACAGTTTTTTGGAGTGCTTGCTTGAGTGTTTAAAATCAGGCGGGCACTCTACAAGTTTATGAATAATGGAACACACCTGCATACCTGTGTTTGCGACACATACCTGTGGTCGCAGAGCGTTTCCAAATTTTTAATCTATAAATTATTATAGATTGCGGTTTTGGTCATTGATTACGATGGTAACTGCTGCAATTCGAAACAAGAAAAAGAGCAATCGGAGATTGCAAACCCCTGCCAGGATGTATTTTCAGTGGTTTTTAAGGCTTTTGTGTTAAAACAAATATGGCGGCCAAAACACGTGACCGATGACGTTATCATTATTTTTTTCTCCACCACTTTATGCCGACATTGCGCTCAATAAATTGCATCTTGAAAGGATGAAGTTTTGTACTTGTCGAATTATGACGACGTAATGGAGGCACTTATGACATCATCTTTTACATATTTTTATTCCCCATGGTGAGTTCTTTACAATGAGCCGTGTCTCAATTTTTTATATTCAGCGCTTTCAGAGATCTGGAGGTGCAAAGTTTTTTGATTTTTCCAAGATGGCGACCGAAGCACGTGACCTATGACGTCATAATTATCATTAAAAATTATACAGGTGGAGTTGCACCTATGGTGAAAATTTCCTGTCAATTGGACCAACGGTTGCAGAGAAAATCATATTTATTCTGTGCGGACAAACAGACAAACGGACTCAAATGCAATACCCTCTCCTCTGGCGAGGGTAATAACATCTTATTATATCTTATTATAATAGAGCAAACGTATATGGTTATGTATGTTGCTATGTATGTATGTTTATATGCGACGCAAACGTCTTCTTCTTCTTCAAAGAAAATTACCACCCTCTTAATTAACCCTCTTAATTGCGTTAATACTGCTGAGACCCCTCAGACCTTTGATGACCCTTTAATTCCCCCAAGACCCTTCAGACCCCTGAAGACCCAACATACCATTCAAGGCGCTGAGGTTCAAAAAGACCCTGAATACCCAAAGACCCAAAACATCCCGAAGACCCAAAACACCCCGAAGACCCAAAACACCCCGAAGACCCAAAACACCCCGAAGACCCAAAAGACACCAAAGACCCTTAAGACCCAAAAGCCTCAAGACACAAAAGACCCTGAAGACCCAAAACACCTCAAAGACCCAAAATACCCTTAAAGGCCCACAGGATCCAAAAGACCCTGAAGACCCAAATAGCCATGAAGACTCAAAACACCATGAAACCCAAAAGACACCGAAATGGTTAAATATGCCTACCCCTCTGAAACGACGTGTGGTGAGGTGCGTGGAGCGCGCCGAGTCACGCTAGTTAATATAAAAAATAAACTTTTAGCAACATTCGTGACATAAACAAATATTTCAATCCTGATGTGAAATTCTGTACCGTTGGCTGAACACAATTACGAATTCAAAATCGTAATTGTATTCACTCTATTCCAATCATCCATTGATACTTTAACAAAACGATTAACACAATTAACGTTTAACAATTCAACATTACGATTGAATGACGGTTGCATTGGGATATGATCAAACCTGCGCATTGCAGTCATCTGTCAACTTCCGCATTTGCGGCAGGTTCATAATTCTCATCAAAATCTAAACAGTATTTGTAGAATTTCAATAAAAGCCACATCACTGTTCATATCGGTAAATATTATTCCATCGTGCTTGGAAAATTGAAAAAATTGGAAAAACAATGTAGCCTATTTTACTCCAGGGGGTCCCAGGATTACCCACCCAAAATATCGTTGCGGTCGGTTCAGCCGTTTTTGCGGTACCTTCGAATGGACGGACAGACAGACGTATGGACATTTGGTGAATTATATCGAAAGATGCCTTCCCCCAACGTACTTGCCGGAGGCATTATGTTTTGGGGTTGTCCGTCCGTCCGTGATAGGTTTTCATTGACGTGGTAATTTGTGAACGGCCCAAGGAATCTGAGTAAAACTTGGTGCAGGTGTGTATAATGATGTAAAAATGAACGGATTAGGTTTTGTTGTCATGAGTTCAAAGGTCATGTAATGTACAACTCCTGTTACCACGATAACTTGTGAACCAGTGATAGGATTTTGACCAATGTTGGTACAAGTATTATAATGATGCATAAGTGAACTGATTAGATTATGGGGTCAAGAGGTCAAAGGTCAGTCTGTAATAGTTTTTTGTTACAGTGATAACTTAAGAACGGCCAAAAGGTACTTCGTCAAAGTTGGTACAATTATGTATAATGATGTAAAGATAAATGGATTAGATTAGGTTATGGAGTCAAGAGGTCAAAGGTCAGAGGTCCCATAAGGTAAAAATTCTGTTGCAGAGCTAAATTGTGAACCAGTGATGGAATTTTGACCAGACTTGGTATAAAGTATATATTATGATGAAAATATGAACTGATTAGATTTTGGCATCAAAGGTCAGAGGTCATGTCAGGTAAATATGCGATACTTGATTGAGAACAGAAGGGATTTAAATCAAACTTGGTACAAGTATGGATAATGATGTAATAATGTGCAGTGGGCACAGTCTTATCGGTCGATGTCTCGAGGTCGAAGTGTGCCGTTCTAGTTTTCAATACGTAGTTATTAAGTAATTGTACTACCGACTTCTATTTTGAGAAATAAAATCGACACTAGTTGCATGTCTTGGACTTGTTCCGATAACATTTTGAACGCAAATCATTGTTTGTTTTCTAACTTTGAAATGCCTTGTTCTTGTAAAGGTTTTTTCAAATAATTTGTTTTATGTCACATTTTAGGCTAAAAAGAAGTCACGTTTCCCAAGTTTGAGTTCACCTTTGCCAATAATTTTGCTATCACAAAGTGCAATTTGCAGTAAGTAATTTGATAGCTTTTTTCCCCTCTTCCTAATAACCCCATAGGTCCTCGTTTCAATTACAACTCTTTTTATCCCAATCTGGACCACGTGTGCCGAAAAGATGTTCTGATAAGTCGCCTGAGAAATGCAAGCAAAGAAGGCTGGAAGAGGATACGACCTCGACCAAATGTCAATTATCTTGGTCCTTATTACATGTGCAAAGGTATGGAGGGTTCTGGGGGTAATGGGTGTTTGGTGGTATGGAGGGTTCTGGGGATAGTGGATGCTTAGGTTTATATGGAGGCTTTTCGGGTTTTCGGCATACTATTTTTTTTTTTTTTTTACTGTATAAAGCAAGAAGAGGAAACTAAATAAACCCATCAATCGTTGCAATGAAGTAACTGCTGAAAAAGTTGTACCGTGTGTCATGCAGAGGTTGCGGAAGGAGTGGACTGCAGCTACCCTGGAAGATGCACCTTTGCCTACTGCCAAGAGGAGATTGATGTATGGACTCTAGAAAGGAAAGGCATCTTCCACCGAGATCACCTTTTTGACACTGGACCGAGCAAACCACGCATCACTCTTGCACAGATCCTGGCAGAGCATCGTGGTGGATACCTATTTCTCTGCCTGGTTTGTTGCTTACACCTAACTATTTGTTGTTTTTATTCATTTATTCATTCATTAATTTATGCATAAATCATCGGTAATGCATTCATACATACGGGCCATTAATTTGTTTATTTATTCTGTTTTTTACTTGCGCTCCCAGCTTGGCTGGAAACGTCTGCAAAATCAGCTCGGTGATTGTCAAGACAGACTATGTATCGACCAACCCAATCCCCTCCCCTTCCCCTTCCTCCTTTTATCAACTGTGGTCCTAAAGAATCATCACATCAAAGACAGACTTGTCATACGAGACTATAATAAAACACATTAGAATCTAACTTTTCTCTTTTTGCCACATTGACCTTTGGGATAACATGTGTAACTTCCCATCATGAAAACATGTTGACCAACTGGACTACAATGGACAGACACTACAGCTTGTCCAAGCATAGAAAACTCTTGTGGAAAACGTTCTAAAGTGCAAAACTCTCCGTCGAACTTGTCAAAGGAGCTAGTGAGTGAAACTGATCTGTTTGTGATGGGGAAACGTCTTACCTTTCACATTTGTCATATACACCAGAAAGCATTACTTGTAGTACAAGCATTTTATTTGAAATCTTTGTTCAACCTTGACACACAATAACAAAAGTCAACAAGTTAGGAATTATGTTTTCATAATTATTTTATAACTGATGAAATAAAACACTGAAGACCATTTGCAATTATTTCAGATCGGCATTGCACGAAACAATTTAAAATGTAAATACAAATATTTAACAACATCAACTGGCAGGACCAGTAATGGTAAAATATATGCAGTAAGTCATACCAATTTGCAAGCATAATACAGTACCGAGAACCTTTACAATACTGATAGCATTCAGTACAATACAGAGCTTTGAGAATACAACAAAGTCTGCCGAGAAGTTAACAGTGAACATGTACGTGTTATCTTGTGCAAGAGAAGTGTATATCTGCATGGGAGATGAGTAGTTGCCAAAATGTCAGCCTCTCCCCACCATGGGTAACCTTAAACCTGTGCAATGTACAAGATACACTAAATGACCAAAAGTATGTGGACACCTGAACATCACACATCTCATTCCAAATTCATGGGCATTAATATGGAGTCCCCCCCCCCCCCCCCCCTTTGCTGCTATAACAGCCTCCACTCGAGGCTTTCCACTAGATGTTAGAACATTGTCGTGGGTATTTGCTTCCATTCAGCCACAAGAGCATTAGTGAGGTTGGGCACTTATGTTGGGCGATTAGGCCTTGCTCGCTGTCGGCGTTCCAATTCATCCCAAAGGTGTTTGATGGGGTTGAGATCAGGGCTCTGTGCAGGCCAGTCAAGTTCTTCCACACTGATCTCAACAAACCATTTCTGTATGGACCAAGCATTGTGCATGAGGGCATTGTCATGCTGAAACAGGAAAGGGCCTTCCCCAAACGGTTGCCACAAAGTTGGAAGCACACAATCGTCTAGAATGTCATTGTATGCTGTAGCGTTAAGATTTCCCTTCACTGGAACTTAGGGGCGTAGCCCGAACCATGAAAAACAGCCACAGATAATTATTCCTCCTCCACCAAACTTTACAGTTGGCACTATGCATTCAGGCTGTTGCGTTCTCCTGGCATCCGCCAAACCCATATTCGTCCGTCGGACTGCTAGATGGTGAAGCGTGATTCATCACTCCGGAGAAGGCATTTCCACTGCTCCAGAGCCCAATGTCGGCGAGCTTTACACCACTCCAGCCGACGCTTGGCATTGCGCATAGTGATCTTAGGCTTGTATGCGGATGCTCAGCCATGGAAACCCATGAAGCTCCAGATGAGCAGTTATTGTGCTGACGTTTCTTCCAGAGGCAGTTTCGAACTTGGTAGTGAGTGTTGCAACCGAGGACAGACGATTTTTACGCGCTCCAGCACTCGGCGGTCCCGTCCTGTGAGCTTATGTGGCCTACCACTTTGCGGCTGAGCTGTTGTTGCTCATAGGCGTTTCCACTTCACAATAACAGCACTTACAGTTGACTGGGGCAGCTCGAGCAGGGCAGAAATTTGACGAACTGACTTGTTGGAAAGGTGGCATCCGATGACAGTGCCACGTTGAAGGTCACTGAGCTCGTCATTATGGCCCATTCTACTACCAATGTTTGTCTGTGGAGATTGCATGGCTGTGTGCTTGATTATATATACCTGTCAGCAATGGGTGTGGCTGAAATAGCCGAATCCACTAATTAGAAAGGTGTCAGCATACTTTTGGTCATGTGGTGTACATTCAGAAGCCAACAATGTCATCATCTTCATCTTCACCAAATGTCAGCTGTGTTGTGTTTGTACAACAAGATCCTTTGCAGTTTCCAAAAACAGGAGTACACTCAACATCGTGCTTCTTGCATGTGCACCTCAAGCTGCTGCAGTCGGTCTGGCAGTTGCACCTGATGACCTGCAGCAGTTCCTCAGCAGCAGAAGCTGGGTCTGTCTGGAGATGGACAAGCCCCTCGTCAATCTCCCACCATCCCCACTTTTAGAAGGAATCCATTCCAGATCCCTGCCACTCTTGAACCTGAAAGTACACATGGAGGCTGTGGTACTTTGCTGTTGCTGATTGAGGTGAACGTGTCACGTGCTGGAAACCACCTTCTCATAGAACCACTTGTGCTGCATTGAGTCTCGCTTTTCGCTGGGTTTCACTTTGTAGAGGATCACCAGGTTTTCTCTCCTGCAGCTACAACATCATCGGTAGAGCTGACTGGGCATCAAACACCTTGGGTTGCTCAGGAAAGTGACTGTTGGTCTTGAATTTATTGAGGGAAGCTCCTTTCCTGATCCCATAAAGGCAAGATGTTATGTTACACCCAAGGACAGCATGGAGGAAGAGGATGAGTTTGCATGTCTGGACTAAACTGCTGATGTTCTAAGCTGTTAGGACTAAGCTGTTGAGGAAACTAAACCCCTTGATGTTCCAGATGTGAGAGAGGTCTTTGTGTTCTTCTTAGGCCCTGGGTAGAAGAACAGGTGTTGAGACTCTAAGCTTGCATGGTAGCACAGTGGGACAAGGAAGTTTGTGTCATCGAAGACCAGCACACTGTTGGTGACCATAGCAGACTTCACAGCCTTCTGCAGAATGAGATTGGCATCTCCTGAAGCATGGTGTCTGACAGTTCCTTCATATGCTTTCCCACAATCAAAAAATATAAAAACAACCCTGACATTTGTGGTCCAAATAGTCGCGGACCCCATGTATTCACCATGTATTCACGGTTGATAAAATGCGAACTGCTTCTACATTCGTGGGCCCTGTGCCCTTCATATTCATGGTTTTTCTCAGGTGCAAAAAAAAACCCATCTCCCACCAGCCTTGCACATGACACTTCGAAAAGCATCTTCCACGTGTCAAGCATGAAACCACTTCCGACCACGCATATACCATTTCCCACCAGCTGTGCACATTACAGTTCCAAAAGCATATTCTGCATGTCGTGCGATAAGTAGCTGTGCATGCACATAAACTATCCCCCCACCAATCGATTCGACATTCCATTCACGGGTGTATTCCCGGTCTTTCTGACATGCTCCTACGTTGGTGGCCCCGTGCCCCACGTATTTGCGGTTTTGGGGGGGGGGCTTTTTCACGGGAACTTTGATTTTTCCCTCATTAATCATGAACCGCCGGGAACCTATGCCCTTCCCTCCACCCCTTTCCCATTGAAATGATGCCCCCATATTCGCGGCATTTTCCAGGAACGTATCCCCCTTGAATGGCAGGGTCCGACTGTACTGATTTCAGGACTTTTCCCTTTCAAGATTCCTTAATACGTTTTCATAGAGGACACCTTCCTAGGTATGATGCATGTGAGAGAGCCTTTTTTGCAATTCGTTTGAGGTCATGGTACATACAGTGCATTCAAAAAGTATTCAGACCCCTTCACTTTTTTCACATTTTGTTATGTTGCAGCCTAATGCTGAAATCGTTTAAATTCATTTTTTCCCTCATCGATCTCCACTCAATACCCCATAATGACAAAGAGAAAACAGGATTTTAGAAAGTTTTGAAAATTTATTAAAAAGAAAAAACTGAAATACCACGTTGACGTAAGTATTCAGACCCTTTGCTATGACACTTGAAATTTAGCTCGGGTGCCTCCCATTTCTCTTGATCATCTTTGAGATGTTTCTGCACCTTGATTGGAGTCCACCTGTGGTAAATTCAATTGATTGGACATGATTTGGAAAAGCACACACCTGTCTATATAAGGTCTCACAGCTGACAATGCATATCAGAGCAAAAACCAAGCCATGAGGTCGAAGGAACTGCCTGCAGAGCTCAGAGACAGGATTGTGTCGAGGCACAGATTTGTGGAAGCCTACAAAAAAAAAAAAATCTCTGCTGCATTGAAGGTTCCCAAGAGCACAGCGGCCTCCATAATTCTTAAATGGAAGAAGTTTGGAACAACCAGGACTCTTCCTCGAGCTGGACGCCCGGCCAAACTGAGCAATCGGGGGGAGAAGGGCCTTGGCAAGAGAGGTGACCAAGAACCCGATGGTCACTCTGGCTCAATGATGGTCTGGATAATGACCCAATGGTCTGGCCACTCTGCCATGAAGCCCAGATCGGTGGAGTGTTGCAGTGATGGTTGTCCTTCTGGAAGTTTCTCCCATCTCCACACAGGATCTCTGGAGCTCAGCCAGAGTGACCATCGGGTTATTGGTCACCTCTCTTGCCAAGGCCCTTCTCCCCCGATTGCTCAGTTTGGCCGGGCGGCCAGCTCGAGGAAGAGTCCTGGTTGTTCCAAACTTCTTCCATTTAAGAATTATGGAGGCCACTGTGCTCTTGGGAACCTTCAATGCAGCAGAAAAAATTTTTTTGTAGCCTTCCCCATATCTGTGCCTCGACACAATCCTGTCTCTGAGCTCTGCAGGCAGTTCCTTCGACCTCATGGCTTGGTTTTTGTTCTGATGTGCATTGTCAGCTGTGAGACCTGATATAGATAGACAGGTGTGTGCCTTTCCAAATCATGTCCAATCAATTGAATTTACCACAGGTGGACTCCAATCAAGGTGTAGAAACATCTCAAAGATGATCAAGAGAAATGGGAGGCACCTGAGCTAAATTTCAAGTGTCATAGCAAAGGGTCTGAATACTTACATCAATGTGATATTTCAGTTTTTTATTTTTAATAAATTTGCAAAACTTTCTGAAATCCTGTTTTCTCTTTGTCATTATGGGGTATTGAGTGTAGATTGATGAGGGAAAAAATGAATTTAAACGATTTCAGCATTAGGCTGCAACATAACAAAATGTGAAAAAAGTGAAGGGGTCTGAATACTTTCTGAATGCACTGTAATGGCTCTACTATTATTGGATTTTGTTGTTTTGTATTTTTGTAATGAATGTAATTTTGTCCACCTTAAATTCGCTAATTTTTATGCAGAATGGTCTTTCGTTCATATGCTTGAAAATTAAAATAAAAGAACAATAAACAACCTTAAATGGTGAGATATGTTGCTTGTTGCAGACTTGTACATGACATTGGTACCATTCCTCTCCCTTTCCCCCCATGCCTTGCAGGAGTGTTTTAACTGCAAGCCTCGAACATTGAGCAAGAGGAACCCCGATAGCCCCAACTATTGCTCTACTCCCAATGTGCGACACATTTTTGATGAGAACAAGTATGTAACTGCAGTCCCTCCCCCTCAATCTTCCCTGAAATTATCTGTTCGCCAACATTGTTTATATAGAGTAAGAAAAAATGTTTTGTGATTTTGTTGAGCAAACGGTTCCAAAAGTTAGGGTGGTGGGGTGGGGTGTTTCCTCATGTGGAAATTCATGTGAAATGATGTTCACGTTGAGGTATTTTTGCCAAAACTTGGTGACCCCATACATATTGCATGCACAAATGGTGTTTTAGTTATTTATTTTATTTTTCTCTCTTGTCCCTGTGGCCCCGAGCGTGTAATATGTAGACTGTACCTATTATGTCCATTTAAGGTTTACGTTTGACAGCTCATTCAAATACTGCTCAACGGGAGTTGAGATCTGCCAATAGTGCAAATAGTATTTCCATTAAACCCTGCAGCATCGAACTCCTAAAATGTACGTCCAATATCAATTTATCGGTTCTTGACCAAATACGTATTCAAGTATTCAACAATTTTGGAATGCTGGGATGTGGTTGAGTTGAGTTGCGATGTGGTTGAGTTGAGTTGTGATGTGGAAAGCAATTATTTATTTATTTTTCCTTTTGTGCAAATTGATGAGCACTATGTAGTTTGCCCCCTCCACCAGCACGAAGGAGGTGGTTGCAGTTGGGGTCGGCATGATGGAACCATGTTCGCTTGCACGATGGCATTCTCATGTTGAGAAATTATCATCTGAACAAGTGTTTGTGTCCTGGCCTAATGAATTTGGCTTTCATCTTTCACCTAAACCACCAGAATTCAGCGTAGTGGTTTGTCTAACGGTGCCGCAATCAAACCATTATAATTACAAAATGAGTACTTCCTCGAGAATAATTGTCGACATGTAAAATTTGCTGTTGTACATGTAAAATTGAAGTGTTCCCGCTTTTATCCAGGTGCTTGGTTCACGTGGAGCAGGGTGCCACAATAAAATACTGTAAGATCAGACCTCTGACAGAACACACGCAGCTGGATCTGTGCCAGGCGCGCTACGGCTGTGCCTGGCATGACTCGTGTAACTATGCACACAGCTTGGTGGAACTCAAGACCTGGGTTTTGCAGTTGGAGACTGGTGTGTATACCCTTCCAGATGTTTGTTTCAGTTGTATGGAGAAAGGGGCAATAGTTCGATTAAGACTATAAACCCCATGTATATTAATGTAGCTTCAGAACTTCTTGCCTGTATTGTGTGTTTAGGCCTTCGGCTTGGCTTAGTGTAAGGAGTATGTAAACTGTTCCCCGCAAAGAAGAGTGGAGGTTGTTCTTGTATTGGTCTCTTTATAACTGGGTGGTGCCAGGCAGGGTGGGGGTGACTCTCCTGCATTGAAGCTGAGTCTCCTGCAATGAAATCTTATTGGAATATCCTGCAATTAAGCTGAGTCCATGGGCCTATCACTTCTCCATCACAGACAGGTTGGTGGTCTCTTTCTTCTCCCACCTCATTTCTGGTCTTGCACTCTGTTTCTTGCATCCCCTCCTCCCCATGGTTTTTCAGGGTGCATGTGGTCCACCATGAACCCTCTAACATGGTGAAACTCCCAAAATCCAGAATTACTGCTGACCTCCACTCGTTCGTTCCTCTTTTCCCACCTGTGGAACTAACTTGCACATTCTCTTCGATCTCATTCTTCTCTCCAAGTCTTCAAGACTGCTGTTCACCATCATCTCGGATTTAGACAGGTATAGATCTCAGATTTAGATGGGGTGCAAAGGAAACACCCATCCAAAACCATGATCTTTTTACTCCTGTTGATCTCCCCCACCCCCCCCCCCCCCCACCCCACGGCATTGACCTCATATGGCTCTGATGGTCTCCATTATTTTTCGATTTTCCAGGAATGCAGGTGGACAGCATTGAAGCAGCATCCCAGTTTCTCTTGTTGCAAAGTTATTCGGCCAAGATGCGTCTCGAGGTAAATGTGCAACTGAAGCATGGAAAGGAAACAAATCATTTGTTCAAACTCAAATGTCCTATCACCTTAATATTGATTGTATTACACATGTCCTTCTTCAGAATCAGCTGGTTGAATCATCTTCTTGCATTCCTCCTCTCTTGCATTATTTCTGCTGCCACATCTTTCAATGTCATGTTTTCTACAATTTCATCAGTTCAACCCTTCTTGGATATATCTTGTGTCCTCTTGCCTTCTACATTCACATTCGTAACATTCCTGCCGATATAAAACATCATCTAGTCTACATATAATTGGTATTCAAAGTGGAATTGTATATAAGTATATCATTGGGAAGATAAAATATTTCCTTCGTTATGAATTCTGTTTGCACTTTTTCATCTTGCTATAATTCACCAAATGTCCGTCCGTCCGTTCGAAGGTACCGCAAAAACGGCTCAACCGATCGCAACGATATTTTGGGTGGGTATTCCTGGGACCCCTGGGAGTAAAATAGGCTATATTGTTTTTCCAAGTTTTCCAATTTTACAATTTTTCCAAACACGATGGAATAATATTTACCGATATGAACAGTGATGTGGCTTTTGTTTAAATTCTACACATACTGTTTATTCTACGTACCAGGAGAGAGTAGATTGACTCCTGACGAACTCTTCCTATATAAACGTGTGGCTCCGAAGTAACATGGCAGCGTGTGCAAAGCGACTGAGAAACAGGTGTAGCGGCCGCTTCCGTGTTACAGATTCGGCGCACACTCTTCACACATAAACGTGCGACTGAGAAAGATGTGCAGCGGCCGCTTCCGTTTTGCAGAATTCAATCTTTTTTCAAAATGGGCGCCATGTACTGTTTATATTTTGATGATTTGCGTGTGATATGATTCAACAGATGTTTATATGAATCGTTTAAAATAAAAAAAGCCTTCAATTTCTGATATTTTGCCTTTTCATTTGGGCTTCCCAATTGAAGCCCCGCCCATAGGGCAGGTACCGTTGCTAGTATAAAAAATATATAAGTTAGCGTAATTTGGACAATTGCAAATAAATCGACCTGAGAGCATTTTGAATGCCCCTTCTCATGTGCACAGGCTTCCAGAGGAATGCAGGAGTTTTAAACCACTGTGAAAGTTTCCCATAAAATTAACAAAAATTGAACTTGTAAAGGATGCTTCTCTGTTGCACAGCAGTCTTTGCAGCTACCAAAGCGTCCTCTACATGTATCACTGGTAGCAATGATGCTGCTGTAATGCTGCATAGATTGGCTCATTTCTCTTTGCCGCAAAGATTGATGAAAACAACTGATTTTTACTTTGCCATTCCAAACAGCAGGTCGTTTCTTCCTGTTGTGAAATGTGCACTATTGTTTTTAAGGTGATAACCGGAATACAGTATTCAACTTCAAATTTCTTAATCTATGCGATGAAAGTGAAGTTGTATATTTATTTATATAGTGCTTCAAAAACTAAGAAACTACTGAACCAAATCCAACCAAATTTTGCATGTTGCCGAAGGGAACCCCAAGTATGGTTTCTGTCTGGGTGGCATATCTGGGGAGGGGTTCAAGGTGGGGGGAAGACCCCAATTCTCTCTATGTAAATGTGTATCATATAGTGCCACCTGATGGTGGTACTGCGAGTCTAAAGCTCGTATTACAAATCGTCTTGTATAAAGAAAGTTTGAACAACTTTAACAATATGCATTGCGGTGATGCTGAAATGTTAATTTTAAAAAATTCAAAATTTTCAATTTCATTCATTTTAAACAGAGGTTCAAACAAAGCATCTAACACTGAGCTCTGCACTGAAGCGGAAATGATTTTTGCTCGCACCATATATAAGCAGCAAGGATGGTTGACAAAGGTGATGTTAGCGGACTTCCGAGCAGATGGAAGATTACCTTGGGGAAATTATATTGTGAATAGAGCATAGTGTTTGTGAAGTACAACATGCCATCTCTTGATTAAATACATCAGCAAAGCAATGGGTAAAAATGTCTAGTTGCTAATAATGAGCTGACATGCTTGGATTTTGCTGAGAGTGATGAGGTACGTGTGAGACGAAGTGTTTCCAGGTGGATATAATATATATGTATATATTTTTTGCAATGAATCGTGTATTTCCTTTCCTCTGATCAACGTAGCTTTTATTTCAGCTCGGATATGCCTCTGGCTGTGAGTTTGTCCACGATCCAGCGCTGCCTGTGCTTCTATGCTGCTGACGGTGTTTCTATTTGTGTCCAGCAAGTCTCCAGTGATGTCATCAAGACTCCTCGGTTGTACCATCAACTGAAGTTTGTGTGCAGTGACTGTTGGCGCAGCGGCCTTGCAACTGGTCCCGACCCCAAGCGGAAGTACTGCGAGTCTAAAGCTCGCCACTTGTGCGTTCCTGTACTCCATACGGTCTTTTTTTTTTCTTTTCTTTTTACCATATTAGCTGTGGTTCGGGTTTCGTTTATCCTTACTTTTGCCAGTTCAGTACCTTTGGTCCTCCTTTCTTGCACTGTTGTGATGCTTGCCTAGGTGGTCAATTAAGAAATGTGTACTCCTCGCCTCATCTCCTGAACGCAAACGATGGATGCCCATCCGCACCTTACCGGCCACCAAGATTCAGCCAGCGCAGTATGAGGTAAATTCTTAATTTATCATTTCTGTTTAGTATACAGATTCTACAAGAATATTTATGCATTCTAACTTTTCAATTACACTTTCCCCTCCATGGCTTCAAGTACGCAGTGCCCCACCCACATGTCATCCCTCACCCATACTCGTGATGTTTTCCACCACCAATGACTCGACTTAACCCAACTCTCTACTTGCAAATTTCTCTCGCTCTCGCTCTCTCTTCCGTGTGTGTGTGTGTGTGTGTGTGTGTGTGTGTGTGTGTGTGTGTGTGTGTGTGTGTGTGTGTGTGTGTGTGTGTGTGTGTGTGAGAGAGTGAGAGTGAGAGTGAGAGTGATATATAAAAAAAGAGAGAGATAGAATTTTGAGGAACAGAAATGAAAAAAATGAGGTTTGTGTGTATCTGCACAAGTGGATTGAAGTGAATCTTTTTAACACTCCCTCCTCTCCAACAAAATGTGAAGAATAAACTTGTAGATATAAACATAACATTACAAAGTGATGTCTGTACGTTTGTCCATCTGCCTCCCATTTACAAAGGCTACTTCCCGTGCTTTGTTTGAAAAGCTGTGCATGCAGGCAATGCTCGACATTCACTTTTTTATTGACCTATTCAGTAATCTTTAAAATCAACATGAACATCTGGATTGAAGTAGATTTAAAACAGATCTTTGTGGAGTTACACACACAATTACAAATAGCTATATATTTGCCCTCTTTTTAGATAAATTCAACCTCCGCCACCCGATGCTGCACCACCATTTGGCAGTGGGTGGTATAAGTAGCTCAGAACTTTGGCTGTGAGTGAAGCCAAGAGCGCAACACAATTTACCTTTTTAAGTCCAAGAAATAATTTATAACTGATAGATTTACTTGAACTTTTCCTATCACTGGGGACGGATACTTTTGCTCGTGTAAACATAAGTAAATTGCAATTACGATGGGCAGTCTTTTGTCGCAATAGTTTAAAATCCCGCAGTCTTAAATATTAAAATAAAATTTGAGGTCCTGACATCCTGGCATAGAAATTTCAAATGTGGCAATAATTACACCTGCTGTAATTTTTTCTCCTTCACCTGTAAATCCTCCCATCAAGCTACGCGAAACCCATATGTTGTCGTCTTTGTTTTGCCTTCACCCACCCGTGATTTTCCTCGTAACCATTTTTTACCTGCATTTAACAGATGTGTGCACATGTGGCAAATGGGAAGAAGTGCCAGTACATTGGGAACTGCACATTCGCTCACAGTCAAGAAGAGAAGGAAATCTGGATGTATATGAAAGAAAACAAGGGTGAGAATCGAGTTGTCCACGATGGGTTTACAATGGGCACCCCTGTGTGAACTTGAATTGTTGGAGTCAACATGTCAAAGTCTCCATTCATTTATTCATTCATTCAATTCAAAAATAGTATGTAATGCATGCAGAATTCTCCCCAGAATTCCTCTCTGATTAAGTGTGTGCTAACCAAATGACACACCCTTTCCTTCCCACAACAGTCAATGACATGGAGAAACTATACCAGCTGTGGATACAGAAACAGGATGCCAAGGCGGCAGCTTCAAAAACGAACATGGTGCAGAACAACAGTTTTGCTGCCACACCTGCTGACTACACTGACATCACGGTACAGCGAGGCAACGTCCTTCCCCTTCCTGCATCGCATTGCTTATTTGGGTGTTTGCATGCACGATGGCTTGCACTCCATGACACCAGCATGCTACAAGTCTGGAACGCATTGGATGACCGACGAATTGTGTCACGCAGATTTAAGTACCGGTAGTTGATCGGACACATGGACATCAGATGATAATGAAACAACCAACAACAGGCATTTTAAGGCCATTTTCCCTGCTAGAGCGGGGGTTAGCCTTGCGGTCCCCATGACAATCTTCTCCATTTTGCCCTATTTTCTGCATCTCTCCTTGTTAACCCCCTTTTCTTCTTCCGCATTTCCCGCATTTCTTCTTTTCTTCTTCCACCATCTTTAGCCAAGTCTTTCTCGGTCTTCCCCATCCTCTACTTCCTTCTACATTCATTTCCACCGTTCTTCTCAACCAGTCACTTTCATCCTTCCTCAACACATGACCAAACCATCTCAACCTGTTCCTCTTCACAGCATCAATCACAGGCTCTATTCCCATCATCTTTCGCAATTCATCATTTGTCTTCCTCTCTCTCAACGATACTCCACACATCCACCGAACCATTCGCATTTCCACTCTTTCCAGCCTTCGTTGCTGCTCTACGTTCATTACCCATGTCTCGCTCCCATAAACACATGCAGCATACACCTTTCCCTTCAGCTTCAACGACACTCCCCTCCTCATCAGCACGCCACTCAGTTCCCGAAACTTCTTCCATGCACATCTCACTCTAGCAACCTTTGCGGAGTCTGATCCACCTTCTCCATTCAGCATGTCTCCTAGGTAGCAAAATGTTTTCACACCTTCCAGCTTCACGCCGTCTCCAAGATCCAACCAAGATAATGAAACAACCGATAAACAAAAAATAGATGTCCTTATTTCACTATTACAATCTTAAAGCATCTACCAAAATGAGGCAACAATGTAATTGAGCAAACCAAGCCTGAGCTTCCTTATACAGTGCTTAGCTTGGGTAAATAGTAAAAACTGTATGTATTTAGCACTACAAGTCCAATGCAAGTCCAATGACATGCTTGGGAGTATCCTTCAAGGCTGTACTGTGGTCAGAAGTATCCTTCAAGGCTGTATCCTGTGCTGTGCTGTTGTCAGAAGAATGAGGGAAGAAGTATTGCCAGATTATTATCGTCTAGACCAGGGATTCCCAACCTGTGGGTCGCAACCCCCCATGGGGTCGCAGAGGGTGAGCTGGGGGGTCGAGAAGCCTTGGGAGAACTTGGTAGCCTTGGGAGAAGGGAACATTACCAAAACTTTCATTTCGCTGATACCTAGAACACACAACATAATGTTGTGCCGGTGGAATTGGCTATAGTTTTCGCTCGCTCTTTTCGATGTGTTGCCGATATGAGATGAACATAGTCTATTTCCGGGTTTTTGTATTTACAGATCTAAAGCAATGGCTAAAAGGCACAAATACTCGGAAGACAACCTCAACATTGGCTTCACCACAGTACTCGCCAACAACGGCGTCGAGAAACCACAATGCGTCTTGTGCCATGTTGTCCTGAGTGCGGAGTCGATGAAACCTTCGAAACTCAAGCGTCACCTAGAGTTGAAGCATCCGGAACACGCAGAGAAGGATTTGGAGTTCTTCAAACGCCATGAGCTTCTTCTCAAACGTCAAAAGCTCGATGCTAGTGGGTCTTTTCAGCAACATAGTGCAGCAGCAGTATATGAAGTTGCGTTGGAAATTGCCAAACACAAAAAGCCTCACACTATTGGAGAGACACTTATCAAACCCTGCATGTTGAAGATGGTGAAGCTCGTTCTCGGGGAAGCCAGCGCAAAGAACATGCAGCAAGTATCTTTGTCGAATAATACTCTTAAGAGGCGTATTTCTCATATGCTTGCTATGTCTATGGATGTGAAAGAGCATGTTTTGGATTAAATCAAAGATTCTCCGTTGTTCTCCTTTCAACTCGACGAATCAACGGATGTGAGTTCATGTTCTCAGTTGCTTGTCTTCGTGAGGTACATTCATTCAGACGACATCAAAGAAGAATCCTCTTCTGGAGTGCACTTGAAACCACTACAAAAGCTGTTGACGTCATGGAAATGGTCTCTACCTTTTTTCATTCCGAAGGTCTGCAATGGGGAAACGTGTGCGGGGTTTGTACGGACGGAGCACCAGCTATGCTAGTATCGAAGTCAGGATTCCAGACGAGTGAAGGAGCTGGCTCCCCAAGCTGAGGGCATCCACTGCATGATCCACCGATATGCTCTCGCCAGTAAGACGCTTCCTGCCATTCTGCGGGAAGTGCTCGATTCTGTGATCAAAATTCTGAATTACGTGAAGGCTGGGGCATTCAACACTCGTCTATTCAAAGAACTCTGCAAAGACATGGATGCTGACCATGAGGTCCTTCTCTTTTACACGGCTGTATGCTGGTTGTCGTGAGGGAACGTTGTGAATCGTGTCTTCGAGCTGAAAGACGAAATCAGGTTCTTTCTGGAAGTGCAAGAAAAGAGAGATATTCTGGCTCACTTCGATGATGAAACGTGGAATAAACGGGTTGCGTACTTGGCGGACATTTTCGACCAGCTGAACAAGCTGAATTTGAAATTTCAGGGAAGAGAAACACACGTTCTCCTATATCAAGACAATCTACGGGCCTTCATATCCAAACTGCAGAACTGGAGTCGGAAAGTCAATCTTGGGAACATTGCCATGTTTGAAAAACTCCGGAGTGATGGATGAGTCTGAGGGCGAACTTGATAAGTTCCTGAAGGATGAGATTACCGGACACCTTGAGTCCCGAGAAAAGGAATTCCAGCGATACTTCCATGAGCTCACAGGAGAAGAGGTGGCACTGGTAAGAAACCCTTTCTCTGCTACACTTGACGTATCCAGCCTCCCCGACGAAGTCCAAGATGAATTATTGGATCTACGGAACGACTCTCCGGCGTGTGACCTGTTCCAGGAGAAATCGGTCCCTCAATTCTGGTGCGCTATGCATCAATCATATTCCAAAGTCAGCATGCTGGCCTTACGTGTTCTTCTTCCATTTGCCTCCACCTACCTCTGCAAAGCCGGATTTTCTACCCTCGTCCACATCAAAACGAAGACCAGGAACAGATTGGATGTCGAGGATGACATGAGATTGGCTCTTACAAACACCCCGCCACGAATTCCAGGACTCGCTGCTCAGATGCAACCCCAACCATCCCACTAGCTAGGTTGGAGAGATGATGATATGTTAGTGATGACGATCATGGATTGTGTGACGATGGATGGCAGTGAGAAAAAATGATGAGCTTGGTTTGACTAACTAACTAAAATTACCCGAATTTTATAATGTGCAAGGAATATTGTGGTAAAATTTGTAAAAATTGATGAATTAATGATTGTTTTCTCTTTCTTCCCTTTTCCTTCTCAGAAAAATTTGTAAAACTGAAACGGCTGATGGCAGGGGGGGTCGCGTGTGTTTCGGGGTTTTGAGAAAGGGGTTGGGAACCACTGGTCTCGACCATAACGTGCAGAACAAGATAGCACGGACTTTGAAGGATAAACTATGTCGCAGCGTATGTTCCTCTGCAGACTGCCATGGCAACTGGAACGCTCCAGTAATGAAAGTGGTCTCACATCCACTTGCAGCCTGAACTCATTTGATTCGTAGGTCAAATGTCAATGGTTGATAATATTGTGTCGCTGTCTTTGCTCTCGCAGTTTAGGAGACAAAGCGGACACTTTTTTGTACACATTGCCGGGGCTCGTGGAAGACAATAGAGTAAAAATGGAAAGGGGGAAACACCAACAGCAGAGTAGAAGTGAGAGTTGGATGAAGGGGAGGGGGAGAAGGACATGCGTGGTGAACAGGCTGCACACAAGCTGAATGAAACGGCTAGAATAACAAGGGAGGTGGGGAGGAATCAGACAAGGAACACGTCAACCAACAACAAACGATAAGAGTGAGGGAGTGGGGGGAGAGAGGAAGCCCTGGAGGGAAGAATGGGACTAAACAGACTGGGAAAGTCAGTTTCACAGGTGACAGAAAAGATTAACAAATGAGTGGTGGTGAGCAGTGAGCCTTTATTTGGGGAGTTTCACCAAAAGGAGGTTATTGCTCGGGCTTGTGCACCCATGCAGAAACCTGGGGGTATCTCTGCTCACTGAAAGAGCAGTGGGTGCAAGACCTGAAAGGAGGTGGTAGAAGACGGAGAGACCACAGACCTGTCTGCAATGTGAAAGTGATAGGACCAGAGACTCAGTGACATCACATGAGGTACAAAGTTGTTAGGGTTTCTTGATCTTGAAGGCTTTGGTTTCCACGGCGTCAAGCTGAGCCAGGTGTGTGAGGCAGGGGCGCAAGCCCAAAGGTGAGAGCAGTACTTCATTATGCTGCAGATGAAGGCCTTTGTAGGTACATAAAAATTCAGGTGTGCCAATAAGGAAGGGACTTTGCATGACAGTGGAACCTGCTGAAGAAGATAAGATAACTCTTTAATGAGGTGGTGGAGTTTGTAAGTACGTGGATAGTGAGGAGAAACATAACGATCAGGGGTGCCATCTTAGCTTTTTTATTTTTTGTAAACATAGTCAAGGCTCATGGAAGAGCAAGTGCACTGAGCAGATCAAGACATAAGAGGACACTAAATGAATTGTAATGACGCACGCAAAAGGAACAGTAGAGAGAGGGGTGGACACCAACAGCGGGATTGAAAGCCAAGATAGAGGGAGACTTGGACATAAATAGGTGTAGGGAGGAATGGGGGGCATGAGAGGACATACATTGTGGCCAAGATAGACACAGAAGGAAAACTGGAAATGTGGAAACAGGAGTGATTGGTGAGGCGTCGGAGGGGGATGTGAACGAGGGTACAAAAGATCATGGTTTTAGATTGGGGATGACTTGAGATGGTTGTGAGCAGCTTTTTTGAAGACTTGTAGGGAAGAATGAGATTGAAGAGGATTTTGAAGTTGCGTTAAAAAAGAGTGACGAATGAGTGCAGGTGAGCAGTGATCTAGATTATAAGTGTGAAAGTTTGTCTGTTTGTTTGTTTGTTTGTTTGTTTGCTTATTCTGAAACAGCGTCGCCATTTCTCAACGGATCTTCCCCAAATTTGGCACGGCGGTCCCTATGCACCACAGAATCACTGTTAAACCAAAAAATTCCACCGCCCCCATCCCCTCCCCCCCCCCCCCCCCCGGGGACCAAATTTGCCATTTCTCAACGGATCTTCACCAAATTTGGCACGGGGGTCCCTATGCACCACAGAATCACTGATGAACAAAAAAAACCCGACCACCCCCACCCCCACCCACACCCCGTGGGGACCAAATTTGACATTTCTGCACTGCCTCCAAATCAAAGCTATTTCATCCTCGGATACTCTCTCATGGGATGTTTCAGTAGGCGATCGTTCACAGCCATTTGCAATAATGTTTACAAATACTGGAATTGTCAGTACAAAAGGTAAGATAGTTATATTGATTTTGGTGTATGTTTTTCAGTCCATACGGATATTGTTCTTCACTCAGTGGTGTCATATACTACTCAACACTAACGTTTCAATACATTTGTGTTTTTCTCCTTTCTTACAGACAATCACTTCTCAGTAACTTCGTAAATGGGACCTAAGAGGCAACGTTCTGCAAGTGCAGATGCACATGCAATACAAGTACAACAAAAGAGACAAAGAGAGTCCTCAACAGAGAGAGAAGCTCGACTTGCAGCCCAGCGAGCCAGACAGGCACAACTGAGATCAGCTCAAACTCCTGCTCAAACACAAGCGCGAATTGCTGCACAGCAGACCAGACAGACAGCACTCAGGGCTGCAGAAACTCCTGCTCAAACACAAGCGTGAATTGCTGCACAGCAGACCAGGCAGACAGCACTCAGGGCTGCAGAAACTCCGGCCAAGACAACTTCTAGAAAAGCGGCCAATTTAGCCAGACATAACCCCAGTGTTATGCATCTTGAGATCCATTTGGAAAATGGGGAAAGAGTTTACTTCACAGAAGAAACCGCGCTGCAGCGAGCCCAGCAGCCACCTCGGACCAAACTAACTGCATTCTTTGATTTGTGCAAACAGGATTCCTTTGCTAGAAGTCTTCTCTACTGTGAAGTGCCCAGATATTACACCACCTGGCAAGAAGGGAAAAAGGCATTTCAGCCAAGAAAGCAAGGTGCAACAATCTCTGGACACCCTCACATCGGATCCAGTCAAGTGTTAGGTCGTGTCTGCACTGTTCATCCCAGCAACTCTGAGTGCTTTTATCTCAGTCTCCTCCTGCACAACATTCATGGTCCAACCTCATTCCAGGATCTCAAGACAGTTGCTGGATATGTCTGTGCAACATACCGTGAAGCTTGCCTGAGAAGAGGTCTCTTGGAAGATGATGCACACTGGAACAGTACCTTGGAAGAGGCTGCAGTCTCGCAATCTCCAAGCAAGATGAGGAGCCTCTTTGCTGTCATTATCTGTGCCTGTTCACCATCCAATCCTGAGCAACTTTGGCATAATCACCAGGACAGCATGACAGAAGACATACTGTATCAAGCACAACAAGAGTCAAAAAACCCAAACCTGCAGTTTACCTCTGCCATGCACAACCAAGCACTGGTACTCTGGCACTGGCACTGTACAGTCCGTGGCTGGCAAGGATCTTCAACAGTGTGGACTGCCTGCTCCTGTACGAACTGAACCTGCAACTCTCAGTCGAGAGATGCTTCAGGCAACCACATATGACATTCAACAGCTGCAACAGTATGTCCACCAAAATGAACCACTCTTGGTTCCAGATCAAAAAGAAGCTTATACAAGGATCAAACAATTGTTGACATCTGACTCGGGTGGAATTGTTTTCCTTGATGCCCCTGGTGGAACAGGCAAACGTTTTTGATCAACTTAATTTTGGCACAAGTTCGTTCACTACAGCAGATTGCTATGGCAGTGGCCTCATCTGGAATTGCTGCAACTTTGCTCACAGCTGGCAGGACTGCTCATTCTGCCTTTAAGCTGCCACTCAACCTGGCCCACAATGAGAGTCCTGTGTGCAATATTGGCAAAGGATCTGGACAGGCACAGGTTCTAAAGCAGGCTAAGCTGATAGTATGGGATGAGTGCACAATGTCTCACAGACTTGCATTTGAGGCTCTCGATCGCACCTTATAGGATCTAGAGGTAACGTTAAAATCATGGGTGGAGTCACACTCTTGCTCTCTGGAGATTTCAGGCAAACTCTACCAGTCATTCCAAAGGGTACACCTGCTGATGAGTTGAGAGCATGCCTCAAAGAATCCTATATTTGGAGACGAGTGGAAAAACTCCATCTTTCTACCAACATGAGAGTTGCACTTAATAGAGATGTCTCAGCAGGCCAGCTTCCAAAGGTTTTGCTTCAACTGGGCAATGGTCGGCTACCAGTAGACACTGAGACTGGAGATGTCACAATACCCCCAAATTGTGGAACAATCATCAACGCATCTGAAGAAATGCTATTAAAGGTTTATCCTAGCCTCTCACAGAATTATAAAACCCATGAGTGGCTTTGTGAACGTGCCATCCTTGCTCCCAAAAATGACATTGCGCAGGATATTAATGCCACCATCATTCAACAGCTACCAGCCCAATCCACATGGTACAAGTCAGTTGACACTGTAGTTGATCTTGACGATGCTGTCAACTATCCAACAGAGTTTCTAAACTCTCTTCAGCTCACTGGCGTTCCACCTCACAATCTCCAACTGAAAGTGGGAACTCCCATTATGTTGCTACGAAATTTGGATGCACCAAAACTCTGTAACGGTACAAGACTCGCTGTCAAAACTCTTATGCCCCATGTGATCGAAGCCACCATTATGACTGGTTGTGCCAAGGGAGAGGATGTTTTTATTCCACGGATTCCCATCATCCCAACAGATATGCCATTTCAGTTCAAGCGCCTTCAGTTTCCAGTGAGACTATCATTTGCTATGACCATCAACAAGTCTCAGGTACAGTCTCTCAAGGTTGCTGGAGTTGAACTGACAAGTCCATGTTTCTCTCATGGTCAACTCTATGTTGCATGCTCACGTGTTGGGGCAAGCACACATTTTTTCATCAGAGCACCAAACGGCAGAACAAGAAATGTTGTCTACCCCAGAGCTCTTGCTGGCTAAAACACATGTCTGTTAATATTTTACCGAGGTAGCGCTGGTGGCCCAGTGGATCATGTGCTTGCTTGCCACGCAGACGATCCGCGTTCCAATCCCAGCAGCGGCAAAAATTTGTGAAGCCACCAAATGTGGCCCGTTCTGAGATATAGTCACGAAATGGATTGAACTTGGACAAAAATCACCAACTCACTCACTCTTTTTTAACTTAAATGACTTAACTTATCGCAAGTTCTTATGTTATGTACATATAATTACATACAACATGAACTACATAACAACTTGCTATAAGTCAAGTCATTTACTTTCTACATATTTGGAACCCAGGCAACGCCGGGTACCTTTGCTAGTTCTGGATATAGGTCGTTTCAGCAGAAGGTGGTTGATGGTGGACCACTTGCACCCTGCAGCAACGTTGTGGGAGAAAGCACGGAAAGAGCATAGGGTGTAAGATCAGAAAGGAGGTGGTAGAAGACAGAGACCACCGACCCATCTGCGATGGCAAAGTGATAGACCTATAGACTCAGCTTCACCACATAAAAATCTGTGCTCATTAAGGAAGTCTATGGGGGGGTTTGACCCCCCAAAATAGGTGTTTGCTCTCTTCGAAACTATACACACAATTTCAATGACACTTAACCACAACCATCATCACCCGTGATGTACCAAAGTTTGTTCCCGGCAAAAAATATATATCAGGGTCTCGGAAGTCTGTGGGGGGTTTGAGTGACTTACTCCTGATCCAGCATCCTGTTTAACTTCAGGTTTAAGTTCACTATCCAAATGAAAATTTTGCACCCCATGCTACATAATATGCGTAGTAGTAGTGGTGGTGGTGTTGTTGTTCAAGTGTATTTTGCAATTTCTCAGAAAGTCTATGGGTGTTCCATGTACCTACACGCAGACTGGCTTCCACTGCTGGCTTTGCGGCAAAAACTGCAACAGTGAGAAGCAATGGGAGCAGCACATCCAGTCCGAGAAGCACAAGGATCGTATTTTCCTCGAGGATGACACTCAGACGTGGCAGTTCCGGTTTCCTGCTGGGGAGTTTTATTTGTGTAACTGGTGAGAGATGTTTGTGTGTTTTTTGCATCAACACATATCCGGTGTACATAGGCCAATTTTAAGGGAGTGTATGTCATGGTATCCTACCTTTAGCAAAGCTTAACTTTTTACTATTTTTAAGAGGAAATTATTTATCTGAAATTGTTTACATTCATGTGATAATGTCAGCAATGATGTGGCAGGCTTTTTAACTTTAAAACGCCTGTAAATTTATTGTCGATTTGAAACCTACGTTTTTTTTGTTTTTTGTTTTCGTAAAACTTTGAGGATCCCTCCCACAATAGTCATTAACAACTTTAACATGGAAAATTAGCTTCATATAATTATTTTGGTACTTCCTGCAAGTCTGCAAGTTTATTTGGGAAAATTGGGCAAAGCCAAACAGTTGAGACCTCGTTTTTTTGTTTAAATCCTTTATTTTTTTTTAGTTTTTCTCTCGCAACCTGACAGAATAAATGGTGCTTGCGCCCAAACTACCATATGCTAAGATACAAGTACCTTTCTTGGTCCAACACATTTTTTATAACCACATGTTAACTTGGTGTTGCCGCGCAATGTAATTATGGAAAGCATCCCTATTGGCTTTCATGCTGATCATCATGCTGTGTGCGATACTTCGACTGATTATCAATATTGCTCTTTTTTAATTTTTGCAGGACAAAGGGTGGTCACGATTGTCCCGAGGGAGACAAGTGTCAATACGCTCACAGTGAGCCAGAGCTGAGGGAGTGGGAAGAGCGCAGAGTGTTTTTGCGCCAGAAATTTGAAAAAGCCGTTGAAGACAAGCTTATCCTTCCCAGTGATAATTTTTCTAAATACAACTTCCTTCTTAAATAGGGCTTGCCAAAAATAAATACGCCTCAGTAATATGAGAGAACAGGTCATCCTAAGTATTAGGTATTGTCAATATAGCTTTGCTTCACATACAAGTATATCTAACCAATGTATTATTGATTATTTTTGTTAAATTTAAGGATGGATTTTTGAAGATTACCTTTATTGTCCTTTTTTATTTTGGATTAAAAAACAATGCTTAAATATTCTGCAATATGTATCCACCATGCTTGTTTTGTTGGTGGTTCACCCCCGAGCAACCACAAAGGGATCCTTCAGGCATTCAACTTACCTTTTCCTTACTCTCTCATTTCTGAAAAAGGTTTACCATCTCTTTCTCACTGTTTCTCCATCTATGCACACACACACACACAAACACATACACTAATGTGTGTGAATATACATATATATATATATATATATATATATATATATATATATATATATATATATATACATACATACATATATATATATATATACACACACACACACACACGTACACACACACGCACACACATGCACACACACGCACATTGCAGATATAAAGTCGACACCCACTTTCAAAATTTTGATTGCCCTATAGCCTGGAATTAAATTGCATTAAATAAGATTTTTTCCACCTTTGAATTAGACACACCATAAAGCAAAATTCCAAGTGAAAAGCAAATTTCAGAAAAGTAATTTAAAAAAAAAAAAAACTAGAATATCTTGGTTGGATAAGTGTCCACTCCCCCCCCCACCCCCCCCCCTTCCTTATAATAGCAATTGTAAACTAGCTCAGGTGTAACCACGCACCTTAAAAATCACACACCAAGTTAATTGACCTCCATCTGTGTTAAATTGTCATGATTATGATTATTGCAGAATAAAATCAGCTGTTCCTGTAGGTTTCCACTGCTGGGTAGTGGATTTCACAGCAAAGACTCGACCATGAGCACCAAGGAGCTTTCAAAATACCTCTGGGATAAAGTTGTGGAAAGGCACAGATCAGGAGATGGGTATAAAATATTTCAAAGGCCTGGAGTATCCCTTGGAGCACAGTCAAGACAATTCTTAAGAAGTGGAAGGCGCATGGTACCACCACGATCCTGCCTAGATCAGGCCGGCCCTCCAAACTGGATGCCCCAGCAAGGAGGAGACTAATCATAGAGGCCACCAAGAGGGTAATGGCAACTTTGAAAGAGCTACAGACCCAATCAGAGGCCAGACCTAAATCCAATCGAAAATGTGTGGCATGATTTGAAGATTGCTGTCCATCAATGCTCCCCACACAACATGACTGAGCTTGAACAGTTTTGTCCAGAAGAATGCGCAAATATTGCCCAATCAAGGTCTGCAAAGTTGGTAGAGACCTATCCCAACACTCACAGCTGTAATTGCTTTCAAAGGTGCTTCCACCAAGTATTAACTCAGGGGGTGAACACTTATCCAACCAATATAATCTAGTTTTGTATTTTTTTATTAATTTTCTGAAATTTATATCATTTGTTTTTCACTTGGAATTTTGGTTTACGATGTGTAAATAAAGGTTGAGAAGTCTGATTTAATGCAATTTAATTCTTGGCTTTAAGGCACTAAAATATGAAAATTTTCTAGGGGGTATTTTAGACTTTCTATAGGCACTGTATATATATATATATACAGTGGAACCTTGACTTACGAGTGCCCCAACTTACGAGTTTTTCGAGATACGAGCCGTCGCTCGGGCGGTTTATTGCTTTGAGATGCGAGCCGAGATCCGAGTTACGAGCTTTCGCCACCCGGTCACGTGGTTATCTTGCCGTGCACGTACAGTATCTCTGTCGTATAGCGCTGCATTTTTGTTTTCGCATGTTGGTTATTTTGAGTTTTGCCGCCAGGTGGGTTCCGGTCACGTGGTTATCTTGCCGTGCACGTACAGTATCTCTGTCGTATAGCGCTGCATTTTTGTTTTCGCATGTTGGTTATTTTGAGTTTTGCCACCAGGTGGGTTCCGGTCACGTGGTTATCTTGCCGTGCACGTACAGTATCTCTGTCGTATAGCGCTGCATTTTTGTTTTCGCATTTTGGTTATTTTGGAAAATTTCATATTCATGTCGAACATTTCATGTTCATGTTCATGTTTTCATGTTCATGCCATGCCAGGCCACAACTTGTTCAGAGTGCCGGCGATAGCTCGCCTTCTCTTTGTGGAAAACACGGTGAGATCCTTAACATCCAACAACTAATGGGACGCAAACGGGGCGCCCAGTTTAGCGGTACACACATTGATGAATCACCCTGCCTGTGATTCACCCATGACAGGTTATAGCTGGGTCGGGATTCAAACCCAGGCTGGACAGTTTAGACTTTAGAGTCAAGTGTGCGTACCTCCAGTCCAGGCCATCCTGCCAACTTGTATGCTGCATACAGGTGAAATATAAAGCGCGAGATATTTTTATATATACTGTATATTTAAAAAAAAATTGGTGTGGTTTTTGGCGGGCTGGAACGGATTAATAGCATTTCAATGCATTTTAATGGGGAAATTTGATTTGAGATACGAGCAATTTGAGTTACGAGCTCGGTCACAGAACGAATTAAACTCGTAAGTCAAGGTTCCACTGTATATATATACACAGTGGAACCTTGACTTACGAGTTTAATTCGTTCTGTGACCGAGCTCGTAACTCAATTTGCTCGTTTCTCAAATTAAATTTCCCCATTAAAATGCATTGAAATGCTATTAATCCGTTCCAGCCCGCCAAAAACCACACCAATTTTTTTTTAAATATACAGTATATATAAAAATATCTCGCGCTTTATATTTCACCTGTATGCAGCATACAAGTTGGCAGGATGGCCTGGACTGGAGGTACGCACACTTGACTCTAAACTGTCCAGCCTGGGTTTGAATCCCGACCCAGCTATAACCTGTCATGGGTGAATCACAGGCAGGGTGATTCATCAATGTGTGTACCGCTAAACTGGGCGCCCCGTTTGCGTCCCATTAGTTGTTGGATGTTAAGGATCTCACCGTGTTTTCCACAAAGAGAAGGCGAGCTATCGCCGGCACTCTGAACAAGTTGTGGCCTGGCATGCTCTTCTCCTCTGCCGTTATATACGTCCTCCTCGGCATCTTTTTCCAGAAGAGCCCTGTCTCGTCACAGTTGAAGATTTGCTGGGGGATGTATCGTTCGGCTTCTGTCAGTTCGGCAAAAGTTATAATAAAATCTTCAGCTGCCTTCACATCCGCCTCACCAAGTCGACAACACGCACACCTCGCTCATGTTTTTCGACGATTGCGTGTTTTATATCCAAGCACATCATCCTCTCTTCCCTTAGCACTCAATTTCTTAGGACCCATGGTTAAAACTAAGAAATTTTCCAAAATAACCAAAATGCGAAAACAAAGCAGCAGCGATATACGGCAGAGATACTTGCACGGCAAGATAACCACGTGACCGGAACCCACCTGGTGGCGGGTAGCGTAAGCTCGTAACTCAGATCTCGGCTCGCATCTCAAAGCAATAAACCGCCCGAGCGACGGCTCGTATCTCGGAAAACTCGTAAGTTGGTGCACTCGTAAGTCAAGGTTCCACTGTATGTATGTATATATATATATATATATATATATATATATATATATATATATATATATATATATATATATATATATATATATATATATATATATATATATATATATATACATATATATATATATATATATACATATATATATACATATACATATATATACATATATATACATATATATATATATACATATATATATACATATATATATATATATATATATATATATATATATATATATATATATATATATATATATATATATATATATATATATATATATATATATATATATATATATATATATATATATATATATATATATATATATATATATATATATATACAGTGCATTCAGAAAGTATTCAGACCCCTTCACTTTTTTCACATTTTGTTATGTTGCGACCTTATGCTGAAATCGTTTAAATTCATTTTTTACCTCATCAATCTACACTCAGTACCCCATAATAACAAAGAGAAAACAGGATTTTAGAATGTTTTGCAAATTTATTAAAAAGAAAAAACTGAAATATCACATTGACATAAGTATTCATACCCTTTGCTATGACACTTGAAATTTAGCTCAGGTGCCTCCCATTTCTCTTGATCATCTTTGAGATGTTTCTACACCTTGATTGGAGTCTACCTGTTGTAAATTCAATTGATTGGACATGATTTGGAAAGGCACACACCTGTCTATATAAGGTCTCACAGCTGACAATGCATATCACAGCAAAAACCAAGCCAGGAGGTCGAAGGAACTGCCCGCAGAGTGCAGAGACAGGATTGTGTCGAGGCACAGATCTGGGGAAGCCCACAAAAAAATTCTGCTGCATTGAAGGTTCCCAAGAGCACAGTGGCCTCCATAATTCTTAAATGGAAGAAGTTTGGAACAACCAGGACTCTTCCTAGAGCTGGCCGCCCGGCCAAACTGAGCAATCGGGTGAGAAGGGCCTTGGTAAGAGAGGTGACCAAGGACCCGATGGTCACTGGCTGAGCTCCAGAGATCCTGTGTGGAGATAGGAGAAACTTCCAGAAGGACAACCATCACTGCAACACTCCACCGATCTGGGCATTATGGCAGAGTGGCCAGACGGAAGCCTCTCCTCAGTGAAAGACACATGAAAGCCCGCTTGGAGTTTGCAAAAAAGCACCGAAAGGACTCTCAGACTGTGAGAAAGAAGATTCTGTGGTCTGATGAAACCAAGATTGAACTGTTTAGCTTCCGTCTGGCCACTCTGCCATAAAGCCCAGATCGGGGGAGTGTAACAGTGATGGTGGTCTTTCCGTCTTCTACCGACTCCTCTCTGGCCTTGCCCCCCCAGCTCTCTCTGGGCTCTGTCCCACAAATATTCCTACAGGTCGCACAAGATCTGCCTGCAACCCTCTTATGGTCAAACTGCCAAAATCAAGACTCTCTGCTCACCTTCACTCCTTCATTCCTCTTTTATCCCGCCTCTGGAACAAACTCCCTCACTCTCTTCAATCCCACTCCACCCTCCAGGTCTTTAAAACAGCTGTTCACCACCATCTCTTATCTTCCCCAATCCAAAACCTTGATCTTTTCTACCCCTGCTAATTTCACCCCAATCCACTTTTTTGAAATACCAACTTCTGTCCTGGAAGTCCTTGGTGTCCTTGTGTTTTATACTTCTCCCTCCCCCCCCCCCCCCTTCCCACACCTCCTCCCCCCAAGCCCTCTCCCTTCCACACATCTCCCTGCTCTCAAATGTTGTGTTTGTGTGCTTCCCCTTCTCTCCCCATCTTGTTTTCCGCTCCCTCTTTTTATATATTTTGTTTGTCTGGTTGATTTGTTTGTGAAGTAAATGTTAGCTCTTTCACGAGCCTCGATTCAGTATACAAAAAAAAAAATGCAGCAGAAATTTTTTTGTCGGCTTCCCCAGATCTGTGCCTCGACACAATCCTGTCTCTGAGCTGTGCGGCAGTTCCTTCGACCTCATGGCTTGGTTTTTGCTCTGATATGCATTGTCAGCTGTGAGACCTGATATACACAGGTGTGTGCCTTTTCAAATCATGTCCAATCAATTGAATTTACCACAGGTGGTCTCCAATCAAGGTGTAGAAACATCTCAAAGATGATCAAGAGAAATGGGAGGCACCTGAGCTAAATTTCAAGTGTCATAGCAAAGGGTCTGAATACTTATGTCAATGTGATATTTCAGGTTTTTATTTTTAATAAATTTGCAAAACTTTCTAAAATCCTGTCTTCTCTTTTCCATTATGGGGTATTGAGTGTAGATTGATGAGGGGAAAAATGAATTTAAACGATTTCAGCATAAGGTCACAACATAACAAAATGTGAAAAAAGTGAAGGGGTCTGAATACTTTCTGAATGCACTGTATATATATATATATATATAGACGTTTTTTTAATGGGAAAAACACTTTGTTGTGCAGGGTGTGCAGTGAGTGCCCTTGTGCCTGAAACTTTCTGTGCCATAATGTCTGTTTGTGGGTTAATCTAAATTCTGGAGTGCTCGCCGTGCTTCCAGAGATATAACTCCCCTATAATCTGGCCTAAAGTTTCCAAAAAAATAATCAAATTGTGTTTGTTGGGTTTAAATGAAAATGTTCAAAAATACGGTTTTATTGTTAAATGAAATATCAATTGGAAGACATGAAAATCAAATTTGGTACAGTACATTAGTTTATGTTCTCTGTCTGTTTGTATCTTTCTTCTATTCTGCTAAATTGTCAGTGTGACAGTCAGTTATCTCTAAGCCTTGACCTATATGCAGTATATGCTTAAAAACAAAAACAATTGTTCACCTATTTTTGTTACATTATCAAAACCAGACTGATGTTGCATCGTCCATCAACATATTTGCCTGCTCTTTTTTTCCATCTCCACATGCAATTCGTGCGGAGGGTCCAAGGGTTGGTTCAGCTGTTCACATACAGAGCGCTGTTACGTAGCTGTAACGCCTGTCATAATGGCAAGAATTTAAATTGGAGATATTCAATCTCTTATTTTGTGCTCCCATACCCCCTCCCTCCCCCCATAACTTTTTGGCACCTGAGCAGGTAAAGCAGTTGTACCACTGAAAACGTAGCTTATAAATGCACATTACATGTCTCGCCAGAAGATGTCCCAGCATCTTGCACTATCACTTGCATTCTCTGTGAAGTCCAACAGCTCTTCCGTCTTTTTGACATTTTGGCTTTTCATTCATTGGCTCTGTCATTTTGATCATCTTTATTCATTTTCAGGAACTTCTTTCTTGTATTAAAATGGAATTGATAGGCCTGTATTGCAACTTTATTTGCTGGAAATTCATGAGAATCTGCACATGCATGGTAAATCTTCTGGCTCTTCCTCTGTCCCTCAGGTGTTGGGCAAACTTGTGCAGTAAGTTGTTGGTGGAATTCCTGGCATTTTGGAAAGTTCTACCACAATTTCGTCAACCATTATTTTAGCAGTTTTTGGTTATTTTGTTCCTTTCCTTGAAATTCCTTGCTCATGTCCTCATCTTTATCATCCAATTGTATTGTACACTTCGTACAGTCTGTATTCTTCTTTGATAACGTGCACAATCAGCACTAAGATTAAATTGAAAGAATAAGTATACTTGTTTTCTCCTTGCCTACCAACGAGGCAACTTCACCCTTGAAGTCCCATTCATCCCCCGTACACCTCTCTTCTCCTTTTATGTCTCCATTCCTCCAACTTCATTGAACCCCTCCCTCACCCCACCCATCCCCACTCCCTATACCCCAAGTTGTCTCTGGTTAACTTTGTTCCTGTACTGAATGCTGTTCAAAAATGAAGGCACCACCAATCCAGCAGGCAAGGCTCAGGCCTGACATTTCATTCAATCATCAAATGGCCTTCATCCGAAACTGCAGGCATCGTGTGCCCTGTTGAGTATCATCCTTATGTGGAAGGGGGCGGGGGGGGGGGGGGGGGGGGGGAGAGGAGGCATGTATCATGCAACATATGCAGATGCTGGGACATTGTGTTGTCATCATTGCTGAGTATGTGTTGTTTTTTTTTTTTTCATCTAACCTATTATTTTTTCCCACCTAACCTATTATTTTCTCCATCTAACCTATTATTTTTTCATCTAACCTATTATTTTCTCCATCTAACCTATTATTTTCTCCATCTAACCTATTATTTTTTCATCTAACCTATTATTTTTATTATCTAACCTATTATTTCTTCATCTAACCTATTATTTTCTCCATCTAACCTATTATTTTCTCCATCTAACCTATTATTTTCTCCATCTAACCTATTATTTTCTCCATCTAACCTATTATTTTTTATCTAACCTATTATTTTCTCCATCTAACCTATTATTTTCTCCATCTAACCTCCACACGGTCTCCACGTTTTTCAAAGTTAAGTCTGTTCACAATTGTATTTTGTCGAAACTGGATTTATCGTTCGGTGTGTGAACTTATAGTGTCCCCCTTGGAAGTTTCTCGGTGTTTATCTTTCATAAATTAATCGTTTGTTTGCCGCACCGCGAGCAAGGCCTTGCAGCCTCAGGCTTCCCCCGTCGAAGGTTGTTCCTTCCTTCGCTGTTTTGCTAGCTTTTTTGATTTCCCCTTCTCCACCAAGCTTCACCAAACATCTACTATTTGTCTAACGTTGTAACCCCCACACCCCCCCCCCCCAAAAAAACAAACAAAAAAACAAACAAAAAAAACTTTTATTTCCCTTTCTCCTCGTGTGCTTTTGCCTCTGCCCACGTGCGCTGTCTCGCCCCACCCCCATTTTCCCCTTGCCTTCCACCTTTTGCCCTGTTCAAGTGACTCGTGGTCATCGCTCTAGGCTTCCTCTCCCCATTGGTATTTTTGTGAATATAAGATTGTTCTTCACAGTTCTGTTTAAATATGTTTCAACTATCCCCTTCAGTGGTTTATTCAGTGGTTTATTACAACACGCTGTTTTTCTTCTTATTTAAAAGGCTCCTTTCAATTTCCTCTTCAACTCATTCCATTTTTTTTTTTTTTTTTTTTTTTTTTTTTGTATACAAGATCGAGGCTCGTGAAAGAGCGAACATTAATCACACACAAAGACTCAAAAAAATATTCAATCTCTTATGATTCCAAATCACTCCATGCTCTAAATTCTCATTCATTCCATCCCTCCTCCATCGTTCTTAAACGAATCGCTAACTTGAAAATCACAACAAACCCAATTTGTTATATATGTTCATCTTTCATTAATCATCCACTTTCTAAACTCCCCCCTTGCCCCTCCCCTTCAAATCTCCCCCCCAACCATCCCTCCCAAATTCTCCCTCCTCCCACCTCCTTCTCAAAGCTGCCTCCTCCCCACTTCCTCTCCCTCCTATGTCATACCTCCACCTCCCCCAACCTTATACTTTCCTCTGCCCCTCTCAAACAAACTCTCACTGTGCCTCATTCCATCACCATCAAACCTTTCGTCCTCCTCATCCTTCCCTTTCTTGTAACTCTTCTGTAATCTCTGACACACTATCAACTGCTCTTCCTACATCCCCCTCTCACCCTTCATCTGACCCTACCCCTCCCCTCCCCTGTCCCACACCCGATGCTCCCCCTCTCTCCTCACTAACGGTATGGACCTCAAACATCCGGGGCCTTCGCTCAAAACCTGATTGATCTCTCCATTCAGGTTGCTTCTGAAAATCCAGACTTGATCTGCTTAACAGAAACTTTCCTCCTTCAAGATGTCTCTGATTCCTTAATATCTCTTCCTGGTTACTCCCTCCTCCGGTACGATAGACCTGATCCTCGTCCTGGTGGTGCGGTGGCTATCTTTATCAAAAACTCTTCCTCACTCTCCCTGCACTGCCCTCTCTCCACCCCACCCACAGGAGTACCTCTGGCTGCGGCTTCCTCTCCGCTCCCACCTTTTGTTCATATGTGTTCTGCACCGTCCTCCAAACAGTGATGACTCCATTTACATTTCTCTGTCGGACAACATGGACCAACTTCTATCAACTCATCCAAACTCTCTCTTCCTCATATGTGGCGACTTCAACTGTCATCATGCCAGCTGGCTGGGTGTGGGTTCATCTCTCACCAGCCATGGCACCTCAGCAAAGGACTTCTGCGACTCATTGGGACTGACACAATCTGTCAATTTCCCGACCCGGATCTCAGTCAATGGAGTATCTTCTCTTCTGGACTTGGTTATGACTAACTTCCCTGCAAATGTCTGCTGCTCTTCTTCTGCTCCAATCGGTTCTTCTGATCATGTGCTTGTTAAAGTGGACATCTCACTGGCCATTCTCAGAGAGCCTCCTCAGCGCCGACGAGTCTGGCATTTCACTCAGGCCGACTGGCACGGTCTTCAAGCAGCCATCAATCAACTGGACTGGTCTCCCATCTCTAATGCCTCTGACATCAATTCTTCCTGGGAATTCTTCCAAAGCAAACTGCTCTCTCTCATGCACAGATTTATCCCATCTCGTCTTCAGTTGTCTTACCCTTCCTCCCGTCCATGGTACACTGAATCTTGTGGTGAGGCAGTTGCCTTGAAACAACTTGCCTTTGCGTCTTGGAAGGCAAATCCAACTGAAGGCAATCTCAGTTCCTTCCACCAAGCTCGAAACAAGTGTGTTTCTACCCTCAGGAGTGCCAGGAAGCACTATCTCTCCACACTCAAGATTGAACTCTCAAACCTGTCTCCTTCCTCCAAATCCTGGTGGCATCTGGTCAAATCCGTTTCTGGTGTTTGTTCCCCCTCCATCCCCTCCCTTACCTCAAATGGCTACACAGTTGACACCGCACGTGACAAAGCCGAATGCCTCAACTCTGTGTTTGCCTCAAAATCTTGTGTCCCAAACCCATCTCTCTCTGTTCCCACCTTTCCCAGTCGAACCCAACTGCTCCTGGACTCTGTGTCCTTCTCTCCTGACAAGGTGGAGAAGTTTTTTTTTATCAAACCTCGACTCTGATTCTGCAACTGGACCAGATGGCATCAGCCCTCGGGTCCTAAAATCCTGCTCTGCCGCTCTATCTCACCCTCTCTCTGTTCTTTTCACCCTCTCTCTGTTCTTTTCACCCTCTCTTTTGCTCAAGGTCATCTGCCAGCATCTTAGAAATCAGCAAACATTACCGCTTTGCACAAAAAGGTGCAAAAACAGATCCTTGCAACTACAGACCAATCAGCCTGCTCCCAATTATCAGCAAAGTCATGGAATCCATCATTGCTTCAGATATCAAATCCTTCCTCTTCTCCAATGGATTGATCTCTGATCATCAATTTGGATTCAGACCAGGTCATTCTACTCTGGACATGTTGCTTCTGCTGTCTCAACAATGGATGGAGGTCCTCAATGCCAAACAGGAAATCAGAGCTGTCTCACTTGACATATCACGTGCCTTCGATACGGTCTGGCACCCAGCTCTGCTCACCAAACTCACCTCCTATGGTATTCAGGGAAATCTCCACTCATGGCTTGCGGATTTCCTCTCTGGTCATAGGCAACGTGTGGCCCTGAATGGATTTCTCTCATCTTCCCTTCCTGTTCTGGCTGGAGTTCCCCAAGGTAGTGTTCTGGGCCCTGTGCTATTTCTGGTCTTCATCAATGACCTCTCTGACTCTCTGGAAAATCCTCTCTATCTCTTTGCTGATGACTCCACTCTCTGCCGCTCCATTCCTCATCCCTCAGATCGGCAGTCTGCAGCCTCCTCACCCTCTGCAGACCTGGACAAAATCACAGACTGGTCAAACAAGTGGAACATGTCTTTCAATCCTGACAAATCTCACACTCTTACAATGTCTCTCCGAAAGGACCGACTGGACAACCCTCCCATCTACTTTCTCAACAATCCTCTCCAATAAGTTCTGTCGCTCAAGCTTTTGGGTCTCACTATCTGCCATGATCTTTCTTGGGAAAACCACATTTCCAAGCTGGCCTCCAAAGCCAGTCGCCGACTGGGCATCCTCCGTCGTGCGAAGTCCTTCCTTGGCACACCTGAGCTCCTCACCACATACAAGGCTTTCATCCGCAGCTCAATGGAATACAGTTCCCCCCTCTGGGCTGGTGCTCCTGCCTCGCACCTTGCTCGGCTTCACGCTGTTGAGGCCAAAGCTTTCAGAATCATTGGAATCTCCTGCGATGTAGTCAACTCCGAGGGCCTTTCACTCACTCACCGCAGGCAGGTTGGTGGTCTTTCTGTCTTCTACCGACTCCTCTCCGGCCTTGCTCTCCCAGCTCTCTCTGTGCTCCGTCCCCCCAATATTCCTTCAGGTCGCACAAGATCTGCCTGCAACCCTCTTATGGTTAAACTGCCAAAGTCTAGGCTCTCTGCTCACCTTCACTCTTTCATTCCCCTTTTCTCCCGCCTCTGGAACAAACTCCCCCACTCCCTTCAATCCCACTCCTCCGTCCAGGTCTTTAAAACAGCTGTTCACCACCATCTCTTATCTTCCCCCATCGAAAACCTTGATCTTTTCTACCCCCGGTAATTCACCCCAGAGTCCTTGCAGTGTTCATATGTTTTATTCCTCTCCCACCTCCCCCCCAAGTCCTCCCGATGTCCCTGCTCTCAAATGTTGTGTTTGTGTCCTTCCCCCTCTCTCCCCATCTTGTCTGCCGCTCCCCTTGTTTTTTGTGTTTTGTGTGTTGGTTTGTCTTTTTGTGTGATTAATGTTAGCTCTTTCACGAGCCTCGATCTTGTATACAAAAAAACAAAAACAAAAAAAAACTATTATTTTTTCATCTAACCTATTATTTTTTTCGGCTAACCTATTATTTTTCCATCTAACCTATTATTTTCTCCATCTAACCTATTATTTTCTCCATCTAACCTATTATTTTCTCCATCTAACCTATTATTCTCATCTAACCTATTATTTCTTCATCTAACCTATTATTTTCTCCATCTAACCTATTATTCTCTCCATCTAACCTATTATTTTCTCCATATAACCTATTATTTTTCATATAACCTATTATTTTCTCCATCTAACCTATTATTTTTTCATCTAGCCTATTATTTTTTTCAGCTAACCTATTATTTTTCCATCTAACCTATTTTTTTCTCCATCTAACCTATTATTTTCTCCATCTAACCTATTATTTTCTCCATCTAACCTATTATTTTCTCCATCTAACCTATTATTTTCTCATCTAACCTATTATTTTCTCATCTAACCTATTATTTTTTCCTAATAGACAATCAAAACGTAAACAATAAATTGTAATAATTTACATTATTCTACCATAAGCAAAGGGGTTGCACAATACTGCAGTGATTTGCACCAAACTGTACTTGTTTTACTGTTCTGTGCTGTACCTGCATTATGATGTACCTTATTCACTTGCGATTCTATCATACCGAACAGCAATCATCTGCATTAACCTGTGATGTATTATACATGATCTAGTCTTCTTTTTGAAGGATATATAAATGTTTGGTGGCATTCGTTCACACGCTGTACGATGAGGTTATGTGAGGTTTAACTTGTAACAATGGATTTTCTTTTAAACGAAGAGTTAATTTATTGTCGTGGGGGGACAAGGTGTAGCTCAACCTTTGGTGTGTTTGCACTTTGTCAGATCTAAAAAGGGCTTGAAAAAAACATTTTTGCTCTCTTAAATGGCTAAAACCTCATTTTCTGCACTGATAAATACACTTGTCAACCATTAGTTGATAAAATCCATCGTTAATCCTGTATGCCATCCTGGACTGACACTAGCCTTCAGATGGCCTGTAGGTGCGCACACTCGCTTCCAAGCTGCCTAACCTGGGTTTGAATCCCAACCCATTTATAAACTGTCATCTCAGTGTTTCACAGACGGGGCGAGGCAACGATATGCGTGTGCTGTCCCTCGGATTGACGTTAAACTGGGTGTCCCGTCTGCCAGCATTGGTTGATGGATGTTAAAGATCCCACTGTGTCCTTTGTGAAGAGTAGGTGAGCTATTTCCTGCACCCTGTACACCCAGCCCTTGCCAGTCCTGATGCCCAATGGTGAAGGATAATGCAGGATAGCCTGATTGTTGCACTACAGCGCACAAGTGTGTGATGTATCATATATAACAGGTCAGTGCAGCATAGTGTAGGTCGAGGCAATATACCGTACTGTAGTGCTCGTGCATCATGGCGTAACATACTATGGAATAGGGCAGTACATCATAAGTGCCAGTTACCATGTGTTGGTGTTTTGTTTTTACGAGGCCTTTGTTGTATAATTGAAAATTTTGGTAGCCCAACTCCACAAACCCACATCTGAACACACCCTGCGTCACAAGCTCAGCGACGATGAAAATGACGAAGTCTCAGCAGCCTGCAGAACATAGCACACAATGACCACTCATTGGTCAAAACGGAGTAATTGAGAAATGCCTGCTGGGTAACTATAATATTGGTGGTGTCTTCAAATTTTTAAAATCTGGATCTACCCAACCGCAAGCAGTGTTTTGCATACAGTATGTAGCACATTGTAAACTGAGGCCCTTCTAACCGAGAGAGTGAACGTTTGATTTTGATAGTAACGGCAAACACTATTATATCTTTTAATTTGGGGGACATTGGTGTCTGTCATCTCTCTGCCATGTTGTATTGTGTATCATTGCAAGATACGAATTGTTAAAACCAAAAAATATGGTAAGGTAACCTAATATCAGAAGAAATCCTCCTTCAGTTTTAAATAAGGTTTAAAGTATTTTAGATGAATGCATTATTTGAGTTCAACTTTTATTTCTATAATCAACTTCTTGTATTCCACAGTGCAGTTATGAAGTACATACCAAAAGCCCTTCCCATTCAATACAATTGCCAAATTAAAAAAAATTGGGGAAAACCTTAAATATCATCTCTGCACACAATCTCCCCTTATTTATTTATTTTTTGATGTCTAATTTGCACTTCCGGAGTGGGGAATTGTGGCTTGTGATTAATAGCGGATGCCATAAAAATTCAGATTCTCAAGAGTGGATATTTTTAAAATCGATACTGGGCAGATTCCAGCATGTCCTTCTTTATGCAATGTGAGAAACTTCATCACAGTTCTTCCACACATCTCACTTCATTGTGAAATCCATGTTTTTCATCATTTTAAAAATCATAACAGCATGGAGGGAAATTTTCGCAAGCCTTGTGAACGCAGAATGTACGGTTTGAAATGCATTCGGATGTATTGATGGCAATGCAACATTGATTGATTGAATGATGGAGCAGTACTGCCAAAATATTCAAAAGATGATCACCAGGGTGTGTGGTGATCTATATGGTATGTACTGTGGAAATGTTAATGTTGCTAAAACGCTTTGTTTCATTTAACATGTTTTTTTTGTTGTTGTTTTTTCTTACTGGAACATGGGTTTAGGGTCCAGGAATGCATGACTCACTGCCACAGAGATAAAAGTGTTGGTTGCTTTTGTTACCAGTGTTGCATTTGAGTGTCATTACTTTAGACATGGGAATATTCATGTTTGCATAAATATAGAGACAACTGTTACGATTGATTTTTGTTGAAGAATGACAAGTAAAGACCGAGTCTTTAAATGATGCAACTGTCATTCATTGAGTGGTCCTGGGTCTAGGATTGACCTCCTTCAGATCTACACACTTGAATGTTCTCGGATATACATTGTTGAGAGGGAGCCTCTATTTTTTTTTTTTATGATTCTATTTAATGAGAGCCTTGTTTTTATTTATTTATTTTGTCAGGCGTCGTCCACTTCCTTCCCTTATTTTAAACTCCTCATGCGACATGGATGTTGGTGGTTGGTGGATTGGCATCTGACACGCGTAGCATCACTTAAGGATCGAATAGTGATCCTAATGAGGATGGCAAGATCGGGGCTGTTGCAAATAAGTCTAAAAAAATGGAGGACAGGAAGTTTTTCCCAAAACCAACCAGTAAATAGAATGGAAGAATGGACGGGCGGAGAGATACTCGTCAGTGCAGCAGAAGAAAGAAAATAGAAGGTTTGAAAGGTGTGGTGAAGGGTGTTCCATAAGTTCTACAAACGATGAACTTCCATTTTCAGCTGTAGAAAAAGTTGCATCTTGAACGTCAAGGCCACACTATCAGCCATGACGTCCCTGGAGCTGGCCTCCAATGTTAGTCGCAGACTCGGCATCCTTCATTGTTCCTCGTCTTTTCTTGAAAAATCAAAACTACTCGCAGTCTACACGCCCTTTGGCTGTAGCTCAACAGAGTACTGGTCTTCATTGTGGGTTGGAGCCTCAGCATTACATCTGTCTCTCCTGGAATCTTTGGAATTTATAGCTTAACATTCTTGCCATCTCTCGCAATGAGGCCTACTCCCATATCCACCTGACATTAGTTGGTGGACGTTAAAGATCCCACCGTGTCCTTCACGAAGAGTAAATGAACTATCGCCAGCACAATGAACAAATCACATCTCTCACAATGAGGTCAAAACACAAGGCCTGCTCCCATATTGCAGACACGTTGGTGGCTCCTATTTTTATTTTTTTGTAACCAGGAAGTATGCCGCAAATCTAGGCTTACCACTCACATCTACCCCTTTGTTCCTTTTCTCCCGTTTGTTATTGTTTTCAAAAATATCACACATGCTTTGGCGTTCTCGTTTCCATCTTGTTTTGGGGGGATTTTTGTAAGAATCTCATTTGTAGAACTTTTTGAAAGGTCATGGAAAACTTGGTATTTGGAATTATTGAAGGATGTTTGGGATGAATTTAGTTTGGTGATTTTGGAGGCTTGTGGAAGATATCGAGGAATAACTGACATTGGGACAAACATCAAAGGAATGAAGAAACCCTCCCATATACTTTCTCAACAATCCTCTCAAATAGGTTCAGTCACGTAAACTCTTGGGTCTCACTAATCAGCCATTATCTCTTTTGGGCAAGCCACATTTCAAAGTTGGCCTCCAAAGCCAGACACCGACTGGGCATCCTCCTTTGTGAAAAGTCCTTCCTTGGCACACTTGAGCTCTCATCCACGTACACTACCTATCTAAATATCAAACTAAAAGGCTTTCATCTGCAGCTTGATGGAGTACTGCCCTCCCCTCTAGGCTGATTTGTTCTTCACCTCCAATCTGTTGCGTTACAGCTGCACAATTTCACCTCCAATTGGTTCTTCTGACCACAATCTTGTGAACATCACTTTACTTACCACCACTCCTTCTCCTCCGACTGCTCCGACTAAATTCCAGTATTGGCATTTCAATAGTGCATTTCAATAGTTTATGAATCTTCTTTTCTGCTTTTCCCTGGAAAGACAACTGCCTCTCCACAGGCAATGCCTCTATCTCTGCCGAACATATTGCTGAAGCTTGATGTCGTGGAAACCAAGGCTTCCAAGATCACTGGAATCTCTCTCTATGAAGTTAAGTCTATGGGCCTATCACTTCGCCATCGCCGACAGGTCAGTGGTTTCTCCGTCTTCTTCCTCCTCTTTTCTGGTCTTGCACCCTGTGCCCTCTCGGTGCTTTGTCCCCCCAGGTATCTGCAGAACGCACGTGGTCCATCAGCAACCCCCTCCTCGTGAAAGTGCCTATATCCAGTTCCTCTCTTTTCCCGCCTGTGGAACCACCTTGCACACTCTCTTCAATCTCATTCTTCCCTCTAGGTCATCAAGACAGCTGTTCACCACCACCTCAAGTCAACACCCATCCAAAACCATGATCTTTTTTACGCCCGTTAAATCACCTCCCACCCCTACCAAAATGTTGCTTATGTATCCATCTTGTCCACCTCTTGCATTCTCCCCGACCCCTCATCGTCACCTGCATCCATTGTTTGTCCTTCACCGTCTATTTCACCCCTCCTCCTGTTCCTTTTGTTATGTTGTGTCTTGATCCATTCTGTGTTCCAGCCCTTCCAAGAGCCTTGACTATGTATAAAAATGAGGGGAGGAAACAGTTATACTAGCAAATAAGATCGTTCAGTTAAGAAAGGTTAATGGGGGTAATTAATATAATGGGTTGGAATTGTGGATGATGAGAGATGGTGGTACACTGATTGGTTGAAGCCCTGGATGGAAAGGAGAGAGGGAACCCCTTTTGTAAGGTAGTGAGGATAACTTGTAGAATAGACTATAGAAAAACGAAGAAATCACCGACCTGACTGTGAGAGCAACATACCTGGTGCTTGGGTCTCATCACAGCAGATTCAAATAATTTTGAGCTTTCGATTCCACCGAATCCAGGAGAGAGAGAGATGAGATGCTGGGGCTTCCAGCACATAAGGAATAACAGTACTGTACTCCATTGTACTCTCCTAAAATCTTGCATCTCTGAGACCCAATTGTCACATGATGTTCTTCTTAACTCCTTTAACATTTCAAACTACAACCTTCACTCACGATTCCGCTTCAAAGGACCTCGAGTCTCCAAACTACGCCTTGTGGACCTCCTCGAGTCTCCAAACTACACCTTGTGGACCTCCTCGAGTCTCCAAACTATGCCTTGTGAACCTCCTCGAGTCTCAAAACTACACCTTGTGGACCTCCTCGAGTCTACAAACTACGCCTTGTGGACCTCCTCGAGTCTCCAAACTACGCCTTGTGGACCTCCAAGTCTCCAAACCTTGATGTCATCTGGGATTAAGATTTGTCTCCTGACCATCACTGTTTTTCCCCGTTTCACTTACTGCTCCCCTTATTCCATAAACTTTTCAGCTTTCTTTGACTCTCTTAATTCCGGCCATGAGGCCATGACATCCGAACACCCTCAATCAGAATTCCTCTATTTATGAGACTTCAATGTTCACCACTGGGAGTGGTTGAAATCTTCTCACACGGATGTTGGGGGAGCTGAAGCTCTTGTATTTTCCATTGTCAATGATTTGGAACAAATTATCACCCACTCTACCCATATCTCACATCGTCATGACCACTCGTCCAATACTTTGGATTTGTTCTTCACCTCCAATCTGTTGCGTTACAGCTGCACAATTTCACTTCCAGTTGGTTCTTCTGACCACAATCTTGTGAACATCACTTTACTTACCACCACTCCTTCTCCTCTGACTGCTCCGACTAAATTCCAGTTTTGGCATTTCAATAGTCCTGATTGGACAGGTTTATGAATCTTCTTTTCTGCTTTTCCCTGGAAAGACAACTGCCTCTCCACAGGCAATGCCTCTATCTCTGCCGAACATATTGCTGAAGTTATTATTGCAGGAATGGGGGCTTATATACCCTTCTCTTTCAAGTCTATCTCTCCTACCAACTCTTGGTTCAATGATTCCTGCTCTGTGGCCATTCGTGCAAGAGATGCGACATATGGGACATGGAATCATTCTGCCAGAAATCATTGCAAACATGTTACTCCTGAAACGAAGCATTCCGTTATCCAAAAGAAATGACAACCTCTCATCTTCTTCCACTAATAGATCTTTCTGGTCTTTAACTAAAAGTATCTCCAACAACTGTCACGACCTCTCCCTTGCTTTTTTTCTGACGATACTATTGTTGTCTTTTTGGTGCTCTTTTCTCCTCTAATTCCACACTGGATGACTCACATTCCATCATTCCGCAGCCAATCACAACTTACCAAAATTATATATTTCCATTTTCCTCTCGATGTACAATATGTTGTAGTCGGGGTGGTACTCGAAATGAAGCACCTTGAAGAGCCTCACCAGTGAAAGTTTTGCCATGGTGAGGGTGAGAACATTTTTCCATTTTCAGTATCCTCACCAGGGGGGTGAAGAGGATATGGTGATGTACCCATTCCACCGCAGTGTCTCTCGTGGTTGGCTGATAATGTAATTACAATAAAAACCAGGTGTGAGCACCTGGGAGCTTGATGGGTGTTCCCAGGTGAGCACGAAGCTCATGTTGGGATCCCAGGTTAAAATCCCATCTTATATGATTGGATTGATGTTGAATTATCCGTTATGTCGTGGAATTCCTGTTACGGTAAAAGTACAACTACAAGTATGTCCGCTGTAAGGGGCGGACACCCAGACACTCAAATGAGGGGAAACGGGGAATAAAACACCTTGATGTTAATCAATCACCCAGTGGAGAAGGAACACGAGTGAAAAATCAGTCATGTTTGTGTGTCTGAAATCAACATGGAGAGGTAATGAGGAATAAAGGAATAATGATGGAGGGGATTCGGGATACTGTCATAAGGAGGGAAAGAAACTGGAATGAGGAGCGGAGGGTGGGAATGAATAAGGGGGCTGTGGGAAATGGAGGAGGGGTGCACCTATTTGTTAAATGGCCACTTTATGAGGAAGGTAGACCGGTTTATCCAGAATATTAATATGAGTATTACATCAGAGAGATGGGGATCAAATGATCAGACCTGCCGGAAATCTTAAGCATGTTGAACCAGAAGCATCATCGACTCTGTAAAGCCGTGTTAAGATGTTTTTTTAAAGATTGGGAAAGCCCTATAAGATTTTAGGGGAACCTATTATAGTAATATCTTGGTTTTGACGTCCAACTATCGATGCATGGCGTATATAGGGCCTCGCGGCTCTGAGCGCCATAAAACCATAAACGAAGAAGATGGGAGGGTGTGGGAGAGGAGGAGAGGAGGTGTGGGAAATGAGGGGAGAGAATATGAGGAGAGGAGGTGTGGGAAATGAGAGGAGCGGAGGAGGTGTGGAAAATGAGAGGAGAGGGGGAGGTGTGGGAAATGAGAGGAGAGGGGAGGTGTGGGAAATGAGAGGAGAGGAGGAGCCTGGGAATGAGGCGAAGAGGAGGGGCCTGGGAATGAGGAGAATAGGAGCGCGTAGCCGCGTACTGTGGGGAATGAATAGAGGGTGTGAAAAATGAGAGGGGTTTTAAGAGAGGAGGAGGTGTGAATGAGGAGAAGAGGGGATGTACTGTGGGGAATGAGGAGAGGGAATGTGTGGAGAGTAAGGAGACCAAGAAAAAAAGGGGGGAGGCGGAGGGGATTGGGAAAAGAAGGAGAGCAAAATGAGCGCGGACACCGAATGAGGATGGGGAGGAGCGCCATGGGGCGAAGGCCAAAAGGCAGGCAGAGCGTGACCCCGGAAGAGTGAGGTGGGCGCGCCATACGTGGCGCCGCTCGGTTCGATCGGGCGGAGCGGGAACCAGGAGGCGGGCCGGGGCCCGTGAGCAGGTAGCCCTGCGGCGCACATGGTGTGGGCCGCGGCCCGTCGCATGGCCTGCTTGCTCGGGGCGGCCGCCGTGCTGAGCGCTTTGCTGCTGCTCGTCTGTTTGTCCTCCTGGTAATGGACCCGTCTCGAACGCGCCGTTTAATCGGTCTACCTGTCCCATGCTTAATCGGTCTACCTGTCCCATGCTTAATCGGTCTACCTGTCCCATGCACGGGTACGTTTGAGTGTGCGTGACTGTCGTTGTAATCCGTCCCCGGACATCGTGCCTGTCATTGTGAGTGAAGCTCTAACCGAGTCGCCAGTCCGAGAGAGGCGACGTGAGAGACCACCCGCCATTCACTTCAGTGCGTGCATCGTGTGCGGCGGTAACTATACCTAGGAGCAGGGCCAATCACACCTGGCCCACCTGATGGTCTGACCTGACCTCAAGCTCCAAGAGGACCTCACATTTAGACACTTAATTTTTGGCATTTGTTACGTTTCGTTACTTGTTTGCTTTTATGAGCCTGAACCCCATCAGACCAAAATATGACACGTGACACTCTCAAACTCAGAGATGCTTTGTCAGTTTGTTTGCGTCAGGTGAACGCAGAACGTGTTCAAGCAGGTAAAGTCAACCATGGGACAAGAGTTTTTGAATGGGTTCACCATCCATCATATGAACTGTGACGTTGCACGGAAGGTCGACTTCTGTTCAACAATCAGTACAATTACACAAAGACGAGAAACAACAACAAAAAATCAAATTGCATTTCACTCTCTAATGACGGCTTACTTTGTTTTTATTATTTATTATGGGCAGGTGTCTCAAAAGGTGGACGTGTCCCTGGCCTCTCTGCACCTGTCGGAGGGCCTGCCAATGGATTGCTAAATTCCACATGATGTGGCTTTTGTAAATACAGCATCTTGGTTCGAAATTGGGCACGAGCTTTTAACCCCATCAGTGTTTGACTTGAAAACAAACTGAGTATATAAGTTTACATTGCATCACGAAACGCTATATAAGTTCACATTGCATCACAAAACGGTATATAAGTTTACCTTGCATAATGAAACGGTATATAAGTTTACATTGCATCACAAAACGCTATATAAGTTTACATTGAATCATGAAACAGTATATAAGTTTACATTGCATCACGAAACGGTATATAAGTTCACATTGCATCACAAAACAGTATATAAGTTTACATTGAATCATGAAACGGTATATAAGTTTACATTGCATCACGAAACGGTATATAAGTTTACATTGCATCACAAAACAGTATATAAGTTTACATTGAATCATGAAACAGTATATAAGTTTACATTGCATCACGAAACGGTATATAAGTTTACATTGCATCACGAAACGCTATATAAGTTCACATTGCATCACAAAACGGTATATAAGTTTACATTGAATCATGAAACAGTATATAAGTTTACAGTGCATCACAAAACGGTATATACGTTTACATTGAATCATGAAACAGTATATAAGTTTACATTGCATCACGAAACGGTATATAAGTTTACATTGCATCACGAAACGCTATATAAGTTCACATTGCATCACAAAACAGTATATAAGTTTACATTGAATCATGAAACAGTATATAAGTTTACATTGCATCACGAAACGGTATATAAGTTTACATTGCATCACGAAACGCTATATAAGTTCACATTGCATCACAAAACAGTATATAAGTTTACATTGAATCATGAAACAGTATATAAGTTTACATTGCATCACGAAACGGTATATAAGTTTACATTGCATCACAAAACGGTATATAAGTTTACATTGCATCACAAAACGGTATATAAGTTTACATTGCATCATGAAACAGTATATAAGTTTACATTGAATCATGAAACGGTATATAAGTTTACATTGCATCACTAAACGGTATATAAGTTTACATTGAATCATGAAACAGTATATAAGTTTACATTGAATCATGAAACAGTATATAAGTTTATATTGTATCACAAAACGGTATATAAGTTTACATTGCATCACAAAACGGTATATAAGTTTATATTACATCACAAAACGGTATATAAGTTTACATTGCATCACGAAACGGTATATAAGTTTACATTGCATCACAAAACGGTATATAAGTTTACATTGAATCATGAAACAGTATATAAGTTTACATTGAATCATGAAACAGTATATAAGTTTACATTGCATCACAAAACGGTATATAAGTTTACATTACATCACAAAACGGTATATAAGTTTACATTGCATCACGAAACGGTATATAAGTTTACATTGAATCATGAAACAGTATATAAGTTTACATTGCATCACGAAACGGTATATAAGTTTACATTGCATCACGAAACGCTATATAAGTTCACATTGCATCACAAAACAGTATATAAGTTTACATTGAATCATGAAACAGTATATAAGTTTACATTGCATCACCAAACGGCATATAAGTTTACATTGCATCACAAAACAGTATATAAGTTTACATTGCATCACGAAACGCTATATAAGTTCACATTGCATCACAAAACAGTATATAAGTTTACATTGAATCATGAAACGGTATATAAGTTTACATTGCATCACGAAACGGTATATAAGTTTACATTGCATCACAAAACAGTATATAAGTTTACATTGCATAATGAAACGGTATATAAGTTTACATTGCATCACGAAACGGTATATAAGTTTACATTGCATCACAAAACAGTATATAAGTTTACATTGCATAATGAAACGGTATACAAGTTTACATTGCATCACGAAACGCTATATAAGTTCACATTGCATCACAAAACAGTATATAAGTTTACATTGAATCATGAAACAGTATATAAGTTTACATTGCATCACGAAACGGTATATAAGTTTACATTGCATCATGAAACGCTATATAAGTTCACATTGCATCACAAAACAGTATATAAGTTTACATTGCATAATGAAACGGTATATAAGTTTACATTGCATAATGAAACGGTATATAAGTTTACATTGCATCACAAAACGCTATATAAGTTCACATTGCATCACAAAACAGTATATAAGTTTACATTGAATCATGAAACAGTATATAAGTTTACATTGCATCACGAAACGGTATATAAGTTTACATTGCATCATGAAACGCTATATAAGTTCACATTGCATCACAAAACAGTATATAAGTTTACATTGCATAATGAAACGGTATATAAGTTTACATTGCATAATGAAACGGTATATAAGTTTACATTGCATCACAAAACGGTATATAAGTTTACATTGAATCATGAAACATTATATAAGTTTACATTGCATCACGAAACGGTATATAAGTTTACATTGCATCACAAAACAGTATATAAGTTCACATTGCATCACAAAACAGTATATAAGTTTACATTGCATAATGAAACGGTATATAAGTTTACATTGCATAATGAAACGGTATATAAGTTTACATTGCATCACAAAACGGTATATAAGTTTACATTGAATCATGAAACAGTATATAAGTTTACATTGCATCACGAAACGGTATATAAGTTTACATTGCATCACAAAACAGTATATAAGTTTACATTGCATCACGAAACGCTATATAAGTTCACATTGCATCACAAAACAGGATATAAGTTTACATTGAATCATGAAACGGTATATAAGTTTACATTGCATCACGAAACGGTATATAAGTTTACATTGCATCACAAAACAGTATATAAGTTTACATTGCATAATGAAACGGTATATAAGTTTACATTGCATCACGAAACGGTATATAAGTTTACATTGCATCACGAAACGCTATATAAGTTCACATTGCATCACAAAACAGTATATAAGTTTACATTGAATCATGAAACGGTATATAAGTTTACATTGCATCACAAAACAGTATATAAGTTTACATTGCATCACGAAACGCTATATAAGTTCACATTGCATCACAAAACAGTATATAAGTTTACATTGAATCATGAAACGGTATATAAGTTTACATTGCATCACGAAACGGTATATAAGTTTACATTGCATCACAAAACAGTATATAAGTTTACATTGCATAATGAAACGGTATATAAGTTTACATTGCATCACGAAACGGTATATAAGTTTACATTGCATCACAAAACAGTATATAAGTTTACATTGCATAATGAAACGGTATACAAGTTTACATTGCATCACGAAACGCTATATAAGTTCACATTGCATCACAAAACAGTATATAAGTTTACATTGAATCATGAAACAGTATATAAGTTTACATTGCATCACGAAACGGTATATAAGTTTACATTGCATCATGAAACGCTATATAAGTTCACATTGCATCACAAAACAGTATATAAGTTTACATTGCATAATGAAACGGTATATAAGTTTACATTGCATAATGAAACGGTATATAAGTTTACATTGCATCACAAAACGCTATATAAGTTCACATTGCATCACAAAACAGTATATAAGTTTACATTGAATCATGAAACAGTATATAAGTTTACATTGCATCACGAAACGGTATATAAGTTTACATTGCATCACGAAACGCTATATAAGTTCACATTGCATCACAAAACAGTATATAAGTTTACATTGCATAATGAAACGGTATATAAGTTTACATTGCATAATGAAACGGTATATAAGTTTACATTGAATCATGAAACAGTATATAAGTTTACATTGCATCATGAAACGGTATATAAGTTCACATTACATCACAAAACGGTATATAAGTTTACATTGCATCATGAAACGGTATATAAGTTCACATTACATCACAAAACGGTATATAAGTTTACATTGCATCATGAAACGGTATATAAGTTTACATTGCATCATGAAACAGTATATAAGTTTACATTGCATCATGAAACGTATATAAGTTTACATTGCATCATGAAACGGTATATAAGTTTACATTGCATCACAAAACGGTATATAAGTTTACATTGCATCCCAAAATGGTATATAAGTTTATATTGCATCACAAAACAGTAGATAGGTTTATATTGCAACACAAAACAGTAGATAGGTTTGTATTTCAACACAAAACAGTAGATAGGTTTGTATTGCAACACAAAACAGTAGATCGGTTTATATTGCAACACAAAACAGTAGATAGGTTTGCATTGCAGCACAAAACAGTAGATAGGTTTATATTGCAGCACAAAACAGTAGATAGGTTTGCATTGCAGCACAAAACAGTACATAGGTTTATATTGCAGCACAAAACAGTAGATAGGTTTGCATTGCAGCACAAAACAGTGCATAGGTTTATATTGCAGCACAAAACAGTAGATAGGTTTGCATTGCAGCACAAAACAGTACATAGGTTTATATTGCAGCACAAAACAGTAGATAGGTTTGCATTGCAGCACAAAACAGTACATAGGTTTATATTGCAACACAAAACAGTACATAGGTTTATATTGCAACACAAAACAGTGGATAGGTTTATATTGCAGCACAAAACAGTACAGTGGTTTATATTGCAGCACAAAGCAGTACATAGGTTTATATTGCAGCACAAAACAGTCGATAGGTTTGCATTGCAGCACAAAACAGTTGATAGGTTTATATTGCAGCACAAAACAGTACAGAGGTTTATATTTCAGCACAAAGCAGTACATAGGTTTATCTTGCAGCACAAAACAGTTGATAGGTTTATATTGCAGCACAAAACAGTAGATTAGTTTAGTTTTCAGCACAAAGCAGTGGATAGGTTTACATTGCAGCACGAAACAGTAGATAGGTTTATATTGCATCACGAAACAGTAAATCGGTTTAGATTACATCACGAAACAGTGGATAGGTTTATATTGCAGCATAAAACAGTAGATAGGTTTACATTGCAGCACAAAACAGATAGGTTTATATTGCAGCACAAAACAGGAGATAGGTTTGTATTGCAACACAAAACAGTACATAGGTTTAGATTGCATCACGAAACAGTGCATAGGTTTATATTGCAGCACAAAAGAGGCAATAGGTTTAGATTGCAGCACAAAGCAGTAGATAGGTTTACATTACAGTACAAAACAGTAGATAGGTTTATATTGCAGCACAAAACAGATAGCTTGTGTGTGGATGTGTGATGGATACCGGATGGCCTCCTCCTCCTCCGCCCAAGTTCCTTATTAGTCCCCTCCTGGTGTACACCGGAGGGGACTATAGGTTTGCACTCCGGACTTTTTTTCTAAACTCTTAATGCTAATGATTTCAAACTTGGCACATGGTTTCCTCATGATAAGTTGCAGGTCAAGTTCGAACTTCACTACGTATCGATCATTTTTGACAAAGTTATGCACTTTGAACTTTGGGAATTCTGATAATTCTGATGATCCTTAACTCAGTGCCATTTTAAGTTTTAATTTCCTTTAAAAACCATTTTCTCTGCAATAATTGGACCGATTGAGATCAAATTTTCACCGTAGGAGGGAATCGGTCTGTAGAATATTTTAATGGTAATTATGACAGCACAGGTCACGTGGTTCGGCCGCCATATTGTTTTTCGTGAAAACACAAAAACCCCTTTTTCTCTGCAACGGCTGAACAGATCGAGGCCAAACTTTGCAGGCAGAATCGCATACCCATGACGAACAAAAAAGTCAACGAGCATGACGTCATGCGTCACATGGTTTCAGAGTTATGACGTTTTTAAGCATGAACCTTTAAAACCGAGCTCCTCCCTCATTTTTGATCCAATCGAGGGGAAACTTCACAGATCTGTTGAGCATGTCTGTCTGCTAAAATGTCCTTTTGGCATTTGCGATAGGACACGTGGTTTGGCAGATATCGTTAATTAAACGAAAATATTTTAAAAAATGGATACTCTTGTTTATTCTAAAGTTCTCCTCGAGCCGCACCGCGCGCCTCGTCTGCGAACGTCAAAAGCGCGACACAGCTCGCGCTTTCGGGAGGGGCGTAGCCAACCCGAGCAACATATACATATAGATATATATACACATCGATCATTGATCGTGAACCGGAAAATATAATAAATTACTGATATTTAGCGACTCGAAAGGTTCTTTATCAACAACGTATTTTCTCGTGCTTCTGCTGACCTGTCTGCAAGGTGTATAAATCGAAGTCCCGAGTGCAAATCACAGGTGAGCCCGTCCTGAGGTAATTAGCGATTGGGAACGATTCGGAACCTGATGGATATATAACCCTTGGTAATTTCCCCAAGAGTTTTCCGGACGACAGACTGCCGGTAGGGGACATGTATTGCGGCGCAATACTCAGAATGCTTGTTGTTATTACCTCGCATACGCCAAGTGAAAAGTCAGGTTCATATCCATCCATCTGTCCACAAACATAATTTTATGATCGAGGAACAACTTATTTAAATTGAATGTTATATTTTGAACACGAATCGGAACATGAATCAGAAAACAAACCTGCAGTTTAGCGTTTCTTTGTCTCCGATTCGACATGTGCAGAGAGGAGTGAGATAATATTTTTTAGGCAGTCTGCCTTTCTATCAGCAAACAAAATTGAAAATCATTCCAAACAGGAAACTTACTGTTTTTGAGGACGTCATAAAGGGCACAAACAACAGGCACAAATAATGAAATTGACCCAAACAACAGGCACAAAGAACTAATGTAATGTGTTAGATAGGATGGTGTAATAGACACTGAGTCAATGGTGGTAAACTTCTGGAATTTATTTATACGACTCTTAAATGAATAATGACCTCCACACCCCTTCCGACCTCACTGACTACTACAACCACACTCTCTCCTCCTGCCTTGACCAGCTTGCGCCTGTAAAAACCAAAACAGTTTCTTTCACCCATTCTGCTCCCTGGTTTACCCCTGAACTCCACCTGATGAAAACTCGTGCTCGCCAACTTGAAAGACTCCGCAATAAAACGGGTCTCACAGTTCACTCCCAAGCCTACAAGGACCACATACAACACTACAAAGATGCCCTCTCCCGCGCCCGCTCTGCCTACTACTCTCAAATTATCCACTCTGGCTCCGGAAACCCAAAAGCACTCTTCTCGACAATAAACAAACTCCTCCGCCCCCTGAACACCACCACCCAGTCATTCACAGTAGACAACTGCATCTCCTTCCTCTCTTTCTTCCAACGCAAAATTGACAACATCTACAACAGCTTGACCACCGCCGCACCCGCTCCCCCTCCAACCACCTGCCCCCCCTTGTCCTGCCATCCCCTGTCTCGGTTCTCCCCAATCTCTCCTACTGACCTCTCTGAACTCCTCATAGGAATGAAAACTGCCACCTGCACTCTTGACCCCATCCCCTCCAGCTTTGTCAAAGCCTCCCTCCCTGCTCTCTCTCCACTTATCATTGCAACAATAAACTCCTCCCTGTCTACAGGCATCGTCCCACCTTCCCTCAAAATTGCTGCTGTTACCCCCATTCTAAAAAAACCTGGTCTAAACCCTGACACCCTAAACAACTTCAGACCCATCTCCAACCTACCCTTTCTGTCAAAAGTTTTGGAACGCGCTGTAGCCACTCAACTCAAACATCATCTCTCTGCCAATAACTTGTATGAAACATTCCAATCCGGATTCCGCTCCAACCACAGTACTGAAACTGCTCTCCTCAAAATCACCAACGACCTTCTCCTCTCCTCTGACGCTGGCAACCTCAACATTCTCGTCCTCCTCGACCTCAGCGCTGCCTTTGACACCATCGATCACACTATCCTCCTCACCCGACTTGAATCCACCTTTAACGTCACCGGCACTGCCCTCTCTTGGATTAAATCATACCTCTCTGACAGATGCCAGTTCATCTCCATCAATAACTGCAAATCCCCCACTGCTCCCCTCCCCCAAGGTGTCCCCCAAGGTTCAGTTCTTGGCCCCCTCCTCTTCATCCTTTACCTGTCCCCGCTCGGTCACTTAATCCGCCGTCATGGTCTCCAATTCCACTGCTTCGCCGATGACATCCAGCTTTTCATCTCCACCAAGTCCGTCTCCACCGACACCCACTCTATCCTGACAAACTGCATCACTGAAATAAAATCCTGGCTTCAAATCAACTTCCTCAAGCTTAACTGTGATAAATCTGAAATAATCATCATTGGCCCAAAAACGCTCACAAAATCCACCCATAACTTTGCCCTCAACATCGACGGTATCCCAGTATCCACCTCCCCTCACATCCGGAATCTTGGCGTCATCTTTGACCAAACCCTTTCCTTCGACAAATACACTAAACAGATCACAAAGTCAGCCTTCTTTCACCTGAAAAACATTGCCCGTCTCCGCTCATCCCTCTCCTCCACGGCTGCAGAAACCCTCATCCACGCCTTCATCACCTCCCGTCTGGACTACTGCAATAGCCTCCTCTATGGTTCACCCTCAAAAATCACCAATAAACTCCAATACATTCAGAACTCCGCTGCCCGTCTACTCACTCATTCCCGGACCCGTGACCACATCACCCCCGTCCTTTACAAGCTTCACTGGCTCCCCATCCCCCAGAGAATCCAGTACAAAATCCTCCTCTTGACATACAAAGCCCTCCATAACCTGGCCCCATCCTACCTGGCTGACCTCCTCTCCAGACACACTCCCACCCGCAACCTCCGCTCTGCTGGTACCAACCTCCTGACCCCCTCCATCCGGACCAAATTCAGATCCTGGGGGGACAGGGCCTTCTCCATCGCTGCTCCCACCCTCTGGAACTCACTACCTCACACCATCAGAGACTCCTCCTCACTCACCACATTCAAAACATCACTAAAGACCCACCTGTTCAACGCTGCATTCAACATTCAACCCACAGCATTTAACCCCTGACTATCTCTTCTCCTTCTCCCTCCTTTTGCTTTAAATATTTCCCTATTGATTCTTGTCTTGTCTTTTTGATTCTTGTCTTATATATATGCCGTATATCGCTGCTGTTTGTTTTCTTGATTCTTGTCTTTTTGCAATTGTTGTTTTCATGTATTGTTATGCATTATGTTTTCCACTCTGTCAAAGCGCCTTTGGGCTTCTGGAAAAGCGCTATACAAAATAAATGAATTATTATTATTATTATTAAAATCCGCATTTTAATTCAATTTTAATCTTAAACACTTTCGAACACAAATTGCCTTTTTGTCACTTCCAAACTTCTTCCGTTTTGCAGAACTTGGACATGTTAAATAAGATGGCGTATAAGGCTGCTTCAATGGCGCTAAATCTCCAAAAATAGTTTTTAAACTATCTTTAAAATCATTATTTCATATTAATTGAAGTATAAGCTTGAACACTGCTTTGGGTAGTGTTCTTTGAAATCTCTAGTTCCTTGTTATTAATTTGTACTGTTACGTTTGTGGGGGGTACCAATTAAATACCTTGGGACCAGATAGGATTGTATAGGGTAGTGTTCTCCGAATGTCGCGACGAAGAAGAGGCACCTCCATGTAACAAAGTCGGAAATCCGTTAGGCCGGATGTCGCGTAAGATCATATATTTGTCTCCATGGCGAGGGGTGGAGCTATGTTAATTAGTTCGGGTATAATAATAATTCCCTGTATGTAGATTGCCTCTGTGGTTTTTCCCTTGTTCCTTATGACACACACCACACCAGCCATGCACTCCACACCGAAAATAAACCCCATAACAAGCGACCGGATTCAGACATTTGAATGCTGCCGCTGGCTCCGCCAGCAGAGTCATTGCAATACCAAGCAGGCAGGGCCGTGGGGCCCCGCCCCGAGAGGTGATGATTGGTCAAGGCGATAGACTGCTATGATTGACTCTTTGATTGGAGCGCGCACGTACGTCATCATATGACGTTCGAGACCGGGGAACAAAAAGGCTGAGAACCGCCATTTTCTTCCTCTTGGTCCGGGGTTTGAGGACGAGCAGTCACAGTTTTTACTCTCTTGCGTTGGGACATTCATTGCGGGCAGACACATGTTTCCCTCTCTCCGGGCTGACTTTGATAGCGTGCAGCCGCACATTTTCCTTCTCTTGGTTTCGACGTTCGTGTCAGGCGATCGCAGCTCGTGCACTCTGACGCTCTTGGTTCGTGGCTTCGTGACGGCTGTGTGCCGAGCCGTGTGCGTTGGAGAGACTGCGGTGTTTTGTGAAGCGGATGACGAGGAAGGAACGAAGGCCTGTTCGCTTCACGTTCGGCGGCTGGGTTGAACGCAGCTGCGCGCAAAGGCCAGTTTTCTCGCGCACGGACTTAGGCACCGGTTCGATGGCCGACAGGGTTTGAGGGCCGCTCAAAGCTGAGTACACACTACAGAAACACATTAATTTTTCACTTTCGTTTTCCCCTCGAGTTGTATGCAAGTCCGTGTTGGGGCGCCCCAATTTAGGAATTTTAGGTACCGTACATTTCTTGTTCCCTGGCATTTCTTTTATTAAACCCGTTAATTGTTGAATTTTAATTCCTTGTCCTGTCCCATTTATTTGTTTGTGGTTCGGAAAACCCGCTTTGCGCCCGTCCGTCCAGGTAAGCCTCGCTGCCCTCCACTACACCATCGCGCGTATAAATAACACCGCCATCGTTGGACTGAACATCTCGGAGTGTAAAGCTCGATCGGCCATTCGTCCCCAGGGGTGTTAATCCCCGGGAACACGACAGTATGTTTGTACACCTATTGCCTCAGGTGACCTGAGTTCTCATGGTCCTTTGTGTGAAAGTGAAAGTTCTCGTGGATGAGGTAATGATGTGCAATGTTTTCAAAGCACTTCCAATGACTTGTTGATTATTATACAATGTCTATGTAGAAAGATGGCTGGCAGGATGCTGTCCTTCAGATGGATGTTAAACTAGGCGTCCCATATGCCAGCACAAGTTCATGGACGTTAAAGACCCCACGGTGTCCTTCAGAGTAGGCGAGCTACTGCAGGCATTGTGAACTAATTCCAAATTCCTGCCCTAACTACGACTGGAAAGGCAATGGAAAACCACCCAGTATAAGCCTTGCTCAGGAAGCTGCTTCGGTGGCACCGATGCTCTGTGAAGAATATGGTATGTCAGAGAGAGGGAGATAAAGATCATTGCTAAACTGCTACCCACAGCCTCAGGCAGCCTGACATGTTTATCACATGTTTTAGGTTTTAGAAATCATTGTGGTAATACCATGTCTTGGGAAAGGAACCCAAATCCCTACTCCTAATATTCCAGTTTTTCCTCCTTGAAGTTTCCTTCTCCATGCATGCATGTTTTGCATCCGGTTTTTGTCTGTTATGTTGTGATCCGTTCAGTGTGCTAACTCTTTCACAAGCCTCGACTATGTATACAAAAACTAGAGCGGCACTCTTCGACGTCACGACATCGACTGATGTGCCTCCGCCTGCATTATTACATCATTATAATACTAGTATCAAGTTTGATTTAAATCCATTCAGCCAAATCGTTGGGCAAAGTTAGCACATTTTTACTTGACATGACCTCTGACCTTTGACCTATTGACCACAAAATTTAATCAGTTCATGTTTACATCATTACACATACCTGTACCAAGTTTTAATTTAAATCCCTTCAGCTGTTCACATTTTTACATGACATGACCTCTGACCTTTGACCTCTTCACCCCAAAATATAATCAGTTAATGTTTACATCATTATATATACCTGTACCAAGTTTGAATTAGATCACTTCAGACATTCTCGAGTTATAGACCTATTATAAACTTTAACCTTTGACCTCTTGAACCCAAAATATAATCAGTTAATGTTTACATCATTATATATACCTGTACCAAGTTTGAATTAGATCACTTCAGCCATTCTCGAGTTATAGACCTATTACAGACTTTGTCCTTTGACCTCTTGACCTCAAATTCTAATCATTTAATCTTTACCTCATTATACATACCTGTGCCGAGTTTGACTAAGATCCTTTAAGCCGTTCTCAAGTTATCGCGGTAATGAAAACCTATCACGGACGGACGGACAGCCGGACGGACAGCCGGACGGCCAAACTGAAAACATGATGCTTCTGGCGACTTCGTCAACGGAGGCATAAAAACAAAAACCTGAGATTCTTACTCAACCGAGTTATGACTTCTTATGTATGAAGTCGAGGTTTATGGAAGGGTTGGAACACACAACTGACGAGAACAAAAAGCATGTAGTGGAGAGGGGGAAACACACCAACAGCAGGGTAGAGGGACACAACAGAGGGACACTTGGAGGAAGAATGGGTGTGGAGAAGACTGAAAGCAAGGGGATGGGGGAGGAGGACACAGTGGGTGGACAAGGTGTGGATGCAAGCTCAAACACCGCAAGGAGAGGAATGGAAAACATTCTCTATTGTTGAGGTGGCTCCAGTGAGCAGCAGGATCTACTTTATCAGCCTTTGTGCGTAGTCAATGGAGTTCTATGAATCCTCTTATTTTATTCATGTTGGTTTTGACATTCTTGCAATATTGATTTCCTCTTCATCTAGCTGGATGTACAAAGTGCTTTGGGTGTGCGCCTACAGGATCTCGTTCTCCATCACATCTCAGCATTGAAATTGTCATTAAACATTGATGACATCTATGATGAAGTACTTTTTTCTGTTTTCTTTTCCTTCTTCCATGTTGTAATTTCCATCCTTTGATCAATCAAACCCACTTTCATTCTTCCGAATCTCCCCTCATTTTTATAATGTCTCGTCATCCCCACTGACCCCCTTCAGCCGTGACCGTGACACGGTGTGGCCTGCTCCATCCCCGACGCAGTTCTTCTCGAAAAGCTCTCTCGTCGTTGACTTCTTCTTGGGGCAGCTTCAGGAGGCAGAGGCTCGACTCGAAAATGCGGATCTTACCATGTTTGTGTTCTATGCGCCTTGGTGCTCTCGCTCAGTTGAGGCACGACCACAGATAGAGCTGGTGGCTCGGGCCTTGACTGGACAGGTGTGTTGCAACCTGCATTATGTGTGAATACCGTAACTGTTACTTGCTCGAAATGAAACAAGATATTCTCTCTGTCTCTCTCTCTCTCTCTCTCTCTCTCTCTCTCTCTCTCTCTCTCTCTCTCTCTCTCTCTCTCTCCCTGTCTCTGTCTCTGTCTCTCTCTCTCCCCTCATGGGGCTGCTTCCATCTGGCAGCCTATTATACAGGTCGTGCAGCAACCTTTCCTCGCTGGTCATTCAGTGGGTTAACCGAGCACTCACTCTGCGGCTGCATTGCTAGACCGTAGGTGCAGTTAGGAAAGAAATCTGCCCAGGTTGCCATCACACCGTCCTATGAAAGACAATGTGTGATGTGCAATTTTTAACATCCATCGGAAATGCTGGAAAACAGGACCTCAACATAACGTCCCATGCCAAAGGCAGGTGCACGGATTGATGCAACACATTGTGTGTGAAGCACCAGGTTGACATTTTAGTCAGGTGGGGATTTGAATCCATGTGCAGCAGCTCAGGTAACCTCTGGGCTGTCATGTTGCTTTCTTTCACTACTTTGCAAAATCCAAGAATTTTTCAAGTACGGTACCTGTATATTGGTTGGTCTTGTGCATTATTCTGTCTATTTGTTTGTCTGTTTGTGTCAATCACCTACAGATCACAATTTTAAATCAGTCTTCACGAAACTTCACCAGATGGTAGAGTTGGTCATAAGGAAGAAGCCTATTGATTTTGAGGTCGAGGGTCATCTCGAGGTCAAATTTCTAAAATCGTCATTTTTCATCCGATTCACTTGAAAGTTGAACATACTTTGCATATTGAGTCGCTGAATTGAAAAAGTAACTATTTTGAGGTCAAAAGGTCAAAGGTCATCTCAAGGTCACTCTTCTAAAATCAACAATTTTCATCTGAAAAATCGTCACTTTCCATCCTATTACAACAACAACAACAACAACAACAGGCATTTAAAGGCCATTTTCCCTGCTAGAGCGGGGGTTAGCCTTGCGGGCCCCATGACAATCTTCTACTTTCCATCCTATTAAACTTGAAAATTAAATAGCAATTACATAGCGCATCACTGAATTGGGAAAACAACTATTTTGAGGTCAAAAGGTCAAAGGTCATCTCAAGGTCAAACTTCTAATATCATCAATTTTCATCTGAAAAATCATCAATTTTAATCCGATTGACCCGAGCTTTGATTAAGATCGTCAATTGTAATCTCAATGAAATGGACAGTTTGATGTATCCATGGCAACATTTTATTTTAGGGAGGGGTGAAAGCTGTTCTTTTTTCTGGTTGTCCATCCGTGAGTGCGTAGCAGATCTTCTTTACCGTGACAACTGGTAAATTACTGAAGGAATTTTGACCAAACTTGGTAAAATTATGTACAGTTTTGTGGTGCAAAGATGACCTGATTCGATTTTTGGTTCAAAAGGTCAAAGGTCAAACATGGTGTCTATGGTCATGTAACCTTTAATTGAAAATATTTGTTACCACAATAACTTGTGAACCACAGAAGGGATTACAAACCAAACTTGGCACAAGTGTGGACTGTCATACAAAGATGAACCGCTTGAATTTTGGGTTCAACATGTCAAAGGTCATGTGCCCATTGAAAATAATTTTTCAGATCATAACTCGAGTTTGAAGCATCTCATGTTTTCTCTTCTCTTCTCTCTCTCTCTTTTTCTCTCTCTCTCTCTCTCTCTCTCTCTCTCTCTCTGTCTCTGTCTCTGTCTCTGTCTCTGTCTCTATCTCTATCTCTATCTCTCTCTATCTCTCTCTATCTCTCTCTATCTCTATCTATCTATATCTATATATCTCAATCTATCTCATATCTATCTCATATCTATCTATCTCTATCTATCTCTATCTATCTCTCTCTCTCACCCCCTGCCGGCTGTTACGTTTTGGGTGTGGTGTCATGGCGGCTGTGTGCGCTGAGCTGTGACTACTGTGCTGTGTTGTCATCTTTCCCATCCTCCAGTTCACTCCCTTTGTGTCCTTGTACGTGTTTGTGAAGTTTTCCCCATGTTTCCTTTCTTTGTTCAGGCAGGAGAGAGAAAGAGAGCGCGTACAGTAGGTTATTTTGCAGACCTGCTCAGGACCTCCTGGTTTGGGCCTGCTCTTCTATTTGCCGTGTTTATACGTTTAGCCTTTTCTTGGCTAAATACTTCATCCATATTATTACTTTTCCTTTTCCTCCACTTGCTAGTTTTGCTTGTGGCAGGTTTGTTATTGATTTTTCAATTTACTTCATTTGTTAATTTTACACAATGGCAAACGTACGTTTGCACAATAGTGTTTACGAGGCACTTACTCCAAATAACGGGGTCATAGTTTGTCCGCCGGACGGAGTTCGTGTTGACGATGTTGTAATGGGTTTCGGAGAACAAATTGGGCTCGAAAACATTCTCGCAGCGTCGAAAATGAATCAACGTGTCGTGCTCTTCCTGTCCGAAGAGCGATACGTTGCTCAGACAGTCGAAACCGGCTTGTCTGTCGCACCGGATCTTTTTCTTACTGTGTGTCCCTTGGACACACCTGCCGTTAAAATTATTATTTCGAATTTACCACCTTTCTTTAAAAGCGAGGAGATTACCTGTGCTTTAAATCGTTTTGGGACGGTCGTGTCACGGATCTCAATGATCCCCTTACGTTTGCGTTCTGGCGCTTCGGTTAGACCAATCATGTCTTTCCGGCGTCACTGTTATTGTTTTAAAGAATAATGCACAATCGCTTAGTGCTGCTGTGACTTTGAAGCACAAAGATCGCAGCTACCAAATTTATATCGCTACTGAGGCAATGACCTGCTTTATTTGTGGCGAGCACGGACATTTAAAGAACGCTTGTCCAAAACCAAACATTCCCGGTGGCGAATCTCAACGTGTGGAACCTAACTGGAAATCTCAACACCTGGAGCCCAAACCAAGCACCAGTGGTACATCTAGAGCCGTGGAGCCCAAGCCAAGCACCAGTGGTACATCTAGAGCCGCGGAGCCCAAGCCAGGCACGAGTGGCACATCTAGAGCGGAGGAGTGTACAGACACCTCCCATAATCAGCCCCGCGGTGCGAGTGCGGAACTAAAGGGACCTCAAGCGGATGACGGGGGTTTATCACCGTTCAATCTCGGAGAAACAAGCACCCAAACGTCAATGGTCACGATGTAACGGTGAGCGTTCCGAAAAAACTGGCGCCGTCAGGCAAATTAAATGGCTCCCATTTGGATGCAGCTGCCCCGCTTGATGCCGTGGAAACAGAAAACAGATTTGCCGTGTTAGCTACGGAGGATAATAATAACGCTCCTGATAACGAGCAAGACAAACACGAGCACGAACAAGGAGGTGGTGTCGTGCCCCAAGAGGTACAAGGAGGTGGTGTTGTGCCCCAAGAGGTACAAGGAGGTAGTGTCGTGTCCCAAGAGGTACAAGGAGGTGGTGTTGTGCCCCAAGAGGTACAAGGAGTTCGCGTCGTGTTCCAAGAGGTAGCTGTGACTACCCCTGTGGTTGCCGATACTACAACCATGGACGTCAGTAATGAACCTGTTTTGGTCCCTCTCCCTGCTAAGGGTAAAGTGTCTGAGATGTCTGCGCCACAGACAACCCCGGACATGATGGAAGCAGAGAGTGTATGTTCTGCTTCGGAAATAGTTTTTCCCCTCCCGGCAGAAATGGAAATACCTGCTCCACTGGGGGAGCATGGTATTAATGTAGATCCCCAATCAAACTACGATTCTGATGGCCCGTCGTCGCTTGCCTCTGGTGGTAGCACCGAGGTCTGGAATGATCCAGACTTATCCCAGGAACCGGAGAGTGGTCCGACTGTGCCCCTCCAAGAGATCCTAAAGTTTTTACATCACGCTTTCCGTAAGATAAATGTTAAAATTCAGGATTCCTTCCCTGATCTGCACAGTTTTATCATCTCCGCAAAGCGACTGCTCCTTCAGTCTGAGCAGTTTGGTTTGACTGAACCACAAATGTTTTGTCTCAGAAAATGGGTTCTGAAAGCAAGGAAGCAGCTGCAGGCATATCCTGACCCAATTGACTGATACCTTTCCCCAAATTCCACACTATGGCTTTTTCTATAGCCACTTTAAACATAAACGGAGGACGCTCGTATTTACGAAAAGCTGAAGTGAAGGAGCTTGTTTTGAAGAACCACATCGATATCTTACTCGTACAAGAAACCAGATGTAGTTCCTCCTGTAGGAGTGAATGGGAAAGAATAATGAAAGGAAGGTGGTTCTTCAGTGGCTTAGATTGTCCTTGGGCTGGGCTAGCCATTTATTTACATCCTTCTCTCTGTAATCTCATTGTTGATTTTTATGAAATAATTAAAGGGTACTTAATCTCTCTCACTTTCACTCTTAATGGTTTTCAACACACGATAGTGAACGTCTATGCACCCAGTGACAGCATGGATAGATTTGCTTTTTTCACACAGTTAGAAACATCTCTTGCACGTTTTGATTTTAATGGATTTGTTTGTTTAGGAGGGAATTTTAACTGTACGATGGACTCTACCATTGATCGCAATGGGAATGAGCCTCATCCAGCAAGTATTGTGCCTCTGACTAGGACTTTGACAACCTTCTCCCTTGTTGACATCTGGAGAACTCGAAATCCATCCACACGCCAGTATACATGGTGTCGGTGTTTAAATGGCCGTCTGTCCCTCGCAAGGTTAGACCGGTTTTATATTAATAGTGATTTTTTAAATATTGTGACCCATACTGGTATTGTCCCGAGTGGTTTCTCAGATCACCACATGGTTGTGTTTCGCACTTTCTCCCCGATTTGTAATCGTGGTGCTGTTTATTGGACATTCAATGTTAGTCTTCTGGAAGACAAATGTTTTGTTGATGCTTTTAAAATCTTCTGGAAGACTTTACTCCTGCGGAAAGCTTCCTTCCCTCTCCTCGGACAGTGGTGGGACAATGCAAAAGCCCAGATAAAAATGTTTTGCCAGCAGTACGGGTCCTTTCATACCAAGAATGATGTTGATCTTCAATCCCTGCTTACCAAGGAGATTCTAACTTTACAATCCAACCTCTCAGCTTCTAATGCTGAACGAACTAACCTTTTGTTGGCTAAGGTAAAGGCCGTTCTTGCTGAATTGTGTGTAAATCGAGCTAGAGGAGCTTTGGTCCGGCTCCGAATGGAAAATTTGTTTTCTAGATACCTCTTCCAAGTTCTTCTTTGGATTGGAAACCTGAACCAAACGAAGCCAGCAACTAACCTCGCTTCGGACAAAAGAAGGGAGAGTGACATACAATCAAAAATGTATCAGAGGTTCCGCCAAGGAATACTTCTCTGACTTGTACCGTGCCAAGAACATTGATCACAGAATGATTGACTCTCTGGTTGCCTCTTTGCCCAACTTGTCCGAAACGGCATGCCTACAGTTGGATGTGGAAGTTACTTTGGAAGAACTTTTTTCCGCATTGCAAACTTTACCCACTGGCAAGGCGTCAGGCTTAGATGGGATCCCATTGGAACTCTACCGGGCCTTTTGGAACCTTTTGGGTCCTGAACTACTTGGTATTTTAAACGACAGCTTGCGATCTGGCTCGGTACCCCTCTGTTGTCGCAGGGCTATGCTTGCCCTCATTCCCAAGAAAGGAGACCTTCAGAACTTGAAAAACTGGCGTCCAATCTCGTTACTTTGTACTGACTATAAAATCTTTTCCAAAGCTCTCGCAAACTGCATCAAGCCGGTGATTGGGGAGATTGTACACCCCGACCAATCCTACTGCATTCCCAAAAGGACTATACATGATAGTATTTTTATCGTTCGCGACATTATCGATATTTGTACCATTGAACAAAGGAATGTTGGTTTGGTTTTCCTCGACCAGGAAAAAGCTTTTGATGCAATTGATCATTTTTATCTCTTTTCTGTTTTACGGGGCTTTGGTATCGGGGAAATTTTTTATCTCTTCCACTAAATTGTTGTATAATAATACTTTTAGTTTGTTAAAAGTAAAATAATATTTTATGCCAGCCTTTCTCTGTTTGTAGAGGAATTCGCCAAGGGTGCCCCTTGTCCGGTCTTTTGTACTCCCTTTCTGTTGAGCCTTTGCTTATTCGATTGCGTGTGCACCTTCTTGGTTTTGCCCCCCTTCCAGCAGTAAACCCGGTCAAGACAATTGCCTATGCAGATGACCTGTGCGTAATTTCGATAATTGTTCGCTCTGATGAAGATGTTTCTTCCTTGGTTCATTGTGTCCAGGAGTTTAGCTTGGCAAGCTTTGCAAAAATCAACTGGCTCAAGAGCAATGCTCTCGACTTGGGTCCGCAAAGTGACGCCCCTCCTCCAACCTTGCCCGGCCAGCTTGTGTGGGCACGAGACGGGATACATTATCTCGGGGTCTCTCTTGGCACTCCGGACGTCGTCTCGAAGAACTGGGAAACACTCATAACCAAAACTGAGCAGCTGCTTCTAAAATGGAAAGGTTTACTGAATCAGCTCTCTTATCGGGGTCGCACCCTGATAATAAACAATCTTGCGGCATCAATGCTGTGGCATAAGCTTAAGGCACTACAAGCCCCAGCTTTTATTCTGAAAAAACTCTTAAGTGTTTTTATTGACTTTTTTGGGGGGTGGGGGCGGGGGGGGCGGTGGGAAACACTGGCTCCGGTCAGGCGTGTCAAGCCCGCCCGTCGCTGAAGGTGGACAGGGGTTGGTCGATGTCAACAGTAAGGTGATGGCTTTTCGCCTCCTCTCACTACGCCGGCTTCTGTACACGGATGTCCCGTGGAAAGCTTTTGCTCACTGCCTACTTTGGCAAGCCGGGAAACTTGGTTTTGACCAGCAGCTCTTTCTCATCAACATCAAGAGCGTTGATTCAACTTTGGTCCCCCTGTTCTCACACACACACACACACACACACACACACACACACACACACACACACACATACACATACACACACAACCTGTCCACCAAGGTCCCCCTGTTCTACAGGAGCATGCTGGAAGCATGGCAGGCGATTCAGTTTCAGCGTGATACATGTGATTATTCCCTCCCAATGTTTTTAAATGAGCTTTCTTTAAACCCAGTTTTTAAAGGGGTCTGTAGTGACAGATCTTTTATGCAAAAATTCATTGATATTGATTGCACCAAGGTCAAAAACGTTCGAGACCCTTTTCTCCATAAATGGAAGTCAGCAGCTGACGTTGCTGTGGCTACTGGTGTTCGTTCTATCAGAGTCATTGGGAGGATCTTCTCTCTGATTTTAAGCCTTTTTAAACAAACCGGCTAAAATGGGACCCACTGGTGGAAGCTAACCCTCCTTTGTCCCAATGCCCCTTTCCAAAACTTTTAATTTCTTTCCAAGTTCTTATTCCTTTTAATACAATGGAGAAATCCTCTGTTTATTCCATGTGTGTTGGAATTATTGTTCGCTGTAAACCGACAGAACCACAAACACACTGGAGACCTCTGCTCCAAATTGGCGCTGCCGCAACAATCAAATGGCTCACCATGTATAGGGCACCCATTGTCAAACGCACTGGGGACCTGCAATGGCGACTGGCACATTATATTTTATCTTCAAACATTTTATCTCACCGCATATGCCCTGACAACTCGGAAATGTGTCCCTTCTGTGATGTCCCTGAAACTGTTTTTCATGCTTTTATTGAATGTACGAGGTTGGGTCCTCTTTTTTCAGTTTTATCACGTGTGATTGAAGGGCTAGGCTTGGTTTTCACACATTGTGTTTTTATATTTGGCTTTAATATTTCTTACCGGTGTAAAGAGGAATGTATTTTAGCCAACTATCTGTTTGCAGAGGCAAAACTTGCTATTTATTTATCAAGAAAGCACAAAATGCAAACCATTCATGCACTACTTTTATCTGATGATGATGTTTTTATGATTTTCAAAGGTCTAGTTACGTCTCGTTTACATCTGGAGTTTGAATTCATTGAATGTACACTTTTCTCACAGCGATGGTGCGTGAAGGAATCCCTTTTCAGCTTGGTTGATGGTGTCCTCCAAGTTCATTTGTAAATTCTAGTCCTTGCTCTCATGTAACCCCCATCTTTATTTATATGAAATGTGTCATATGACTTTTCATTATGTACACTGAATTCCCAATAATAAAGAGGAACAAAATGTCAAAAAAAATTCTCTCTCTCTCTCTCTCTCTCTCTCTCTATCTCTCTCTCTCTCTCTCTCTCTCTCGATCTGTCTCTTTCCCTCTCTTTCCCTCTCTTTCCCTCTCTTTCCCTCTCTTTCCCTCTCTTTCCCTCTCTTTCCCTCTCGTTACGTGCTCCTCCCCAAACCCCGGTCACGTTGTACCTCTGAGCCCCGAGAGGGGTCACGGCAGAAAGATGTGTTATTCTGTGTGTCAAAGATCAATTGTGAAACCACACCAATTGTTACCAACAAACAAGTATTATATTAGTGTCACACAAGAATAACAGTACAATAACAATATTAATCAATTGTACAACCAATATATCATTCCTATGATGGTACCATCAGTTTCGTACAATATAACTCACTGTGCTCCAAGTGAGCGAAAATAACATTCCCAATGTCTCTGTCCCAGCTTCAAACCAAAGTCGATCCATGCTCCAGTGATCGTCAGAACGATATTGTATCGAGACCAGAATCCCGCTCGGTTGACAGTCACACTGCCAAAGATAGGCAAAAGTGTCCTCAAGAGGCGGGTGGGAAATCACACCTTGGGGTATGGACGTTCAACGGCTCACAAATGGCGAACCGCAAATTCCCACTCCAAAATCCACGTTACACACACACACCAGGTTAACGTCTGGATGCGGTGAAATGGTTGAAGCGAGGTGAAGAGCCTAGAGTGATGCGAAATCGTTCGCAAGGCAAAATGGCCAACGGCCCGTACTCGAGGCGTAACAGCACTCCAATGATTCTCTCCAGAAACGATCGCAAAACCTGTCATGCAGTTTTATCTGTCACAGCAATAACAACTCTGTCGCAGGAATCCCTTTCCCAGGAAACCCAAAGTTCACTCGTGACCCTTTTTCGCCAGCGTTTGTTCCAATACCTCAAAGCAGCTCGGCTCCTTGTCCACCTCACTCGCTCCGCCTCTTTTTTCTTTTTTCTTCCTCTCATTCGTTCGGTTCCCGATCCGGTTTCCGGTTTCTTTTAAAACACTAACTTTTTTTACCTTTTGAAAATAGTCATCTCCAATTCACTTAAACGATAACAATAACAGTACAACAACACAACAACATGCATTTTAAGGCCATTTTCCCTGCTAGAGTGGGGGTTAGCCTTGCGGTCCCTATGACAATCTTCTCCATTTTGCCCTATTTTCTGCATCTCTCCTTGTTAACCCCCTTGCCCGCATTTCTTCTTCCACCATCTTTAGCCAGGTCTTTCTCGGTCTTCCCCGTCCTCTACTTCCTTCTACATTCATTTCCATCACTCTTCTCAACCAGTCACTTTCATCCTTCCTCAACACATGACCAAACCATCTCAACCTGTTCCTCTTCACAGCATCAATCACAGGCTCTATTCCCATCATCTTTCGCAATTCATCATTTGTCTTCCTCTCTCTCAACGACACTCCGCACATCCACCGAACCATTCGCATTTCCACCCTTTCCAGCCTTCGTTGCTGCTCTACATTCATGACCCACGTCTCGCTCCCATAAATCATAACACTTCTCACACATGCAGCATACACCTGTCCCTTCAGCTTCAACGACACTCCCCTCCTCATCATCACACCACTCAGTTCCCGAAACTTCTTCCATGCACATCTCACTCGAGCAACCGTTGCCGAGTCTGATCCACCTTCTCCATTCAGCATGTCTCCGAGGTAACAAAATGTTTTCACACCTTCCAGCTTCAGGCCGTCTCCAAGATCCAACTCAACATTTCCTCCATCTGCAGCTCCCTCTGTGCACACCTTACATTTGAATGTAGCTGCCACACTGGTTAATGACCCTCTCAGACCACTACATTTTTGATGAACCCACTCAGCGCACATTGTACATTGAATGGAGTTCACTCCGACACCCTTCCTGCACACAGCACTTGGCCACTTCCCAGTTGTTTCCACCTCACCACATGCTTTACCACTTGCCATCACCTTCGTCTTTCCTATATTCACCTTCGTCTTTCCTATATTCACCTTCAGACCTTTTGTCTCCATACATTCCTTCCACTTGTTCATCTTTTCCTTCAATCCATCCATACTTTCCGCAATCAACACCAGATCATCTGCATACAACAACTCCCATGGTAAACCCTCCTTTACGGTCTGAGCCAGCACCTCCATCACAGCTACAAATAGTAGTCGACTTAGTACCGACCCCTGATGCACTCCCACCTTCACCTCAAACTAACCACTGTTCCCGTCCTTCGTCCTAACAGCTGTGCGCGCTCTTTTGTACATTGTCATCACAACTCTGATCAACCATTCCTCCACTTCTAAGTTCCTCAATGCCCATGTCAATACTTTGCGTGGAACCCTATCGAATGCTTTCTCCAGATCAAAAAACCCAAGAAACAACTTCTTCCTCTTCTCCATGTACTTCTCCTGCAACTGCCTCACAATAAAGAGCGCGTCTGTCGTTCCTCTTCCTGGCATAAATCGAAACTGCATTTTGTCGATCTGCACCTTCTTCCTTATCCTCCTCTCCAACACCCTTTCCAATACCTTCATTCCATGCTCCAATAATTTTATCGCTCGGTAAGAGCCACTCTCCAGAGGGTCACCTTTCCCCTTGTATAGAGGGACGAGGGTACTCAGTTCCCAAACCACTGGAATGCGGCCTTCTTTCACCACCAGATTACAGATCTCTGTCATTCTCTTCACACCCCAACTTCCTGCTGCCTTCAACATATCTCCCACATCTCCCGTCGGCCCTCCCGCTTTTCTACTCTTCATTGCTTTTATTGCTTCCTCAACTTCCTTCTCAGTTATCTTCTCTGCCGGTCCTAAAACTGTGTTACTCTCTATGTTGCCATCCCATTCATTCTCTGTATTCAACAGCATTTCCATATATCTTTTCCATCTTTCTTTAATTCCATCTGGGTCCACAACGATTTGTCCCACTTCATCCTTCAAGCAACTCACCCCCATCACATCACACCTCTCTTTCGCTATCTGCTTTGCAATCCTGAATACCGCTCTCTGACCCTCTTCCGAATCCAAGCGTCTCCGAACATTTTCCTACATGTCTCCTGCGCCTTTGCTACCTCTTTCTTTGCAGCCTTCTTGACTGCCTTATAACTTTCTTGCTCTGCTTTTTCTGCTCCCATACCCTTCGCCTTCTGCCACTCCTTTTACTTCTTCCTCTTCTCGTCAATCCTCTTTCCAACTTCATCATCCCACCACCATGTTTCCGAGTGCCTCGGTGGTCCTTTTGTCCATCCACATACCGCACCAACGGCTCCCAACAGACTATCTTTCATTGACATCCAACCACGTTCAAGCTCAACCACATCATCCTCTACCCTACTCAGCCTCTCTTTTAATGCCTCCCTTACTGTCACCTCTTTCAACCTCCACACCTTCATTCTCGGTTGGTACTTCACCCGCCGAGCTCTCCTCGCACCTTTCACCCTTATGTCGCAGACAACCAAGTGGTGCTGTGAAACAGCCTCCTCCCCCGGGATCACCTTTGTGTCCCGGAGGTTCCCCCTATCTCGCCTACGCACCATCAGGTAGTCAACGGTTATCGTCGACCCACCTGACGTGTATGTCACAAGCTTGTTATCCTCTTTCTGGAACTAAGTATTACAAATCAACAAATCAGCTCCATTAGCAAACTCCAAAATCCTTTCACCTTCTCCATTTCTCACACCATATCCGTAACCCCCATGAACTCCCTCAAAACCATCCATACTCCTTCCCACATGTCCATTTAGGTCTCCTCCTACCACAACAACTTCCTCATCTTTCACGTTTTCCATCAGCTTCTCTATCGCACACCAGAACTTGTCCTTCTCTTCATCGCTCCGACCAACCTGCGGAGCATATCCCGAGATGACGTTCACCAAGAGCTTTGTAATCATCATTTTCACCATCATCAACCTATCACTCACTCTTGTCACACTCACCACACTGTCTACAAACTCCTCAGAAAACAGGACACAAACACCATTCACGCCCTCCAGGCACCCTTGCCACACAAACTTGTATTTCTGTCCCTGCCTACCCTTCACCATTCTCACACCACTTCCCTACCATCTCATCTCTTGCACACAACATATGTCCACTCTTCTTCTGACCAATACTTCCACCACTTCTCCTGATATCCCTGTCATTGTCGCTAAATTCCATGTCCCAAACCTCAGAAACCGATCTCCACTTCGGGCTGTACCCTGCCCATATGTAGTTGTAATTGTCATGGTTCTCTCATGGTTCATGGATAACAATAATAGTACATGGAACCAAAAATGTTTACATTTGATGAGAACCACAACAACGGAAGTGACGAATCTGTAACACTCTGTTTCCCTCTCTCTCACTCTCTTTCCCTCTCTCTCCCTCTCTCTTCCTCTCTTTCCCTCTCTTTCCCTATCTCTCCCTCTGTTTCCCTCTGTTTCCCTCTCTTTCCCTCTCTCTCCCTCTCTCTCCCTATCTCTCCCTCTGTTTCCCTCTGTTTCCCTCTGTTTCCCTCTGTTTCCCTCTCTCTCCCTCTCTCTCCCTCTGTTTCCCTCTGTTTCCCTATCTCTCCCTCTGTTTCCCTCTCTTTCCCTCTCTCTCCCTCTCTTTCCCTCTCTCTCCCTCTCTTTCCCTATCTCTCCCTCTGTTTCCCTCTGTTTCCCTCTCTTTCCCTCTCTCTCCCTCTCTCTTCCTCTCTTTCCCTCTCTTTCCCTATCTCTCCCTCTGTTTCCCTCTCTCTCACTCTCTTTCCCTCTCTTTCCCTCTCTCTCCCTCTCTCTTCCTCTCTTTCCCTCTCTTTCCCTATCTCTCCCTCTGTTTCCCTCTGTTTCCCTCTCTTTCCCTCTCTCTCCCTCTCTCTTCCTCTCTTTCCCTCTCTTTCCCTATCTCTCCCTCTGTTTCCCTCTGTTTCCCTCTCTTTCCCTCTCTCTCCCTCTCTCTCCCTCTGTTTCCCTCTGTTTCCCTCTGTTTCCCTCTCTTTCCCTCTCTTTCCCTCTCTTTCCCTCTCTTTCCCTTTTTCTCCCTCTCTCTCCCTCTCTCTACCTCTCTCTCCCTCTCTCTCCCTCTCTTGCCTTCTCTCTCCCCTCTCTCCTCTCTCTCCCTCTCTCTCTCTCTCTCTCTCTCTCTCTCTCTCTCTCTCTCTCTCTCTCTCTCTCTCTCTCTCACACTCACACTCACACTCACTCTCTCCCACTCCCTCCCCCTCTTCCTCCCATGTGACCTTTAATTTAAATCAAACGTAACAGTAGGTTGGCATCTAATGCAGCGGAGGCATATCCATCGACACATTCGCATCGAATTCTATTTTTCTTTTGGCTGCAAAAGTTACCCGTGCAGATATTGCCTTTAACTACAAATAAATTGCTCACAATCTTTAAAATATATATATATTTGTATGTAAAATGTCATGAATTAAATTGCATATCGTATGTTATTGTAAACGTGCGAGCTCCTTTATGAATGTGCTCACTTGCCTAATGGTTGATGTGCATCTCTCTTATATCGTTGCTTTATTCGCCACTCGTGCAAACCTGAAAGTAAGACTCTGTTTGCGTATTTGCCACTTCGATGCGCATAACGTGTAGCGAACATCTGCTGCAAAAACATATCCGAAAAAACATGCTGATGTGAGCTTGAGCATGTTTTAAAATCCGAAACTCGCCAAAACAGGAATGTTGGAGTGCTGTGTCGGCATGTTCCACGTCCGCTCTGTCTCTGGGCTAAAAATTCTTGGTGTTACTCAGTCATTCGCAGACTAAAATGAACTGGTTGTTTTGACAACATCCCTTACTAATAGGAATATCTGAAGGAGGTCATCATTACACTTTGATCCACAACCTATTTGTCATGTGAGGTGTGCCACCTCTGTGCGCAGGCAATGTTTAATCCACTTCATTTCACCCATTGTAATGGTTATATACCCTAAAATGTGTTGTTGATGATTATCATGGCATTATCAGGCAAAGGTGGCGTTATCAACGTTATGATTGGTTAGTATTCGTTGGGTTTGTGGTGAGGATACTAGAGGCTCCATGCGTTCAAATCCACCTGATGAAGGCAGTTGAAACTGAGCTTGTCTTGGGGAACAGGGGAGATGGATAATTTACTGTTATATTCATTATTTTAAAATACCCAGTTGGCTCATTAATATCCTCCAATGATAGGGGAGTCTTCCTGCCCCACATGATCTCGTCTACACATCATGTCAGTCCACACTTCCTGGTTGACATCCAAATGCCTTCTGAGTAGCTTGGAATAACTCTACTTCATCTATCCTCAAGCCTGCTGTTGGCCTTACGGTTAATGTGGCTGAATTGAGGTCTTAAGGTCTTGAGTTTGAGCCTCTGTCAACACGTTTAATTAACACCGGGTGGGTTCCCTGTCATCCTTCCGAGGTCGCCAAAATGGGTACCAGCTGGCCGGTAATGGGGGCATTGCATCAATGCCTCTCCCTCCCACACTTCTCCCCGCTCTCAAATGTTGTGGTTGTGTGCTTCCCCTTCTCTCCCCATCTTGTCTTCCGCTCCCTCTTTTTGTATATTTTGTTTGTCTGGTTTGTTTTGTTTGTTTGTTTGTGAAATAAATGTTAGCTCTTTCACGAGCCTCGATTCAGTATACAAAAACAAAAACAAAACAAAAAAAAAAACAATTAGCATAGCTGCGACCTCAGAAAATGATACAGCCAAGCAGCTACAGGCTGCATCGCCTCCTGATCTTTCAGTTATGTCACACATTCTCTTCTGCTCTGAGATGTTATCATTTTGCACAGGACCCACAAATGCGGGTACCCTCGGAGCCACGAGAGACCTCTTCATACCCCCACTGTGACCCACCACCACCACCGCCGTATACCCGCTACCACGAGTGCACACGTCCCCACCATCATCGCTTCCCCTCCCTTCCCCAAAACATAATAACACGGTGTCTCTCTTTTCACTTGCAGCGCGGAAATACCACCTGTGGTGTGAAATTGCCTTTTCACCTTTAATAAGCAGTTTGTAGAAACCCGAGCTTGGGGCATTGCCAGGCAGAAATTGCCAGGGGATTTTGCCTATAGTTGGCAAAATTATTCTTTCCATGATCTAATCCGTTAACAGCTTATTTTAATATTGATTTGTTACTTTGCTGAACACACTTTTCCATCACAACGAGTTGCTGATTCTCGTGGTTACTAATTGTCCGATTAATAGTGTTGATCTGCTGCTTGTTCTCCCATTTCCATTGCCCTTTTTTTCCTTGCTTTTCAGGTACAGGTCATCGCCATCAACTGCTGGTGGATCAGAGGACACTGCAGACAGAGAATGTCCTTTCCTTTCTTCCCTGCCGTACAGGTCCATCATCGTGTGTGAGTCTTTGTTTTCAAACATCGTTTGGGGTCGAAAACCAGAGGGTGTTTCAAGTGTTTTAACAAGCCAACATGGTGGGATTTTTGGATTCTGTCCTGTATACTCTGTACATGCTTCTTCCCTTCCTTACTTCTACCCATGTTTATTGAAAAACTTATTTGTCTTCTATCTCCAATCCTACCTCACTCTTCCTCCCTCTTCATTTTCTCGGTTTAACTTTTTATTCCTTCGCCGACGAAGTCGCCGGAGGCATTATGTTTTCAGGTTGTCCGTCCGTCCGGGCTAAACCTCGTTTTTCTCAGCAACCAAATGTCCGATTGAGACGAAACTTTCAGAGTAGGAGTGACACCCATGCAGAATGCTTTTATGATAATTGTGACATCATAGGTCACATGGTATAGCAGCCATCTTGGATTAAAAGCAAATTTAAAAAATATTTCTCGGAAACCGCTGAATGGAATTTTTTTTTTAACTTGGCACATTATCAAGTACTCCCAATGGGAGTTATAATGGCGTTTCCATGGGAGCAACAGCTTCTACAGGAAGTAAAAATATTATAAACCACAAACACGTATGATTAGCTTTTTAAACAGTCGCTAATGCTATTTATAACACTAAATGAAAAAATTTGGAGGAATCCCGACATCTGTGAAGTAAGGTTTACTTACAGAACTGAGCGAAGATCTACTGTACTCTATATAACCCACAAATTTTGGGTTAATAACATGGCCCTTTCTGCCGCTACCGTGGCATTTTTCGAAGCTAACTTTTGAAACTCGCTCCTGCTGTTTGATACGAAACTGAAAGGGAGAAGATCGGGTTGTGCTCCTTTACCAAGCAGCTAGCTAGCATTTGCCAAGCCAACAAAACAAACAACAACATGCATTTTAAGGCCATTTTCCCTGCTAGAGCGGGGGTTAGCCTTGCGGTCCCCATGACAATCTTCTCCATTTTGCCCTATTTTCTGCATCTCTCCTTGTTAACCCCCTTGCCCGCATTTCTTCTTCCACCATCTTTAGCCAAGTCTTTCTCGGTCTTCCCCGTCCTCTACTTCTACATTCATTTCCATCACTCTTCTCAACCAGTCACTTTCATCCTTCCTCAACACATGACCAAACCATCTCAACCTGTTCCTCTTCACAGCATCAATCACAGGCTCTATTCCCATCATCTTTCGCAAATCATCATTTGTCTTCCTCTCTCTCAACGATACTCCGCACATCCACCGAACCATTCGCATTTCCACCCTTTCCAGCCTTCGTTGCTGCTCTACATTCATGACCCATGTCTCGCTCCCATAAATCATAACACTTCTCACACATGCAGCATACACCTTTCCCTTCAGCTTCAACGACACTCCCCTCATCATCAGCACGCCACTCAGTTCCCGAAACTTCTTCCATGCACATCTCACTCCAGCAACCGTTGCCGTGTCTGATCCACCTTCTCCATTCAGCATGTCTCCGAGGTAGCAAAATGTTTTCACACCTTCCAGCTTCACGCCGTCTCCAAGATCCAACTCAACATTTGCCAAGCCTTAACAGTTTTAACTTAACTTAACTTAACTTAACCTTAACAGTTTTGAATGGAGCGCTTGGTCAAATGCGATCACTTGGATGAATGTCCACTTGTGAGTGGACCACTTGGCGATCTCTCCACAAGAAACTTGGTAAATGAACACACACCCAATGTTCTTGAGATCCGACCTTAGATCGACTGTAATCTACATACCCCAAAGAGGAATGACCCTTTTTCCGCTCCCATAGTGAGCGGGTGTACTAAATCCTAAAAATCTGAAATTGCATGCACATGACCTATGACCCATTTGTATTGAAATATTAAATTTGTGACGTCATAGGTCACATGGTTTGGCAGCCATATTGGATTTAACCTAAAACCTTTAAAAAAAACTCTTCTCCCAAACCACCAAATTGATTGACTTGAAACTTTACATGTGTCGTTGACTAGGCATGGCAATTAAAAGATGATCACGAAAACATCATAGGTCACATGGTGTGGCAGCCGTATTGGATTATAGGAAAATATTAAATAATTATATCTCTGAAACCACTCACCCTATCGATGCGAAATTTTTCAAATATCATCTAACAGCACTGTTGCATATAGTTTTAAAATTATGATGTCGTAGGTCACATGGTTTGGCAGCCATCTTGGATAGAAAAACCAACCTTATCCGATCAACATGAAACTTTACAAACGTGATCTTTTACCCATACATATGCAGAGTGTACATTTTTTAAGGTCGTATGTCATGTGGTATGGCAGCCATATTAGCTTGAAAGCCTATATTAAAAAAAAAATCTCTTCTCTGAAACTGCTTCACCGATCGATGTGAAACCTGTCCTGGCTGGTGAAAATGTGATACTTGAAAACAGCTGAAGGGATTTAAATCAAACGTATTTATTTTTAGGACAGTGAACGAGGGAATCTACCCGTTGTGGTCGCATTATTCTCGTGTAATCCTGCCCCCTACACCCTGCCAACCCACCCATCGAAAAACATGCTTCTTTGATAAACAAATGCCCCGTTACTTGACATCCCCGATTTGGGGATGAATTGGAGTTTTATGCTTCATAATATTAAGGATGTAAAACAAGATCTGGCTTGGAAAACCAGAAGCAGAAAACGAATCGGAGTCCAACTCCTCGTGATTGGAATGCATGGTGTTTGTGCGAGTACCTTGTAATCCATGATGATGAGTTCCCATCTGTTCTGGCAGTTTTGGACCGATAGAATACCGGGGAGCACTTGTGGCTTCGTACCTTCAGCAGTTTCTCGAGCGAATGTTGAGCCCTTTAACTTACCTGCCTAACCAGGGTGAAATCCTTGACTTCCTCGCCACAACCGAGGTGAGACAACAAATTTGTGCGTTTTCCCCTTGCTCGTACCATGCCAATACACATTTCACTTTTTAATGTACTTATTTTCATATTTCTGCAAATCCAATTTTGGGAGAAGCCTTCCATGTCTGGATCTGTTGATTCCATCATACCTTTTGCCAGTTTTGCTAAGTTGAAGCGATGGCTCGAATAATATTTCATAATGCTACCTGAAACGGTTATGAGTGGTTCAGGATTTTTTTTCACAGAATACTCTGATAATATCCAACTGGTGCCTATCCATCTTTGTGGTGTGATCAGTTCATAGTAAGGAATTCCAAACTTTCCAGCTAATCTTTCGAAAGAGCTGAACTTGGCACATGGAACTTAACTGGGTTCACATTGTGCCCCTTATATTGGACAACTCTCAGATGTTATCCAGGAAGCACTTGGCAGTGCCGTTGCTGCCGATATATATAAGGTGACTCGAGTCGGGCAGAATTCCCATACCCCATCGATGTACCAGGACACCCACGCCAATTGTCGAGCGTTTCTGGCTGATAATACCCTGGAAAAATCACTCGGTACTTTACTACAAAGATGTTCAGGCAGGATCATGCAGAGGTGGCATGTGCTGCAAAAGCTGGGTTTAATTCCTGATCTGACTATGAACTGTCAGATTAGTGCTTCACAGGTGTTGAATCAGATAATGTCATCCAGCAGGTGGATTTTAGGCCAAGTGTGATAGCATTAGTTGGTGGACGTATACCATGGTGTCTTTCAATGAAGAGTTAGACGAGTTATCGGCAGCAAGCTGAACAAATTACAAATTCCTGCCTAAAATAAGAGTAGGAAGAGCTCTGGTCTGGATTTCTTGGATATTCCTTAATGCCAGATTGCACTGCTTGCTATCTCGAGAGTGTGGTTGCTGTACAAGTAGTAGCTCCTACACAACAAAAAGGTTCATCCACCCTGGTGTTTGTATGTCATCACTAAACAGCCATATTTGCCTCTGAAGGACAACCCTTCGTATAATACTCAGTTTTATACGATTTACTGATTTACTGATGATACTGATTTGTAATACTCAGTTCCAGAAAAAGGATAATAAGCTTGTTACATACACGTCAGGTGGGTCAACGACAACCGTTGACTACCTGATGGTGCGTAGTCGAGATAGGGGGAACCTCCAGGACACAAAGGTGATCCCGGGGGAGGAGGCTGTTTCACAGCACCACTTGCTTGTCTGCGACATAAGGGTGAAAGGTGCGAGGAGAGCTCGTCGGGTGAAGTACCAACCGAGAATGAAGGTGTGGAGGTTGAAAGAGGTGACAGTAAGGGAGGCATTAAAAGAGAGGCTGAGTAGGGTAGAGGATGATGTGGTTGAGCTTGAACGTGGTTGGATGTCAATTAAAGAGTTTGTTGGGAGCCGTTGGTGAGGTATGTGGATGGGCAAAAGGACCACCGAGAAGAGATATATGAAAATGTTGTTGAAAGCAGAGAATGAATGGGATGGCAACATAGAGAGGAACCCAGTTTTAGGACTGGCAGAGAAGATAACCGAGGAGGTAGTTGAGGAAGCGATAAAAGCAATGAAGAGTAGAAAAGGGGGAGGGCTTACGGGAGTTGTGGGAGATATGTTGAAGGCAGCAGGAAGTTGGGGTGTGAAGAGAGTGACAGAGATCTGTAATCTGGTGTTGAAAGCAGGCCGCATTCCAGTGGATTGGGAACTGAGTACCCTCGTCCCTCTATACAAGGGGAAAGGTGACCCTGTAGACTGTCGTCGAGCGATAAAGTTATTAGAGCATGGAATGAAGGTATTGGAAAGGGTGTTGGAGAGGAGGATAAGGAAGAAAGTTAAGATCGACAAAATGCAGTTTGGATTTATGTCAGGAAGAGGAACGACAGGCGCACTTTATTGTAAGGCAGTTGCAGGAGAAGTACATGGAGAAGAGGAAGAAGTTGTTTCTTGGATTTGTTGATCTGGAGAAAGCGTTCGATAGGGTTCCACGTGAAGTAGTGACATGGGCATTGAGGAAGTTAGTAGTGGAGGAATGGTTGATCAGAGTGGTGATGGCAATGTACGAGAGAGCGCGCACAGCTGTAAGGACGAAGGACGGGAACAGTGGTGAGTTTCATATGAAGGTGGGAGTGCATCAGGGGTCGGTACTAAGTCCACTACTATCTGTAGCTGTGATGGAGGTGCTGGCTCGGAACGTAAAGGAGGGTTTACCAAGGGAGTTGTATGCAGATGATCTGGTGTTGATTGCAGAGGGTATGGATGGACTGAAGGAGAAGATGAACAAGTGGAAGGAATGTATGGAGGCAAAAGGTCTGAAGGTGAATATCGGAAAGATGAAGGTGATGGCAAGGGGTAAAGCATGTGTTGAGGTGGAAAGAATTGGGAAGTGGCCGTGTGCTGTGTGCAGGAAGGGTGTCGGAGTGAACGCCATTCAATATGCAATGTGCACTGAGTGGGTTCATCAAAAATGTAGTGGTCTGAGAGGGTAATTAACCAGTGTGGCAGCTCCATTCAAGTGTAAGGTGTGCACAGAGGGAGCTGCAGATGGAGGAAATGTTGAGTTGGATCTTGGAGATGGCGTGAAGCTGGAAGGTGTGAAAACATTTTGCTACCTAGGAGACATGCTGAATGGAGAATGTGGATCAGACTCGGCAACGGTTGCTGGAGTGAGATGTGCATGGAAGAAGTTTCGGGAACTGAGTGGCATGCTGACGAGGAGGGGAGTGTCGTTGAAGCTGAAGGGAAAGGTGTATGCTGCATGTGTGAGAAGTGTTATGATTTATGGGAGTGAGACATGGGTAATGAACGTAGAGCAGAAACAAGGCTAACCCCCGCTCTCGCAGGGAAAATGGCCTTAAAATGCCTGTTGTTGTTGTTGTTGTTGTGAGGACAACCATTATTATTTTTACAAGTTGTTCAAATAAGTTATTTTTCTAGTCTGATTAACTTTATTGGTGTAATGGAATTCATCCAATACCTCGTTCACAGAAGTGAGGCTTTCGTGAAATCGATTCACACAAGTCCTAGGCACACAAGCAAGTAACGTATTAGCTATTGAATCGTATAAAGTATAACTATATCGTTTACTCAAGCATAGTATAAAGACCAAGCCATCGATCTGGTCTTACCAAGATGAATGCAGCGCAGACCAGTACAGGGTGCGTTCAGATCGCCGAATTCTCCCTTCACACATAAAGAGCGCTCCACTAAATCCAACACGCATTAGATCACCACACCCCAAAATCGCCTCTTCTTCTTCTTCAGTTTCGCTACAATTGGTCTCCTATCGGTTTTACCGGAGGGGACTTTAGGTTTGCTGTCCGTCCACCTGTGGTTTTCCAGACTTTTTTTTCCCATACTCTTTCACATATTCAACCGAAACTTGGTACATGGCTTTAATATGATAAGTTACAGAACATGTTTGCGTTTTGGTGCGTTTCGCCAATTTTCCATGGAGTTATGCCCTTTTTGGTGTTAGAAAATATCACATACTAGCCGAATGCACCCGGCGTTGCCCGGGTTCTTTTTGAATGAATTTACTACTATAATTCAGCTATTACTCGCGGCCGTAGAAGATTGACTACTATAATTCAGCTCAGCTTTTAATTGCGAAATGGGCCCAGTGCGGCCGAGGTGGCCTCGACCGGCCTCGCCACTTAGCCTATAACCTCCCCGGGGCCCGTCCCGACATTTTTAGTTCTTTTTGAATGAATTTACTACTATAATTCAGCTTTTACTCGCGGCCGTAGAAGATTGACTACTATAATTCAGCTCAGCTTTTAATTGCGAAATGAGCCCAGTGCGGCCGACCGGCCTCGCCACCTAGCCTATAACCTTCCCGGGGCCCGTCCTGACATTTTTTGTTTCAGAGCTTTCCTCCTATCTTTCACCGTTCAGGAGATTAGCGCGTGCAGACAAACAAACAAACAAAAACTTTCTTTTATATATATATATAGAAGATTACACTGGATCAGTTTTCCAAACTTCTCCCCCTTACCCTTTAACATATTGAACTGAAACTTTGTGCATGGCTTTGTTATGATAAGTTACATAAACTGTAACTTATTCTGTAGCTTTCCATACCTGAAAAAATTTGTCGTTCTTTATATGACTCACCTGAATTGCTGAGTGCTTGGAACAAGAACATAGGACCAGTAGGGGACATGTATTGTAAAGCAATTCTCCCTGTTGTTTTTGTTTTATGTTCTTACTGGTCTGAGTTATCTTTACTGAGTTTTGTCTTATGCAGAGTTCCCCATTATCTAAAACTGTGGAATTGAAGTTTGAAAAAATCATTTGAAGTCTTCTTTTTGAGTTATAGTTGTTTTATTTTGTGCTGATAGTGCAGGTGTTGAGACTTCCTTGATTTTTGCCACATGGCCATTTTTTGCCATATTTGAAACTCACACACTTTGTGCACTCTTCCAACTTAAAGCACGCCTTGCTCTGATAGAAAACAAGACGTCATTGTTTTTTTTGTTTTTTTACAGCAAAAGGTTACAAGAGGAATTTCCCTGGATACGGGACAATAAAGATTATTATTATTATTATTATATGGCACAGCTGGTTCTCTGGGTTCAAGGAGAGGTGAGCATAAGCCTCACCTGTAGTTATTATGTTACAACATAGCTCAGCTGTTTAATATACGGGAACAAGGAGCAGTAAGAATAAACCTCACCTCACCCGTTTGTTTCCGTGTTCGGATCCCAGCAGAATGGAAAAAACCTACATTGCCATGAAATTGACAGCAGGGGGTGCTTCGTCACAGTGCTCACCATCCTGTGGCATGGTATTGTGATCGGAATGACTGCACTCATCAGCATGTAAATGAATCGATCGCCTTTGTGGTATTTTCCAGAAGAGTAGGCTTTAAGGGCAAATCATTCCTCCACGTTTGGCACTCTTTTATGTTGGGATCTAAATCAACTGAGTTCAGTGATTCGCTTGCCCGTTCCGCAAAGGGTGGGAGAAGTTACTGTGCACACGCAGATCTGCTTTAATATAGTGATCTGATATCGTGACCCTAGTGTGTGAAAGGGGGTCGACTAGGAGGCTCTAGGGTCTAAACTCTAGGCAATTACCCTGACAGAGCTCTTGATTTAAAGGGATTTGAATCACATGATCAATCGTGTGGTAGTCTCAAAGGTCATGTTCTAAAAAGAAGCTTTTAACGTACTTACCAGCATCAGTGATCTTATTAGAAACATCTCTTGCATTTCTCAGGCCAATTCACCATAGATTTATAATTTTTTGATTATCTCCTTGAAATTATGGTCACATATCAAATATACTAGAAGGGCACTCCGAAGAGCACATACCTCCACCAGACTGAACTGTTTATGTTTTGTATCCCACTGATGGACCCGATCTGGATCTGGACCTGAAACAAAATCTAATCGGCTTGTTTTTGTCACTTAACCAACTCGTCCACCTAGTTTAGTCATAACTCGTCCATAGCTTTTTAAAATATCATGTCATATGTCACTTTTCGCCCGATCTCTCAATGGTGAAGAATCACTTAAAATTTAAATAATTCTCATATCCGAATCCGTATTCAGATCTTCACCAAAATCGAATCGATTAGTCCTTGTCAGACACCCAACCTTTCCACCACGTTTCGTCCAAATCCGTCCACAACGTTTTGAGATATCCTGATATATATAATTTTTGGCCCGATCTCCCAATGGTGAAGAACGCATTAAAAAGTCTAGTAGTCGGATCCGAATCCGGATCTTCACCGAAATTTAATCATTTCGTCCTTGTCACATACGCTACATCTCTGCCAAATTTTGTTTGAATCCGTCGACAAGTTTTTGAAATATCTTGTTCACAGACAGACAGGGGTGGAAACACAACCTCCATCCACCTCCGGTGGCGGAGGTAATAAAGCTCCTTCTCACCACTCACTCAATGACCCACTGGCAAAAATGTTTATTACTTTCTAAATGGGCTAGAAAGTTGAAATGTTGCATCCTGATATAACTCGAAGGCCGGGTTCTGGAAATCGTCGTAAAAATGTCTACAAACGAAAATAATCGGAAACAAAATCTGGTTGGTCGAGCATCACATGACCAAAGACAATGGCACATAAACATTTATCATGTATGGACGGTGTGCAGTGGAAAGTGTTGCAGTGCATATTTTAGTATCGCACGTCCACATATACTCACGTGTAAGGTCCTGGCTAATGCCAATCCGTCACTCCAGGAATTTATTGACTCCTGAGGATGAACGGAATTACTGGAAACCAACTCGAGTGGATTGTGTCGGTTCCTTTGTACAAATGAATGATCCAATTTTTTTCTCCTCCAGGGGTTGATTGATACCAAAACTGCTTCCCATTCGTGGAAAATGGAAGGAGATGGCAGACACGTCCGTAGAAAAAAAATGTTTCGGAAAAGGAATAAGACAAGGGGAGTTTGGACAACAATACTCGGAACGGATATAGTGCTCAAAGATAATGAATGAGGGAAAGAATGACAAACTTATTGCACAAATAAACTAAAACCCCTATGGCGCCAACACGGACACATACTCATTTATACTGGAGCGATGTGGAGACAGGCAAATATTTTGGGAGGTGAAGCAGCGACCCTCGTGCTGCAGCGATTTTGAGCTGCACTGCCCCAGTGCGCTCTTCGTGCTCTCGTCGTACATAGAGGAGCTCATCCTTGCAGTACCACTGACTTGCTCGCACTCACAACTGACCGGTGCCGCACACTCTGGCATACTGCTGTAACTTTCCGCAACCCACCTTTGCACCTGCACGACCCAGATTTTATCCCTCCGTCCAAACCTGCCTGCCCAGATAGATTTTTGGTGTCTATCTGGATCCGGATTAGATGATTTTTAAAAAGATGTTTGTGATTTTTCACTATTCATAGGGCCAAAGATGATATATAGCACGATATCTCAAAATGTTGTGTACGAGTTGTGACAAAACTTGGTGGACGAGTTGGTTCGGTGACGAGAACAAGCCGATTCGATTTTGTTTCGGGTCCGGATCCAGATCCGGCCTATCAGTGGGACACAAAACCTAAACTTGGAGGAGGTGTGCACTTTACCATGTGTTGTTCGGGTTAGCTTCTTTTTTTGGTGATGGTCTGGAATTGAACCTATTTTTCCCTTAAAAAATAATTGAAGGAAGTCAGCAAATCACAAGTTTACTAGTACAGCGATACATTTATGGTAAACCTAATGCAGTCATTTGTGTTTTGTGAACTTTGTTTTTGCTGGTTTTTGTTTTGTTATTTTTATGTACCGTATTCTTTTGGCATCCAACTCGATGTGGAGTACAAGTAGAATTGCTGATTTCCCCATTTTTATTTCCTTCATTCATAGATAAGTCGATTTGGAGTCGAAGAAGAAGCAAAATCAGCTGCAGTAGTTCGCAAAACTGATGGTCAGAATAATCGAGGTGCTTGTTGACACTCCTGTGTGACACTCACAATGCATCCTGATTATGGTACATCCAGGGTCATGGTCATGATGAAGATGATGTTACCTGACGAACAAGCAGGTGGAAGATGACCTCCAGCAATATATATATATATATGTTTTTTGTATATAAGGTCGAGGCTTGTGTGAGAGCTAACATCAATCACAAAAAAAACACTAACGGACACACAAAACATACAATAAAGGGAGCGGGAGACAAGATGGGGAGAGAGAGGGAAGCACACAAGTACAACAGCAGAGAACGGGGACATCGGGAGAACTGTGGGAGGGATAGGGCTTGCAGGGTAGGGGCATGGGAAAGGTATAAAACACATGGACACTGCTAGAATTTCCAGGAAAGGAAGAAGTCGGGATTTCAAAACAAAGGTGGATCTGGGGTGAATGAACGGGGGCAGAAAAGATCAAGGTTTTGGATGGGGGAAGATAAGAGATGGTGGTGAACAGCTGTTTTAAAGTCCTGGAGGGAGGAGTGGGATTGAAGAGAGTGTGGGAGTTTGTTCCAGAGGAGGGGGAAAATAGAGCACTGTTTGTGAATGTGAAGTACATTCCTTCTTTCGATGAAATATGTCGATGAAGCGACGGGTACTTTTGCTCGTGTTGTCTATAATGCATAATTGTACAACGTAGACAGTCAGAATAGGTTATTGTCTGTTAAATCACCTTTCTTCCAAGAGATCACTGTTCTCCATTCATTAATTCTTTGTATTATGTCCACTTTGTTGCACCGTGCCTGCTTTGCAACAAACGACCGGTGAAGGAGTCCAAGACATGTTTCGAGTTTCTGAAGATTTGGACCTCATTTATTTTCCTGCATAAATATTAAGCCACCGTTTAAGGCTTTATTCCATAGTTTTTGGAAAAAAAAAAAAACAACAACTTCTGAGCATTTTACATTATTCTGTCTTTATTTCTGCCTCATCTGCATTCTTTTCCTTTTCCAATCCCTGCAGAAAACCCACAATGCTCTGGGCACACGTGATAAATGGGTAATCGCAGCTAATTCCGACAGAATATTTTAAATCCATTTTTTAATGGCGGATTTTATATCATTGCCTCGGAGAAAGAGAAAAGCAATGCAAGTCGGAAAAATGTCATTGAGGGATGCACTGCGGTGACGATGCTCGGTCTTGCTGCCTCGCATGCTCAATGGTGCATCTCTGTGCGTTTTGAGGCCTGCCTGAACTCGCTGTCATGATGAAACGTACCCACGGATTATTTATGTTTTTCATTGTTATGCGAATCATGGCAGTAGGTTTGTTGTAAACACACTGCGTTTCACTTTCATCGTGCACAGTATTTCCGGAGTGCAACTCGATCGTTATCCGAGTTATGCTTACTGAGTGATTTATTGTTCTTTGTGCAATAAAGCATCTGTTCCATTGCTTTTCAGCATGGGGTGCTTGGCTTCTTTGACTTCCAGGGAACCCCGCAGCCTGCTGGTTTTTGGCCGTTCTACCAGGCGGCTTTACTCGCTCTCAGAAAAAGTAAGTCATACCTGCTATTCTCTCCCACTGAGTGTTGCATTAACTAGGCTGTTCACCACTGCCCTAGCATCGATAGCGAATGACTCCCCCCCCCCTCCCCTCTCCCCCTCCCCTCTCCCCCTCCCCTCTCCCCACTCCTCTTCCCCCCCTCCCCCCTCCCCTCTCCTCCCCTCTCCCTCCTCTCCCCTCTCCTCCCCCCTCCCCTCTCCCCCTTTCCCCTCTCCCCCTCCCCTCTCCCCCTCCCCTCTCCCCCTCTCCCCTTTTCCCCCTCCCCTATCCACCCACCCCTCTCCCCCCCCTCCCCTTCCCCCTTCCCCCCCTCCCCTTCCCCCCCCCCTCCCCTTCCCCCTCTCCCCCCTCTCCAGTCCCCCCATCTCCTCTCCCCCTCTCCCCACACATGAAAGCCCTTTTGGAGTTTGCAAAAAAGCACCTAAAGGACTCTCAGACTGTGAGAAACAAGATTCTGTGGGCTTTCATGTGTCTTTCACTGAGGAGAGGCTTCCGCCTGGCCACTCTGCCATAAAGCCCAGATCGGTGGAGTGTTGCAGTGATGGTTGTCCTCTGGAAGCTCAGCCAGAGTGACCATCGGGTCCTTGGTCACCTATATTACCAAAGCCCTTCTCCCCCGATTGGTCAGTTTGGCCGGGCGGCCAGCTCCAGGAAGAGTCCTGGTTGTTCCAAACTTCTTCCATTTAAGAATTATGGAGGCCACTGTGCTCTTGGGAACCTTCAATGCAGCAGAGATTTTTTTTGTAGGCTTCCCCAGATCTGTGCCTCGACACAATCCTGTCTTTGAGCTCTGCAGGCAGTTCCTTCGACCTCATGGCTTGGTTTTTGCTCTGATATGCATTGTCAGCTGTGAGACCTTATATAGACAGGTGTGTGCTTTTCCAAATCATGTCCAATCAATTGAATTTACCACAGGTGGACTCCAATCAAGGTGTAGAAACATCTCAACGATGATCAAGAGAAATGGGAGGCACCTAAGTTAAATTTCAAGTGTCATAGCAAAGGGTATGAATACTTATGTCAATGTGATATTTCAGTTTTTTCTTTTTAATAAATTTGCAAAACTTTCTGAAATCCTGTTTTCTCTTTGTCATTATGGGGTATTGAGTGTAGATTGATGAGGGAAAAAATTAATTTAAACGATTTCAGCATTAGGCTGCAACATAACAAAATGTGAAAAAAGTGAAGAGGTCTGAATACTTTCTGAATGCACTGTACATTGTCTGACATGTCTTTATTAGGTGTGGAAAGTTTCAGGCGCGTGGCCTTAATGGTTGATAGTGTTGCCAAGTCGTTTGTATGAGCATGTTGAGTGCACTGAACTTTGAACTGTATTGTGAACTTTGAACCTAATTATCTCCATTGTTTAAACGAAAATATAATAGTCATTAAAATACCATAACTTCATTAATTTTCCTCCAATTAACATAATGTATATATCAAATGAAAGAGAAAAGCATGGGGAATCGGATGATATCAAAATCTCAATTTTGATTTTTGCCCCCAGGTGTCTGCTTTTGCCAGATCCAGTCATATATATATATAGATAGTGTGTGTGTGTGTGTGTGTGTGTGTGTGTGTGTGTGTGTGTGTGTGTGTGTGTGTGTGTGTGTGTGTGTGTGTGTGTGTGTGTGTGTATTGCACTACCATGAAAACAGTGAGATACATTGTTCTCCAGAGTCTCATTGTGAGTAGAAACAAGTACAAACAGACGTGGATTTAATGGCAAATCGGATGTTGGCATTGCCCTCGATGATGCTTCTGTGTGCAGAGTGACGGTTCAGGAAGGATACTGAGATAAAAATGAGCTATTGATATGTTCCACTGTGGGAGGCTTTTAAGCGGGTACTCCTGGCACGGAATCGTTCCCCTCCCTCCCTCCATACTCCCCGAATCAATTGTGGCACATTATAAATGCTGCCAAGAGGAGGTCAATGGCACCGATTCGCTCGCTTTATAAAATCTGCTGTACACTCGTGCCATGTCTGTGGCAACAGCCTCAAGGGAATTCACTACAAAGTGCCTTTTTGAGGGCAATAAATGTCTCATTCATTTTTAAAAAAGAAAAAGAAAATTCCTACAGGACGGAGTGAACTCACTGGCCTTTGGGGTGTCATCTTGGAATGCCAGTCAGACATGTGCAGCAGCCTAAGATTCACCTTCGACAATATTTGAAGTTTACGTTGTTTACATTGTGTGACCTATGGTATCGTTGCCACATATATATATATATATATTGTTGTGGATATGAGGATTGTGTTTTTTTTATTGTTGTGTAAATTGTTGTAAAAATATCGCCCTCCTTCCTCCAGTTGTGTATAAAGGTCAAAGTGCGTCCCGTAATTAGGTCATAAACAATCACGTTAGCCAATCATAGATTTCCTCCTTGTTGGTAGTTTAGTTCCTTATTCTATGTAGGTTAAGGCTGTGTCTTCCATTAATTGACACTCCATTGCACCGAATTCAAATAGATAGATCCCCTTTCATTTTCATTAACAAAGCCTCGATTGCCAACTGCATTCGCCGCAGCTATTGGGCGGTTTTCACCGCGACTCCATTAGCCACGAGGTGGGCTTGGAGAAGAAGGGGGAGGAACCGCCGAATCCAGGGCGTTGGCCGCCCCTCGTCATCAAGGGCGGAGCCAGAGAGCCCGTGCCGACCAATCAGGGCCGAGGCGAGCTCACCGATGGGCGTGTTCTGGAGGCCGGCGGCTTGATCGCCCGCGGCGTTATAAAAAAGCACGCGCGGAAGCCTTTGACAGAATTGCCAAGAAAGGTTGCGTTAAAAGAGAGAGGTTGCGTTAAAGAGAGAAGTCCAAAAAGGTTCCAAGAAATAGGTTCCAAGAAAGAGAGGAGTCCAAGTCCAAGGTGGTTGCGTTTAAGAAAGGAGTCCTGAGAAAGCACCCGACGTCCCCACGGCAGCACGGAGAGCGAACCATTGCGTTCTAAGAATTCCACAAGAGGAACGTGAGGGAGACCGGAGCACCTTTGGAGAGCGCCCGGTGCACCGGAGGAGCTTCGCCGCGCAGTTTGGAACCGCGGCGGTTTTGGCGATCGCAGCTCGAATATTGACGGCGGCTGTCCGCTTCCAGCCCGACCGATCCCCGCTGAACCTTCCTCTCCCGCCAAGCCATCCACCTCCAGCGATCCGTGCCTGCCTTCATTCCCCATTCTTGTGAGTTTGCTCGTAGTCTGTTTCGTGTGTCTTGTCCTGGGTATTAATTAAGACTGCATAGATAAGCTAGAATTTTCACTGTGTCCTTCTGGTCCGTCCCTCTTTCTGTCTTTATTTTATTATCTTTCCTCCTCCTTGGTTTCTTTTGATTGTAAATAGTAAATAAATAATAGTAGTATTTCCAACCTTTTGCCTTCGTCTTCCTCTTCTTCCCATCCGTGTCATCTTTGTCTTTTCCCCATTGAAAACCTGTGGCACGATTTGGCCCACATTTAAGGAATCGGGTCTTAGTCATTGTTACTAGTTCGGGCCGCGGTCGCCATCCGCTCGGCAAATCAACACCTTATCCGCGGTCCGCAACAATATATATATATATATATATACATATTTGAGCATTGAACATTTGGCCCAACGTCGTCCTGTATGTTTTGTCCTGAAGCACGACATTCTTCATCCACGGAGAGTGAATGAACAATGTCACCGAGTATGCGTGGTTTTGTTTTCGTTCTGTTAGAATTTGTCATTGTGGTTATTGCTGGAGCGTCATGAACCCCTGAAGAATTTTTCGTGACACATGTCCTCAAGGTCAGCATGCTCGGTAAAGTTAGTTACTCTGTTGATGCTCACACTATGCTGGCAAAATATAATGTGCAATAGTTATTTTCGTTGGAAAGTTTTGATATCCTTTCAAAGTTTTCCATTCAATTGGAATTGTCAATAAAATAAAGTATTTATTCACCTAGCGAGGACTTGCAAACATAAAATAACAGATGGAGGTGGGGTGGGAGCTGGTGGTGAGGAAGAGAGAGAGAGAGAGAGAGAGAGAGAGAGAGAGAGAGAGAGAGAGAGAGAGAGAGAGAAAGAGAAAGAGAGAGAAAGAGAGAGAGAGAGAAAGAGAAAGAGAAAGAGAAAGAGAAAGAAAGAAAAAAAGAAAAAAAGAAAAAAAAAAGGAGAAAAGAGAGAGCAGGAAGAGGGAATGGAGGGAGGTGCGGAATTACTAATAGCAAGGCCATTATAGTCTTGGGGTTGAGCTTATAGACCCAAGCACCCGAAGAAGTGCCTGAAGTTCAAAGAACATTTGACCTCTGACCGTTCTATTTGCTACGGGCAAAACAGCCAAAGAGGGAACCTATACATTCTGTCGAGCCATAACTTTTTTCAGACCTTCGGGGGATGGTCGTTGTTCCACTTTCCAAAGCTGAGAAAGAAAAAAATTGAGGTTGACGAGAAACGACCACCATTTCCTGTTGCCATTTATTTTCGGCTGCCAAGCACGAATGTACAACAGATTGCTGCTGATCCTGAAAAAGCCCTCGGTGACTGGGAATCCTGGCTTTGTGTGCATCCCAAGTGGCTTTTGGCCTCTCCTTTCGATTTTTTAAATTATATTTAATGTACCGACAGAAAATGCTTCATTGGTCTGATTTATTTATTTATCGATCGATCTATCACAGGTAAAATCTGCAACTTTGTCATTTTTAGAAGATTTGTGAAACTGAATTGAGGGAAGAGTTGTTGGAGTGGGGATGGAGAGCTGCTTGATATGAAGCGTCATTGTGTTTTACTGCGCTGTGTCGAAACTTGGTGCATGGCTGTTTGTATCATCATGGATGAATGCTTCATTGTTACTGAAACGGTCTCACCTTGAGCCTGAAGGGAAAGGTGTATGCTGCATGTATGAGAAGTGTTATGATTTATGGGAGCGAGACATGGGTAATGAACGTAGAGCAGCAACGAAGGCTGGAAAGGGTGGAAATGCGAATGGTTCGGTGGATGTGTGGAGTATCGTTGAGAGAGAGAAAGACAAATGATGAATTGCGAAAAATGATGGGAATAGAGCCTGTGATTGATGCTGTGAAGAGAAACAGGTTGAGATGGTTTGGTCATGTGTTGAGGAAGGATGAAAGTGACTGGTCGAGAAGAGTGATGGAAATGAATGTTGAAGGAAGTAGAGGACGGGGAAGACCGAGAAAGACTTGGTGAAAGGTGGTGGAAGAAGAAATGCGGGCAAGGGGGTTAACAAGGAGAGATGCAGAAAATAGGGCAAAATGGAGAAGATTGTCATGGTGACCGCAAGGCTAATCCCCGCTCTAGCAGGGAAAATGGCCTTAAAAAGCATGCTGTTGTTGTTGTTGTTGTTGTATTGAGCCTCATCGGTCTTCTTTTTGACAATTTGTTAATTCGTTCCTATTTTGTGTGTTTGTCATTTCCTTCTTTGTTTATTGTTCATAACTCTGAGCTGGATTTTTTATTTATTTTTATCTGGTTACGGGGTTGCTTTTTGGAGCTTTGAGTTCAGTGTCTATTTCAAAGAAACATCTATATCCAGTGACTGTCTTTTCTATACTGTAAGAGGGATGTCTGTCTGTCTGTCTGCCTGGCTGTGTGTGCGTTGCCATTTTTCTCAGAGATGGTGGAGACGGATCTTCGTCAAAATTTCACAGGTTCATCAGTGAGTGCCGGGGAGTGTTTTAGTGAAAAAGAGAATTTTTGAAAATTTAGAAGAAGAAAAAAAACGTTTTCTTTATTTTTTATTTTTTTTTATCGCTTGATAGTGCCTGGGCCTTTGTAGCTGTGTAAAAGGTAATATTAAATTATCCTCAAGCCCATTCCTTAGTGGGTGTAGGGAAGTGTTTTAGGCCCCCACAAATAATAGAAATAAAAAACAAAATTAGATTTCTTTGAAATACAAACAGGATAAGAACACTACCGGGGAACGTCGGGTACCCGTGCTAGTTTCTGATGAAAGCAGAAACCTAATTTGTTACTTTTTAAATCTCGGATCTATACAAGCCTGACTCGCAACCAGGATTTGAGCATGAATGATGATGAGATTGAATGATCATGAATGATGAAGTAACTGCTGACCTCCCAGATTGATGTGATACAATGACAGTTTCCTTTGTTTCCTCTTCATATTGAGGGATGGCAGTTATCTTCCTCTCGCCTATGCAGTAATAATACTTGTTTTCGATGATATTGATACTCAGAAATCGTTACCATCCCTTAATGATGGTCTTTGGTAGAAAGGATTCAACCAATCCCCCTGTAAAAAAAGAAGGAAAATGGTCATAAAACCGTTGTTGTTGTTGTTGTAATATCGTTTTTCTTGACTTTCTTCTATGTCCATGACCCTTTTTTTTTGTTGTTGTTCTGCAAGAATTTGGCCAGTTAGGTGTGAGTGTGAATCGAATGCCTCTGGTACCGAGTAGTCTAAATAGGTAGATTTGGGCTTGCCCAAGAATTGCTGTCAGAGTTTCAGGCCATTGGAAAATTTCAGTCACTGAATACCTGCGCCAGAGAATCTTGTTACCCAGTCGGTACCGAAAACGTACTTGGCTCTGCGGAAGATTTCAAAGTGCCTCCGTCTCCTGAAGGGAAGCTTGGATATACCGTATGATTTGGCACAGAGAAGATCACGGCACATTATTTGTCCAAGGAGCTCCAAAGATTGCACTTTTACCAGACATTCATTGCAGAAGTACATTGAAAGGTTGGCCATGCTGTTTTTAGGTTGTGGCCGAATGAATGCGTGAGACTTGGAGGTATTAATAATAATAATGAGTTCCATTACAAAGAACTTCAGCGCAAGAGGAGGCATTGGGCCCATTAGGCCCAACGAGCTTGCACAATTGTCGCTGACCGGTGCTGTTTGTCCCTGCTCTATCTTTGTAAATGCTGAGCATCAAGCAAGGAGGTAGCACGTGTCATTTTAAGCCTTGGTATGACTTGGCCTGGGATCTAACTGCTGAGCTCCCAGACCCAGAGCGAACACTCTAACCATTACACCACCAAGTCTGGTTGAATAACACATTCAAATTGGTTAGAGAGGAATTTTAGCAAAAAGTGGAGTAATCTGCAAAGTGTCCCTGGAAAATTCTGCTTCTCTCTTTGCTGATGATCTCTCATTTCTCATCCTTCAGGCAGGCAGGATCTTTTACCTTCTCTGTCGACATTGGTAGAATCAGGAGCTGGACCAACACTTGGAACATGTCTTTCAGCCCCAATAAATCCCACATACTCATCCTCTCTCTCTCTGAGAGGATCATCTGACAAACCCTCCCACCTACTTTCTAAACCAACCACTTGAAAAGGTTGTCACTCATACTTTTGGGTCTCACCATCATCTATTACCTTTTTTGGGCAGACAATATTTTCAAGATGGCCTCCAAATCCAGCCTCCAACTGGGCATCCTCAGTTGTGCAAGGTCTTTCCATCGTCAATCTGAATTCACAAACAAAGCCTCATTCACAGCTTGATGGAGTACTGCTCTCCACTTTGGGCTGCCACCCCTGCCTCACACCTTGTCCTTCTTGATGCCATGGAAAGCAAGGCCCTCAAAATCATTGCGACCTCACGATGAAACCTAGTGTCTCGGCCTATTACTTTCAGATCACAGGTTGGTGGCCTCTCTTTATTCTAATGCCTCCTTTTTGGTCTTGTATCCTCTGCCCTCTTTTTGCTCTGTCCCTCACAGGTTTCCACAGGGCACACTTGGTCTGCCAGTGACCCTCTTCTTGTTAAGCTCCCACAATGCTCCAACTCTTCCACGAGCCTCGATCATGTTTACAAAAAAAGTGTTGAAGTCTTTTCCTTGGAGGCCGAGCATCATTAATGTAAATCTGCAACAGGATAGGTCCCAATCCTCATATTTTCTCCACATAACCCACTTAACCACCACTGCACTCACTTTTATAACAAATAGTTAACATAATTAGAGAAAACAGAGAAGCTAAATGTCCTGTGGGATTTCTTTATGTTGAGGTGGTGTTTGTTCAGAAAATGTTTTTGTGTGCGCTGATTGCTCTGTGATCCATGCTCAGCAGATATTTTGGAGTCCACGCGCTTTGGCATTGTGACGGCGAGAAGTGTGGCAGCAGAAGTGAACCTGACCAAGCCTGGCTCGCTCCTAATACCCCGTCATGGTCAAGCTTCACTGGTGAGAGTTGTATTGAAAAAAGTACCGTGAATATGGAATTTGATTACGGCAATGTTGGACCGTAAAAAAGAAAAAAAATGTGCACCCATTCGTCGGACAGCTGCTGGATCAAACCCCCATCTGTCTCTTGACTCCACCCACCATAGTGTCGAGACGAAATGATATGGCCGCAATCTCGTTTCATGGTGGGCCTACCACATTAGGCCTGTATAGGCCTCTACTGATTATACCATGTCCAGCTTTGTTGCATCAGATTTCCATTGGCTTTGTTTGGATTGAGTGTTAAATTATTAGTAAGGTTTAATCAAGCCCACATGCACCTCCTTAACAAATAGCGTTACGTAATTTTTGAACGCCCCATATATGTACATTAAATGATCATTTCCCAATTCACCCATTATCGGATTTTTTAAGGCAATTCAGTCGCGCTTAATGGCAAATTCCCGTACCATATTGATCACGTAGGTTTACTTGTTTTTATGAACAAAAGGTTTATTAGCACAGAGAGAGTGGAGGGCGGAAACTTGGTAACTGAATACACCTGTGATGTTCTTGAGGCCCGAGCATAGATCTACTGTAATCTATATACCCCACAGAGGATAATACACCTTCTTGCTGCTCCTGCCTGGAGTGGGTGTACTCGTTTCCCGAAACCAGACCCAGCTGTCCATCAGACTCGCAATTGATATTGAACCAAACCGTGAAGACCCTCGGAGATGAATTGTATAATACCTTCAAATTCGCAGGTTATGACCACAGTGCGGCCATTCTTGTTTTAATCTAGGTAGGTTCACCTCTTACTCCCCCCGCCCCCAACTCCCCTCATCCACACCCCATTTATTGAACCTCAAATCGATGGTGATAGTTCAGGTGGAGAGTTTCTCCAGTCTTAACACCTCGTTGTTTTTGCTGCTGAGTGGCAGGACCAAGTGGTGAACACAAGGAAGTGGTATGCTGAGTGAGCGTATTGTATTGATTAATAGATTACATGTCGCCGTATCCTTGCCATGCTCATGATAGAATCTGCAGAATGTGCAGAAAATTTCCTTAAACCTCTTGCTTGTTTGTTTTTCTTCAACTTTTCACGAACTTTCCTTTTCACCTTTACAATTTTTTGTTAGTCATTACCTTCACCACCGGAAGATGGTGGAGGTTATGTTTTCACCCCTGTCTGTCTATCTTCTGTGAACAAGATATCTCAAAACGTTGTGGACGGACATGGACTAAATTTGCTGGAGAGGTTGTATAAGTAACACGGACGAAATGATTAGATTTTCGTGAAGATCCGGATTCGGATCTCTATCTGATAATTTTTAAAGTGATTATTCACCATTAAGAGATCGGGCAAAAACGATATATGGCACAATATCTCAAAAAGTTGTGGACGTATTTGGACGAACCTTCGTGGACAGGTTGGGTATGTGACGAGGAAGAATTGGTTCAATTTTGGTGAAGATTCGCATCCGGATACGAGATTTATTTAATTTCAAAGCGATTCTTCACCATTGAGTGATCGGGCTAAAAACGATGTTTTCTCCATAAGCTGAAAGTTCTTTTCTCTACAAATTCTCACACTTGCTAGATTTTTCTATATCCGGGAATAAATAACCACCTTTCACCAAGTCTTTCTCGGTCTTCCCCGTCCTCTACTTCCTTCAACATTCATTTCCATCACTCTTCTCAACCAGTCACTTTCATCCTTCCTCAACACATGACCAAACCATCTCAACCTGTTCCTCTTCACAGCATCAATCACAGGCTCTATTCCCATCATCTTTCGCAATTCATCATTTGTCTTCCTCTCTCTCAACGATACTCCGCACATCCACCGAACCATTCGCATTTCCACCCTTTCCAGCCTTCGTTGCTGCTCTACGTTCATTACCCATGTCTCGCTCCCATAAATCATAACACTTCTCACACATGCAGCATACACCTTTCCCTTCATCTTCAACGACACTCCCCTCCTCGTCAGCACACCACTCAGTTCCCGGAACTTGTTACCTACCCATTTATACAAATCAATTTTTGGAATAAATATGTTGCCTCAAGAACATTACGTAGTCATGCTTTTAATAAAAAGTATACCGAATGAGATGATGTCACATATTACCTGTGATGCCCACTTCTGATCCGCCATTACTGAGGACAAGTGATGGACCATAGCAAAGACAATGATACACATGTGGTGATGTTCCCTTTTTGTGTGCTGGTTATGAAATGGTGTCTAAACCAGGCCAAAACTAAAACAAAGCAATGACGTGCTTCAAGTGAAGTCCGGTTGATGAAAAGTCCTTCGCGTCGTCTCTCCAGCGTCTCTCCAATTCCTCGGTTTTGAGACGCCGAGGCCTCAAGTTGGCGTTGAATGCAATTTAAGAAAGCGCTTGTTCGTCGTCGTCGATGTTGCTCAGCCAAGCAAACGAAATCCACTTCACACAATGGAGATAGTGGTGTGGAATAAACGTTTGATGTGCTTTGTGACTCCTGAAATAAACGAAACCACCCTGCACAGAAAGGGTACCTCGCTGATATAAAACGTGTTGGTAGACGTGCTCAGGGACCTTTCTCTTTCCCTACCATTTCCCCTCAAGGACTCTATGGATTGGCCAATAATATTCATGACGATCACGGTACCCAGAGGCAGCAGAGATGGTAGAAAAGAAAAGTCCCGTTTATTTTGATGCACAGTGGTAACCAGAAAAGGTGGACAAGAGGAAGCTGCCGCTTTTTGAACAGGTGCAGCTCGCTTTGGTACAGGTGGAGCAGCATGGTTGAGAGCAGATCTACATCATTTGGAGCCGCATCGCCTTTGAAGGAGAAAGGATGATTGAGAGCGAGCTTGAAGTGCTCAAGATAGATTGTATTGATGTTTCAGGGGGTATTGAATGATAGGATTGGTGGTATGTCTCCGTTATTACAGCAGAGCAGTTCACTGTTGTTATTTTCAGTCAATTACACCCTGATTCACGCTATTGTTACCACAAAGATGGCGGTACTTGCACACAGCACACATTGTTACGGTCCTGCTAGTACGACCTACACGTTCTGTTTTTAATCTTCGGCGTACCAGCCTTAACCTCACACTGTACTAATACACCGCCTAAAGATGCGTAAATAATTTGTGAGAGGTAACTAAGTATTCCGTGGTAACCACCTCACCTCGTCAAACCAATGCCGTACTCAGGTTGGATAATACACCTATGATTTTTTTTTTCTTTATTTTATTACTCAAAACTGTGAGCAATGATGAAGTGTCCAACTTCTTTCTTTTCCTGACCAGTTATATCCTGGAGATGCGGTGAATATGACTGCAGCTACCGTCGTACAGTGGATGATGACGGTCCATGAAGAAACGCTGATGTGGCTCCAACCTAGTGGCCGAAAAAGCCTGCTGCTGAACTCTGAGCTGGGCCGAGGGCCTGCTCTGCTGGTTTTCCTCCCCAAAGTTCCCAGGAAGCCAAAGAGCGTTCTGCAGCTAGCAGTAAGGGTCGCTTCCTATTGGGCTTGGCATTGTTTCTGTTCATACTGTCCCACGTGTGCTGTATAAAATGTGTTTGAATATTGTTTATGAAATATCCCAAATACAGATCTTAATAACACGAGAAACACCGTACGTGAGCGGCAAATGGGAAGGTTGTGGAGGGGACATGTGAATGTGCATATCTATACATGGTTGAGACATTTGTATTCAAAGTCCTTTTCGCCTTCGTTACATATTTTCACACTCGCTTAGCCTACGATACTTTAGACTCAGCCATGTTATTATCCTTATCAGAGAGTACGCTGGTACTCTCTATGTAGAGATGGCGCAGAAAAAAAATGACGATCCCATCTGATTATTATTAATTTATTATTAATTATTCATTAATTTAATTATTAATTTGATGAATTAATTTATTAATTTATTTTAAAAAAAATTTAATTTAAATTTAAATTGATTTAATATTAATTTATTAATTTAATTTATTAATTATTATTATTACTTCTAGTATTGTTCATAATATTGTGGTTAATATAATTATTTTGCATTAAATAACGTTAATATTACTATGCCATTATCATAGAACAGAATTGCTTAATTTGTGGTTATAATAAATGTTACTTCCGGTAGGTGTGTGGATCAGCGACTCTTAGCCTATACACTTCCCATGTGTAAATATACATTAATTTCTCCACATTTCTCTCAGGTGAGTATTAAACAATGCCAGCGACTGTTAGGAATAGGGTTATATGTCAGCTAAAGGTCACATTTGTCTGTGTGTCAGGGCCAATATCGCACATCACACATGAAGAAATCACATATGAGGCCTCAATATACAAGTTATAAACACTCCGTATGATCTGATGGCGAGAAAAGTTGGACAGGCACCAAGATACATCATTATGCGTGAAGACTCTCAAGTACTTTTATTCACACAAGATCATTGTGGCCTAGCTACTGACCTATCAATAGGCTGAACAAGTTGAGAGGGTTCGGTTTGGACGCAATAAGCATTGAATGCCTCAACGAAGCGGGTTTCCTCCAATAGTGTTAAACAACTGTATCGATTGTTACCCTGTGCTCGCGAAGCGAAAACAGGGTTAAGCATTCGGGTGCGTACGTGTGCCGTACGTGCGTGTCTGCATTTTTAAAAGTCATTTTCTCGGCAACCGTTGGTCCAATTGACATGAAATTTTACCGCCTCTGCCTGTAGATTTTTATGCTGATAATTATGACGTCATAGGTCACGTGGTATGGACGCCATCTTGGAAAAACGTTACACCTCTATCTCCCAAACCTCTTAATGGAAAAAATGGAAACATGGCTCATTGTCAAGTACTCACCATGGGGAATATGATATGGTAATGATGAAGTCATAGGTGCCTCCATTATGACGTCATAATACGACAAGTACAACGCTTGATCTGATCAGTATGAAAAAAAATATTTCCTCTGCAACTGCTAGTCCGATGAACACGAAATTTTCAGAATATGTGCGGCTCCTCCTGTATAATTTTTTAATGATAATTATAACACCATAGGTCACGTGGTTACAGACGCCATCTTGAAAGAAATCGAAAAAAGTTGCACCTCCATATCTCCGAAACCGCTCCATGGAAAAAATTGAAACATGGCTCATTGTAAAGAACCCCATATGGGGAATAGGTATTTTTAACGATGACGTCATTGGTGCCATAATTATGAAGTCATAATTCGACAGGGACAACGCTTAGTCTGATCAGTTTGAAATGTATTGAGCGTGATCTATGCAACAATTATGTTAGAGAATATAAATTTATGATGTCATCGCTCATGTGGTCTGGCAGCCATATTGGATCAAAGAAAAAAAAATGTCCAGAAGTCCTTCTTCAGAAACAGAAGAGTTGGCTCACAACAAGTTGACTGCACAGGGTAAATATTCCATAAATACCATCTCGTTTAAAAAAGGTAATCATATGTAGGATATAATAGCGATGTTTACCGTGACGTCACGTATCCGATCACGTGACCGCGCTCTTTGCTTTGGTTGGCAAAACACCAACCATGCTGGCCGTCTCTAAGTGGTGAAGTTTCGTGTCAGCAGTGATTCCCTCCTGGGAATTTAGATGATTAGTCAAGAGCTTCAGCCAATGTATCAGTTGCGCGGCCGCGTCCGTTCCCTGGGGGTCTGCGCTGAAAACTGGAACTTGGATCAGCCATGAAAACTGGAACCACAGTGGCTTCACATGACCACTTAAAAAAAAATTGTATGCCTCTTGTGACCTGAATGCCTTCAGTGACTCCCTTGTGTAGATACCCGGTGTGTCAATCAAGTACGTGTGCACGTCGCCGTAGTTCAAATCTGGCCAGCAAGATGGATTGTTTTGCCATCCTTTCAATGCAAATGGATCCGGAAGAATATCCTCACCATTCCTATAACTCGACTTCGATTTGTACCGAGATTTTGCAACAGTGTCAAGACTATTAAAATACTCCGAAACGATCACACGTGTGTCGAGCGACGCCATTGTGCAAAACGAAAACACTGCGCTTTTGCCAACCACCAGGCTGCTGCGCATGCGCGGATATGGTGGGTTTGTTTATAAACAGTGAACATTGCTATTGACTGAATAGTTTGTGTTTATAATAATGTTTACTTCCGGTAGGTACTGTCACACACAAAACACCACGATAAGCTATATTTATACACCTTAACACAGAGTTCTTCGAAGTTGGGAAATCCTCTTCGGGTTGGGGGCAAATGAAGTCACAACAACCTCCATTGTGTGGCCCGAGGCTCCCTGGCAAATTTGGTTGAGATTGGATAAGTAACAACCGAAGGTATCTGAGACATACAGGCGGACCGAGAGACAGACACAGACAGACACCAAATTGTGTATTTTAGTATGAGACGCAAAACAAAAATCATAATCAAAGTATTTAATAATACTTTGTCTTTTTAAGAGGAAGGCCAACAGATTCCTCGTATTTTTAAATGCTTGTAGCTTATTTTGGGAGTACTGTACATGTTCAAATTATGGTGAAAGTTTATGGTGAAAATTATGGTTTCACAAGTTATGGTGAAAAATGTTCAAATTGCTATATTTGGAGCGTTGATAGTGCAGGAAGAAAATAATTTTCCAATTGGTGGTTTTAGTATTCCTCGGGGTCGAAGAAACTCTGTGGTACCATTGGGGGCGCTAATTGTAAAAACAAACCCTACAACAGCGATACGCCTTCTCCTGTACTACAGGGGGATGCTTACTTATCGTGTCCACCTTGAACAGCATAGTTCCAACATTGGAGTTGGTGTATGACCCGGCATCAGGCCGAACGACCCGCGTCTTGTGTCTTGCTCGGTGTTATTTTTTATAATTTCAGAATAATTAAAGGCTTAGCTCGGCTCGAACACACCTGCACTGCACACCTGATTGCCGTGCGCTCAGTAATTACCTGCTCTTATTATTTCCGAAAAGCAGCGATCAAGTTTCTCACCTATTTTGTACCTTGGGCAGCAGGAGCTTTGGCTTTTCTTCCTTTGCGTCATTTTCTGCCCTCAAATGGGGCGAGAACAGATATTTTGTTTGGGTTTTGAGGTCCCCGAGATGTTTATAATCTTGCGCTGGGTACAAATACCGCTTTTCTTTGTGCTCCCCCCTTTAGGGGTCTTTCTGAGCAACCTTTTGTGAAATGACATGCGAGCAGTATATTTTGGCCTGAAATGGCAGCATCCCCACAAACCTCCTTTTGATAATAGCAGGAAGTCTCTGCATCCCTTCACAGGATGCCTCTTCCTGGAAAACTATCCATGGGGACGTTTCGTGATAAGCCTCCTTCTCCATCTGTCTATATCTTTTTACATCTGGAGAGTATGGTTTGCTTTTTTTGTCATTCAAAAGGTCCAACATTCAATAGCAGTTTATATTTATATTTGCATATTTTATTGTCATATGATATTTGCTATTTGTGACATTATGTTAAGATTCTTATACAATGGCCTAAGGCCTTGCTTCATTTATTAATTACAGAACGCACCTTTGGGAAATCTTATTGGTTTTTTTGTTTTGTGGGTAGGTGTTTTTTCTTTTAATTATCTCCGCCACCAAAGGTGAACGGAGATTATGGTTTCACCCGTTGGTTGTTATCTCCATATGCGGGTTTCAGAAGGTGGAACGGAGCCTCCCAGGCCTCAAAGTATCGTTGTGTGTGTGTGTGTGTGTGTGTGTGTGTGTGTGTGTGTGTGTGTGTGTGTGTGTGTGTGTGTGTGTGTGTGTGTGTGTGTGTGTGTGTCAAATGTTGCATCTTTGGTGAGGTTTTCATTCCTATTTTATAAGGTCATCTCATCTCAATATCGAAGAGATTACTTTATAAAATGGGTCGTGACGTCTGGACGGCCGTCCATATGTCCATCTATCCGTACGTTTGTCTGTTAACATTTTGCTATTTTTGATACTCCGTTATCACCCAGGTGATTGTTCTGAAACCTGGCACATGAATACAAGACAGTATCCTGCACCATCGATCGGGCTTTGATTTTTCGATTTCGGATCATCGGAGCTCCCAGGGATCGATGAAATTTCGGATCGACGAAATGCAGTTTGGATTTATGCCAGGAAGAGGAACGACAGACGCGCTTTTTATTGTGAGGCAGTTGCAGGAGAAGTACATGGAGAAGAGGAAGAAGTTGTTTCTTGGGTTTGTTGATCTGGAGAAAGCATTCAATAGGGTTCCACGTGAAGTATTGACATGGGCATTGAGGAAGTTAGGAGTGGAGGAATGGTTGATCAGAGTAGTGATGGCAATGTACAAAAGAGCGCGCACAGCTGTAAGGACGAAGGACGGGAACAGTGGTGCGTTTGAGGTGAAGGTGGGAGTGCATCAGGGGTCGGTACTAAGTCCACTACTATTTGTAGCTCTGATGGAGGTGCTGGCTCGGAACATAAACGAGGGTTTACCGTGGGAGTTGTTGTATGCAGACGATCTGGTGTTGATTGCAGAAAGTATGGCTAGACTGAAGGAGAAGATGAACAAGTGGAAGGAATGTATGGAGGCGAAAGGTCTGAAGGTGAATATCGGAAAAACGAAGGTGATGGCAAGTGGTAAAGCATGTGGTGAGGTGGAAAGAACTGGGAAGTGGCCATGTGCTGTGTGCAGGAAGGGTGTTGGAATGAACTCCATTCAATGTACAATGTGCGCTGAGTGGGTTCATCAAAAATGTAGTGGTCTGAGAGGGTCATTAACCAGTGTGGCAGCTACATTCAAGTGTAAGGTGTGCACAGAGGGAGCTGCAGATGAAGGAAATGTTGAGTTGGATCTTGGAGATGGCGTGAAGCTGGAAAGTGTGAAAACATTTTGTTACCTCGGAGACATGCTGAATGGAGAAGTTGGAACTGACTCGGCAACAGTTGCGAGAGTGAGATGTGCATGGAAGAAGTTTCGCGAACTGAGTGGCGTGCTGATGAGGAGGGGAGTGTCGTTGAAGCTGAAGGGGAAGGTGTACGCTGTATGTGTTAAAAGTGTTTTGATTTATGGGAGCAAGACATGGGTAATGAACGTAGAGCAGCAACCAAGGCTGGAAAGGGTGGAAATGTGAATGGTTCTATGGATGTGTGGAGTATCGTTGAGAGAGAGAGGAAGACAAATGATGAATTGCGAAAGATGATGGGAATAGAGGCTGTGATGGATGCTGTGAAGAGAAACAGGTTGAGATGGTTTGGTCATGTGTTGAGGAAGGATGAAAGTGACTGGTTGAGAAGAGTGATGGAAATGAATGTAGAAGGAAGTCAAGGACAGGGAAGACCGAGAAAGACTTGGCTAAAGGTGGTGGAAGAAGAAATGCGGACAAGGGGG